>NC_140941.1:128435175-128990175 GCF_014529385.1 Adiantum capillus-veneris
CTGTTTTGCCTTCATGGCCATCAACCATGGCCTTCCCAAAATTAGTGGATAGCCCTCCCCCTTAGTAGGCATTACAAAAACATCTACCTCTACCTCAGTGTTGAAAGCTTTGATTTTCACGGCACTTACCACACCCACACACTTTACTTTTGCGTTGTTTGCCATCTTTGCCTTCATGGAGAAGGCCTGTCAACCTCGAGCCCTAATCGAAGCATCATAGCTTCGCTCATTACACAGATTTGTACACCTCCATCAATGTAGGTGTTTCCAACCCTCTTTCCTTTTATGTTTACGTCGACAACTGGAAGGATGTCATCCATGTTGCATCCCGAAATTGCTCCGGCTACCTTTGTTTTGGAGCGTCTTGTACTTACCATTTTAGACCATTGTCGCCTTACTTTAGGTACAAGATGTAGCATCTTGGGCCATGTAATCTTCGGTCCTTGCTCTGCCACATCCAATGTTAGATCATAGGGCTTAGAACTTTCCCCTAGCTGGAAGTCGGTGATGCCCAATTTCCGTCGTGGTCTGGATGGCCTCTTGCTAGTTTCTCCTCTCATGCTTCTCTCATTATCTGATTGTGTAGCCTTCTCCCTCCTAGCTCTTTTCACATTCATGGCCTCAAGTGGTTCTAAAAAGGTTACCTTCTCCTTACCCTTGTCCCTCTCCTTTAATCTGGGTGGATCCACTACTACGGATTTTCCTTTCTCTTCTAGCCTTATGATGTTTACAGGGCGATCAAGTGGTGGCGCTGGTGGAAGAGGTGGAATGGATGCTTGTCGTGGTGTCTGGGGTGGACGTAGAATTTGTGTTGGTGGGTTGGTGCTCGGGGTGGGGGTGTTCTTTCTCTAGGGGATGACAATTGGTTCATCCTACCTCCTCTATTATAGTTTTGTCGTGGTTTGGGACAGTAGCACATACCGTGACCGTCTTCTCCGCAGTTGTAGCAATGATACTCCCTGTTTTGTCATCGTGCTCTTCCAGGGTCTTGATCTCTTTCTTGACTCCTCCCTTGTTGTATTAAGTGGACAGACAAATTCTGCAGTTGGTCAGTAATATGGGCTAACATATCTTGTTGGTCATCTCTTACCCCAAGAGCCGGTGGTGGTGGTGGAAGGGTGGTTTTCATAGTTTCTGGTCGACGTGATGTTGTTGTTTCTGTTGACTCGGTTTCTTTGGCTTTCATTCGCAGCTTCTTGTCCTTAAGGTGAGCAATCTCAACGGCTAACTCGTACGTAACCGGGAATCTACCTTTCACCTTCTCCTTGAGAAGCGGCCATAAGCCATGCGTGAACCGATCTTTTTTTAGGAAATCGGGTGCAGCTTCCCCCCTTGCCAGTGACTCAACCCACCGTTCCCACAAATCCACAAATTTGGACTCATAGGTGGCATATTCTAAAAGACCCTCCTGCTTCAAGTCTCTCAACTTGTCCCACAACTTTTCTGAAGTGGTACCTCCCCAAAAGCGCCTCTTAAAAGCGGTTTTTAAGGGTTCCCAATCATCCTTGGTTGCTTATGGAAGTGCATTGTACCATGATCTAGCTTCTAGCTTCATGAGATGCTTAAAGATTCTAACCCGGGATTCATCCGTATCTTTGTTGCTCACTACACATGCTACTTCAAAGTCATCTAGGAAGTCTGTTACCAAATCCTCCCCCTTCTTTCCTTTAAATGTTGGAAATGCTACACTTGCCATGATTACTGAGAGAGAGCTAGAAAGACACACTGCTTAACTTGCAAAAGTTTTTTTCTTCTTTACAAGGAGGCGTGTATACCCTCTTATACTAGAACATAGATTAAAACTTCAAACGGTACATTGCCTTGTACCAAAGGTAGGACAAATGGTTTATCTGATGCCAGAACCTCAAAAAATCGCTCCCCACCCAGCATGGTGTCAATGACGTGGTAGTGAGCCTTCAAATCCAATATTACCTTGATTGAGCGTACACGTGTTGGTATGTGTGATCTGTCTTGAGGTAGGTTGTACTGATTCATGTGAAGCTTAGAGGTGCTTAGTCACTATCCAAGCTTGTGGGAGAGGGTGGTGTTCTTTCCTCAAACAAACTAAGTAGTTCCCTAGTTTCTCTAGTGAGAGTGTGAGCCAATGATTCGGTTATCTGTGTTGCAACATCAGGTGCGACTTGAAAACTGACAATGATAATTACCTCTGTGACTTGAGTTACCCGATTCTCAAAGTAGAATAGTGTTGATTCTCTATTGTGTAGAGCTCCTTCCATTTTGTTGTTATGGGTTGGTTGTAGGTTGCGGACATGGTTTCGACCTTCTCCTTCTTCTTCATGGCACTTGGCCTATGTATATCCACTGGGTTTGGCGTGTTGGTTGACTCTCCCACTGCAAATCAATTACCGTTACGCCTGGCACTCGAGCTTCGATGGAGATGCGGAGTTCGTCTAGTTGTGCTTGGAGCTCTTCTTCTTCTGTCATCCAATTAGAAAATCCTGCTAGCCATTCATCCATTCACAATAGTTTAGGGGTTTCAGTCTTGTAAACTGAAGGGTTTCATGAAAAGATCCTCAGTGGGGGCACCAAATGACGGGAGCAAAGCGAACCCCGAACCGCGACGGCCTCTAAAACACCGGGGACCGAATGGCGCGCCTCCAGCCTATCATGGTAAAGCAAACAGGGGGCACCACCTAGCTTCAGCGGCTAGGACGCAAACAACACACCACCATAACAAAGTTTTCATCCAAGAGAGATGGATGCTTGGGAGTAATGATGAAGAGGAAAGGGAATGAGATCAAGTGAGAGAGAGAGAGAGTGAGGGAGGGGGTATAGCGGCTTAGTACTTAGGCACCACAAAAGGATGGTGAATCCGCACACCCTTCACACATACACAAGCTCACTCCAAACACAAGACTAGGTGGCGATTCCGCACACCTCACATGGGCAAAACATTGCAAGAAAACATACTCACAAAACCTCAAGCTTTATTTAGAGAATAAGGCGATGAAATGGGGAGCATAGGGTAGGGGAATGACAAGGGAGAGCGTGGTAGAGCACATGGCGGATAGGTGGGAGTTGATGGCGAAGACTCGCACGAGGGTTATGGCCATCATCCTTCATTTAGTTTCCCTTCATCTTCCATAGCCCAAGGGTGTAGAGGTCATGCTCAAGACGAGCATGGTGATTGCGGTGATGGTGATGGTGATGGTGTGGGTGTGTGTGTGTGCACTAGGCACACACAGTGCATAGTGTACTCTTTGGTGATGGTGTGTGTCCTTAGTGTGATGGTGACCCCTCTTTATATAGGGGAGGAGGGGGGAGAAATTCTCGAATTTAGAAATGAAGAAATCATTATCTACATAGGCCATGTGACTGTGGGCCCCACTTGTCTGGCTGTGTGTATATGTGCCAGAACAGCAGTCTCATGAGAGAGAGAGAGATGGGTTGATGAAAAAAAGTGAGAGGTGACATGGAGAATAAAGTAATTACAAGAGGGGAGAGAGGGGAGTGTGTTCAGAGGTGAATCTGTGTGTAGATGTGTGTGAACACAAGAAAAATCAGGTAACCACCGGGTGGGGATGGATCTGTGGGCACCTTTTTCAGTGAAACTGAGTGTGTGTGAGTGTGGGGGAGGTTATTTAGCTACAAGACAAGAGACATGGCTCCCTTTAGAGAGAGAGGGGGGTATTTGGGTCATGGAATATGATAGGAGAGAGAAAGAGGAGATGGGGTATACTATTTTAGAAGATAGGGTAAGTTGCATGTGAGTTAGGGTGCATTATTGGTGAGTTATAATGCATTATTGGTGAGAGGTGGGGTAGCTTGAGGGGAGAGAGAAAGGAGAAATGACAAGGGGAAGAGAGAGGGGAGTTGACCTTTTGAGTGGAGGAGAGGAAAAGGGACACCCGGCGGGGCAACACTGAAGAAAAAGGAGGCAAGGTGGGGATGGGCTACCCCGCAGGCATGAGGTGGCCTATTTTACCTTTCTTATATATTTACATAATCATACTTTATTTTTTTCTTACTTTTTCCAATGCCTTTTATCACTCCCTCCCTAAGAGGGGGTTTTCATGGGGTGGGGACGAGAGAAGAGGGGTATGGGAGCTTGGCTTGTGAAAAGCCCCCATCATTGTCTACACTCACATTTATTGTAGATTCGGCACACCTTTGGAGATTGTTTATGATAATGGTCCAGGGTTTAGAAAGGGCTTGCTCACATTCTACATCGTCATAGTACACCCTACTATCCCCAATCCAATGGTCTGGTAGAAAAAGCTAATGGTGTCATTGCAGGCATCATTAGAAAGATGGTGAGAAACAAGACAAAGTTGTGGGATGACTTCTTGGATGGTGCCTTGTGGGCGTATCGAAGCACATATAGGGAACCCACGGAGTTTACACCATTTCACTTGTCTATGGTCAAGAGGCTTTACAACCAATTGAGCTCAACATTCCAACAATGCGACTTCATGGCAAAGCAGCACAAGATGATCAAGAAGCATGCATGGATCGACTTCTTACCTTAGATGAGCTTGAGTGGAAAAGAGAAGCAGCATACGAGTGCTACAAGAGGAAAGCTACGCAGGCGAAGGAGAAGCTTGACAAGAAACTAAAGGACAAAGGCATCAATGAAGGAGATCTTGTGCTAAGGTATGACGATCGACTCGATAATCGTTTTGATGCCAAATTTGAAACTAGATGGCAGGGGCCATACATAGTTAAGAAGTCTTTCAATTCAAGTTACTATCAACTTATGGACTTGAATGGGAAAGAGCACTCTAGGAAGGTAAATGGTTATCGCTTGAAGCCCTATTTGAGTCACCTTCTACCAAAGGATCTACCAAAGATCTCTCAAAGGGCAGTTGTCTCATGTAAGTATTGTTACATGAAGCATGAGTGTAACTCCAGCCAAAATTCTGAGGGGCCAAACAATGAAGATCTCGTCAAGGACTCTGAAGCACTCTCTTTGGAAAAGATGCTCTATGATGGTACATGAATATACCATCATCCTGGGGGAGGGCTAATAATAGCCGTTTTTCGGCTCTCCGTAATTGCCATAGTGAGTTAACCCACCCTACCAAAATCATCCAAACACTGTGGCTATCCCTACCATTTCATTGTATATAGGTGTGTGTGAGTTATGGGACTTTTCCCGTATCTTCTTAAAAACCCTTAATTAGCTAAACACTGGGCTAGTTGAGCCAAAAAAAAACAAAAACAAAAAATATAAGTATATTATAGCCCATTTGTGTGTAAATATTTCATTGTATATAGTGCCTAAATAAAAGGATTTTTCATAATTATTTTGGTATTTATTTAAATATTTCTACCTACGGTGTGTTATTTATGCTATATACATTGACTCAACATTACCATATTTTTTCTTACCATTTTGCGTACTCTTTATTCCATATGAAAATAATTTCATGCAAGCTTCTCTTATTTTTGGTGTAACTCCATCCCAACAAAAATCCAAAAAAACTAGTTTATTTATGTGTATATTTTCTTACTATTGTCATTTTTTTCTTCCTACATCTATTCTCTATTACTCTCATAAATTAGACCACCAAAAATATTCATCTTTTTATGGTAGACTTATAATGAGAGAGATTTATTTTGACCCCTTTATATTTTTTCCACCTATATTATTTATATTTGACATGTACATATTTTTTTAGACCCCTGAATATTTGATTTTCTTACTTGTACTATTCACTTATATCATGATCTCAATAATATCTTCAATTATAGACCTACCAAATAAGGTCAAGGGTATGTGGCATGCATGCATGCACAATGGGGGGCTCACTCTTGGAGGTATTCAAAAGAATCATCCAAAGAAGGACCTCACAAGGACTTTGTGCGCTAGAAAAAACAGTCGGTTTTGCTGAATTTTTAAAGATCACATGCTCCCCGAATTTGAAAAGGTGACACAAACAAAAGTTGTAGCCCGTGAGCTGAACTTTTACCTCAAATTTTTTCATATTTTTTTGAGCTACGAGCTGTGAGCTATGATTTTATTGGTGGACCCCAGTTTGCCCATGCTATGCAGCCACACTCCCTCTTCCACTTTATCATTTTCCTCTTTCACACACACTTCTCCACTCATCATCCCTACCTCTCTCACCACTCCTCTCTGCACCCTACTCACCTTCTTCTCAACCTTGAAGAATAAGAGAAACCATGGTGAACTCATGTCTCCTACACACACTTCCATTCCAAAATTGACCACCTAGTCTCATTTTTCCTCATCCATATTACCCATATCTATAAAAAAAAACACAAAATTCAGCCTCTTCTCTTGAAAGACAGCATCATGGTGATTGATTACTCATGTTCACTTACCTTGGCTTCCAAGGAAGTTCAAGAGTGGAGAAAAAACGTACCGTCAAAGCTAGCGGACCGTCAACAAGCGTCAAAATTGACCCTACTCAAGACACTTGGAGCATCAACATTATAAGAAATCCATGCTTTCTTACCTATTAAGAGTTTTTTCTTCCTTATTTGTATCCTACATGGATACTCCCATTGTAAATATCCAATTCCATTTGTAAATCAATAAAAATACTAACTCTACTAATTTACTAACACTAACCTACTATGAAAAGTCCTATCACCTCCACTTCTCTCCTCTCTCTCTTCTTCATCTATCCACACCAACTTCTTGATAATTCCAAGCAAAAGAAATTAGATAAGTGCTGAAAATATAACCCAACCATGGTTAGAGGAGTAACCCTAGCCTTCAAAATTGCTATAAAAGGAGGGTGTAGCTAGCACAAATGGGGAAGCCATAAGCAAGAGCACTATGCTATAGCTTGAGAATCCAAGCTCACCTCTCTAGAAGGAGCTCTTGAGTGGAAGCTCATTGTCTTATGCATATGCATGTGTTGTATTAGGGGTGACTAGCAAGGGAACTCTATGCCATTGTAAGAGAGAGTGATCATTCAATTGAGAGTAGGAAATCTATCATTTCTCCTACTAGTGTAAGCCCAACATTTGCTGAATCAAGGAGGGTGGATTTGGAGTAAGCTTGGATACTTTGTCTCTCTTCCAACGTAAAGTAATGGACAACAATGATGTGTAAGTGTCTTGGTGTTTTTTTTTTAATTCTTGATAGCTTGTCTCTGGGTGTTGTCATCAATTTAGCCATAAATCCCACATACTGTAAGAGGGCGACAGGGTGGAGAGGACTCCCCTGGCTTTAAGACAGTGATTGGGGTGGCTTTTCTTGTGATGTGTTGTGGTGTAATTTACTCAAGCTATGCTGAACAAATACTAATCTCACTTTCATTGGTCATGACAGATTTGTAAGAAGGTATTAGTGCAACAATCACCCCCTCCCCCTTCCCTCTTTTTCTTACATATATAATTGTGTTTGCTTGATCACTGTTGAACATTTCAAAGCACCCCGAGCTCTCTCTCTCTCTCTCTCTCTCTCTCTCTCTCTCTCTCTCGCTCTCTCTCTCTACGAGTCCTAGTTAGCATCCAAAACTAGGTGGTGCCCCAAATTTGTGTAGGGTTAGGTTGCGGGTTTGTGTGTGTGTTTGCTGTTTTTTCCAACCCCAACCCAATTGAGCAGCACGGGAGCCTAGAAAAGTGCTTAGAGGCCACTCTTCTTGTTGCCCGTCCCAGACCGCCTCAAATTGGTGCCCCCACTGAGAAACCAACTTGTGTATGCTTTTGTGTAGGATCAATCTTTAGAATAGTCAAGTAGTTTGCATGAATCAGAAGAATTTGTAGGATCCTTTCATTCCAATTGCAAGGCAAAAGGTACGCATAATTGTTAGTAGTAAGTTGCAATTTCAACGTATAATTCGCAGAATTTTAGGTCCCCTTAGGTTGGCAGAGATAAACGCATCAGTAAATCCCTTTATTTTGCCTCTCATTAGGTACGACCTTAGTTTGGACGTCTATATTTTTGTTTTGTTTTAAGCATTAGGTCATGCATAGACCATGGATAATGGCCCAGGAATAGAGGTTTTTCCCTTCCATTTCACTCCACACATTAGAATAAACGTTACAATTAGTAGAAAGATCCACTTTCAACAACGGATGGTGTTCATGTTTGGTGCCCAAAGAGTAGGAGAAATTCTGGCATCACCAAACCCTGTCATCCTGCCTCTTATTGATTATCATAGGTCATTTGATGTGAATATTTTTATTTTGTTGTAGAATAGATTGCAATTTAGAGAATATTACTGTGTAAATCTTTTTATTAAAAAAAAAACAAACAAACAAAAACGTGTTGTCACCTTAAAACTGATTCAATGGAGGCCCAATGCCAAATGTCTGGATATCCTCTTTTTTTTGAAGAGCCTGGAGAGGATGCAAAATTATTTTTAGCAAATTTCAAGATGTCTTGTCGTATCAAGAGGAGAGTAACTGATCAAGAACGCGTAGAGATGTTTGAAGTGGTCCTTAGGAAAGATGCTAGCACTTGGTTTGACTCGTTGCCTGAGAAAGTTAAAGGGAATTACACGGAAGTTGTGAATCATTTCAAGAGATACTTCTTTGATCCCCAAAACACTCAAAAACTATGGCAAGACATTGTTTCTCATAAGCAAAAAGACCTAGATGACTACTACTTGTACAAGCAAGAGTTTCTACGTCTTTGGGCTGTATGGGTGAGAAATGTTGCTAACCCTGGTGATGGTGCAGAGTTCCTAAAGAAGAAGAGGTTCATAGCTGGGACTCTTTCTTGACCTTAAGATAAAAGTTGAGGCGGGTGCACCTGCTACCTTTGATGCAGCTGAAACTAGGGCTGCTGAGAAATATAGAAAACTCAAGTGCCAAAGGGGAGAGGTTCCAATAGAAGGTCTTAGACCCAAAGGTAAGCCACAAGCATCAACATCTAGGGAGATTCCTGAGGTAACGGCGGAAGTGATTGAGAAGTTAAATGAATCTTTAAGCAGCTTGTCAATTCACCTTGCACAAGCTGTAGGTCCAAAGGGACAAGCAAAGAAGTCTGAAGAGCAAGATCCACGACCTAGGAGAGTCTTGCAATGTTGGAATTGCGGAGAGTCTAGACATGGGATGTATAATTGTCCTTAGCCCCGTGGGGAGCCAGGGAGACCTAACTTGAATTACCCAGTGATGAATGCAGGTGAAGGAACTGGTCAACAACCAAGGCTTCTACAAAGACCAAATGGACCAAGACCACCTCCACAAGGGGTAGAAGGAGTTCCACCTTTGCCAGATCCAAATGTGCATCTGGTAGAGGTGACAAACTCAAATGAGGTTGACATGGAAGCAAATGGAATTAAGTGTGGCCGAGGAAAAGGTAAAGAGAAAGAAGGTGTCACATCACAGAGTGACCATGGATGAGGCAAGAAGGCAAAGGAGACCAAGGAAGCTAAGAGGACTCGTTGTCGTATCAATCTCCAAAACTTTCCTCTTGGACATGGTATGGCTCCATACAACCTATTGGAAGACATGAGAGGTAAGGGTCATGATATCTCATGGCCTCAGTTTCTTGCATTATGCCCACAAGTTAGAAGGGATTTAGCGAAGGCAGTTAGCACTAGGAGAAAGATAAAAGAGAGTGTTCTTGTTGTCAAAATTCCACATGCTGAAATGAATGAGGATATTACACCTGTGCTAGATTGTTACATCAAAGGAAGATTGGTTAGGAAAGGTCTAGTGGATGGGGGTGCACAAATTTGCATCATGACAGAAGGACTCATGCAAAGACTAGGCATGCACATCCATGAGACACCTGAAATTAAAGTCAAAATGGAAAACAATAGCAAGGCTAGGTGCGTAGGAATTTGTAAAAATGTCTTTGTGGAGGCCTTTGGCATTAATAAGGCAGTGGATTTCTATGTCATGTCTACCAAAGGAAATGGTTACTCATTTATCCTAGAGAGACCATGGCTAATG
Source organism: Adiantum capillus-veneris (assembly GCF_014529385.1). NCBI lineage: Eukaryota > Viridiplantae > Streptophyta > Polypodiopsida > Polypodiales > Pteridaceae > Adiantum > Adiantum capillus-veneris. The sequence goes on from NC_140941.1 coordinate 128,445,019, forward strand.
AAAATGCGAGCTTTGCAGGATTGGGAAAGTGGAAAGCTAATTTGTAGGAATGAAAATCATAATAAGGTTGTCTTTGACATGAAGGAGCAACTCCAAGAGGAGCTCCATGAAGAATCATCTCAAAGTGAGACGGAGGAAGGTTGGACCGATAGCACTTCAGAAGGAGAAAGTAGCGGCAGCATTACTAAAGAGGAGTCTTCCATCGAAGTCATGGGGGTCAGGTTTTATCCAAACAACCAAGAGACCTCTTGCCCAGGTTTGCAAAAGGTAGGTTCCCAAGAGAACCAAAATGTGCAAGATGAAGGAATGTTGGAAGGTATGTTGTCTACAACACTTACAAAGTACGAAAGAGAGGAGTTCAAATGTGTGCTAAGGAAATTTCCTAGGCTTTTTGCTAAAGACTACACCGATGTGCATGGAGTAGATGCTATTCAACACAAAATTGAGTTGAAGCCAGAGGCCACACCTAAGGCTCAGAAGCTACGAAGGCTAGGAGTCATCAAGGAGCATGCTCTACTCAAGGAGGTAAGAAAGCTTCTAGCAGCAGGTTTCATTTATCCAGTGGAGAATTCAGCATGGGTCTCTCCCGTTTTTGTCACTCCTAAGAAAAACGGCAAGTGGAGGGTGTGTGTGGATTACCGTCCACTCAATGAGGCAACAAAAAGAGATCACTTTCCCCTCCCATTTCAAGATGAGATACTAAATGAGGTAGCTGGTCATGAGAAGTACACTGTGTGTGATGGCTACTCGGGTTACATTCACATAGGTATCGCATTGGAAGATCAGTTAAAAACAACCTTCATCACTCCTTGGGGTTGTTAAGCATGAGTGTAACTCCAGCCAAAATTCTGAGGGGCCAAACAATGAAGATCTCGTCAAGGACTCTGAAGCACTCTCTTTGGAAAAGATGCTCTATGATGGTACATAATTATATACCATCATCCTAGGGGAGGGCTAATGATAGCCGTTTTTCGGCTCTCCATAATTGCCATAGTGAGTTAACCCACCCTACCAAAATCATCCAAACACTGTGGCTATCCCTACCATTTCACTGTATATAGGTCTGTGTGAGTTAGGGGACTTTTCCCATATCTTCTTAAAAACCCTTAATTAGCTAGTCATTGGGCTAGTTGAGCCAAAAAAACAAAAAAAATAAAAAATATAAGTATATTATGACCCATTTGTGTGTAAATATTTCATTGTATATAGTGCCTAAATAAAAGGATTTTTCATAATTATTTTGGTATTTATTTAAATATTTTTACCTATGGTGTGTTATTTATGCTATATAAATTGACTCAACATTACCATATTTTTTCTTACCATTTTGCATACTCTTTATTCCATATAAAAATAATTTCATGCAAGCTTCTCTTATTTTTGGTGTAACTCCATCCCAACAAAAATCCAAAAAAACTAGTTTATTTATGTGTATATTTTTTTACTATTGTCATTTTTTCCTTCCTACATCTATTCTCTATTACAAATATTCATCTTTTTATGGTAGACTTATAATGAGAGAGATTTATTTTGACCCCTTTATATTTTTTCCACCTATATTATTTATATTTGACATGTACATATTTTTATAGACCCCTGAATATTTGATTTTCTTAGTTGTACTATTCACTTATATCATGATCTCAATAATATCTTCAATTATAGACCTACCAAATAAGGTCAAGGGTATGTGGCATGCATGCATGCACAATGGGGGTCTCACTCTTGGAGGTATTCAAAAGAATCATCCAAAGAAGGACCTCACAAGGACTTTGTGCGCTGGAAAAAACAGTCGGTTTTGTTGAATTTTTAAAGATCACATGCTCCCCGAATTTGAAAAGGTGACACAAACAAAAGTTGTAGCCCGTGAGCTGAACTTTTACCTCAAATTTTTTCATATTTTTTTGAGCTACGAGCTGTGAGCTATGATTTTATTGGTGGACCCCAGTTTGCCCATGCTATGCAGCCACACTCCCTCTTCCACTTTATCATTTTCCTCTTTCACACACACTTCTCCACTCATCATCCCTACCTCTCTCACCACTCCTCTCTGCACCCTACTCACCTTCTTCTCAACCTTGAAGAATAAGAGAAACCATGGTGAACTCATGTCTCCTACACACACTTCCATTCCAAAATTGACCACCTAGTCTCATTTTTCCTCATCCATATTACCCATATCTATAAAAAAAAAAACACAAAATTCAGCCTCTTCTCTTGAAAGACAGCATCATGGTGATTGATTACTCATGTTCACTTACCTTGGCTTCCAAGGAAGTTCAAGAGTGGAGAAAAAACGTACCGTCAAAGCTAGCGGACCGTCAACAAGCGTCAAAATTGACCCTACTCAAGACACTTGGAGCATCAACATTATAAGAAATCCATGCTTTCTTACCTATTAAGAGTTTTTTCTTCCTTATTTGTATCCTACATGGATACTCCCATTGTAAATATCCAATTCCATTTGTAAATCAATAAAAATACTAACTCTACTAATTTACTAACACTAACCTACTATGAAAAGTCCTATCACCTCCACTTCTCTCCTCTCTCTCTTCTTCATCTATCCACACCAACTTCTTGATAATTCCAAGCAAAAGAAATTAGATAAGTGCTGAAAATATAACCCAACCATGGTTAGAGGAGTAACCCTAGCCTTCAAAATTGCTATAAAAGGAGGGTGTAGCTAGCACAAATGGGGAAGCCATAAGCAAGAGCACTATGCTATAGCTTGAGAATCCAAGCTCACCTCTCTAGAAGGAGCTCTTGAGTGGAAGCTCATTGTCTTATGCATATGCATGTGTTGTATTAGGGGTGACTAGCAAGGGAACTCTATGCCATTGTAAGAGAGAGTGATCATTCAATTGAGAGTAGGAAATCTATCATTTCTCCTACTAGTGTAAGCCCAACATTTGCTGAATCAAGGAGGGTGGATTTGGAGTAAGCTTGGATACTTTGTCTCTCTTCCAACGTAAAGTAATGGACAACAATGATGTGTAAGTGTCTTGGTGTTTTTTTTTAAAGTTCTTGATAGCTTGTCTCTGGGTGTTGTCATCAATTTAGCCATAAATCCCACATACTGTAAGAGGGCGACAGGGTGGAGAGGACTCCCCTGGCTTTAAGACAGTGATTGGGGTGGCTTTTCTTGTGATGTGTTGTGGTGTAATTTACTCAAGCTATGCTGAACAAATACTAATCTCACTTTCATTGGTCATGACAGATTTGTAAGAAGGTATTAGTGCAACAATCACCCCCTCCCCCTTCCCTCTTTTTCTTACATATATAATTGTGTTTGCTTGATCACTGTTGAACATTTCAAAGCACCCCGAGCACTATCTCTCTCTCTCTCTCTCTCTCTCTCTCTCTCTCTCTCTCTCTCTCTCTCTCTCTCTCTCTCTCTCTCTCTCTCTCTCTCTATGCGTCCTAGTTAGCATCCAAAACTAGGGTGTGCCCCAAATTTGTGTAGGGTTAGGTTGCGGGTTTTTGTGTGTGTTTGCTGTTTTTTCCAACCCCAACCCAATTGAGTAGCACGGGAGCCTAGAAAAGTTCTTAGAGGCCACTCTTCTTGTTGCCCGCCCTGGACCGCCCGCCTCAATACCTTGAATAGAGCGGTGGTTCTTGCAGATCCCTTAGCCCTCATGCGGCTTGATACCCATCTCGGTTTTGGTCCTGCCTCATTGTTGTTTACTATCGAAGCCATACCTGCAATGATGGATGGTTTGCTGGTTGGTTTTGGTTGTTGAATGCCTGTGGTCGGTCGAATGTGAGCTGGCATCATAATCTTCTGAAAAGGGATTTGTCGACTTACTTAGGGTGTAGGTAGCTCTTGGCACTTTGTCTGGGGCATATTTTCAAGCTCCTGGACCTATTGCTTTTTCTACCTCCTCTGCGAGAATACGTTGGTATTCTCGCTCGTATCTATTAACAAAAACTATACCCTTCCCCATAGCAGTTTCATAAGAGAATAAGTAAAGAACCTTGTCTTTGCTTAATTCGTTAAAGTATGGTTCTTTGCTACAAAAGTAAGCGACTATACCCTCACTCTCATGCTTGTAGATCCCCACGTTCTCATTATAAGTTGGAACCCTGATTGTTTTCTTATCATACATAAAAATATCTCCAAGCCGATCAATGTTTGGTGGCGGTTCTTGAGCTTCTGAAACCATTTTCCCTTTCGCCACATTATCTCCATATATGTTGTAATCTTCAGGGTTACTGACTATTAGATAGTGGTTCCCCTTTTCATCTCAGAATCTATCTCCATCATCATAGACTTGGATTATCTCCAATCTCTGAGCCGACGTCTCTTTGATACAAATGCACTTGCGTCCTCGATAGTCAGAATAGACTAGGGCTCCCCTCGAGTTTGTTCCCTCCAAGAAGATCACAGTGAGCTTGGAATCATTCAAAGGATTTAGGGAGGTGCTTCCTCCTGGCATTGGTCCATCATATGTGAAACCTCCTGGCTGTTGACTACCCATCATGAAGAAAGATTTTTCTGACAAAGTGTCAGTATCACTACCTTCCTCAATAATCGGTGCTAGTGGATCTAGCCTTGCCTAAATTATACTCTCCTCGGTGGACACTAAGCTACCTTAGTCACCTGCCACCTTCTGGTCTCTAAAAATGTATCATCTTGATCTTAAATTCATCAAACTTATCAATGCAATTTATCACAAATCCAACCACTCACCTGGCAAAGGGTCAATCTCCGCACAACTTCTTGCTTTGTTGCTGCTAAATATACATGTACACAAGAGTTTAATTTCAGCAAATCATTTATCTATAGTAATGATTGGTATAACTGGAGAGTTAATCTCAACCACTATTGTATTTTATATACTGCTGATGTTCTGGATTAGGTCTGCTATTCTGGAACTGTACTTCTCTCGAATGTTTGTCAATTTATGTGAAAAAGCCTGAATCCAGTCTTTGCTCCGTCAAATGGACAAACAAGGTCCAAATTCACTTCTGAAAGAAGTTCTGGAACCCTTGATCCAAATGGAATCTCACTGTCTAAGCCCAGTCAAATTTTCTCTTCACTAGGCCCCAATAAACATCCTACTCGTAGGATGTCTCCTACTTTGTTTTGCCTGGATTTTTGCACTATGGATTCCCCTTTATGTGCTGAGTCCACAACTGTTTTTTATTTTTTGATTTGGACACCTATAAGCTGGTCAATGGATCAGAAATCTATTCCGACAGCCTGTTGCTGATCTTGATCAATCTAATCAACTCCAATTTGGACCAAAATTGACTAGGAGGCTTACCTTTGGCTATACAACACCTTGCTATGTCCACAGTCAGTATCTGGCTTCAATTTATTGCTTTAGACATCTTACGCGTAGAATGTCTTTTTCATCAGAATGGCTTCAAATTCAAAACACAGGCTCCCCTTGAGTTGCTGATCACTTTGGTATGCTCAAAATAAGGTTTGGAGTGTAAAATCACACAAAAGACATCCTACGCGTAGGATGTCTTTTTGGCCTGTTTGACCCCAGACTTGACCCACAGCTTCCCCTTGATGTCAGCAACCCAGTGGTATGCTTAGATTTTGGTTTGGATTTCAAAAGTCCCCAATTTTAGTTGTTCTTGCTTTTTTCAGTCAAAAGTGCTAAAGTCTGCTTTGAACCCAATTTTCTCACCCAAATGAGGTGAAACCCCTCTCAGTCACTCAATATATCATGCAAGTCATGCTCATGCAGCCATCATATGGTTTTGGTCTTAAAATAATGCTTTGGTACAATTTGGGTAGGATGTCTGGCAATTTCAGTCTACCTGGCCTTATCCTGTCAAGATATGGTCAAATTTCCACTTTCCAGTTGAAATTATGGTAAACCCCACCTTCTGAACACACTGGTCAACTTAAAATCCCAAAATTCCCACCAGATTAGCCTGTAGACATCCTACGCGTAAGATGTCTCCTGGCTTGAAATTATTTTTTTTCCTGACAGAAATACACCTGATGCTCTGCAGCTCTATCAAAAACAGTCACAGTAACTTTTAGACTTCACTTAGGCTTTCAAACACACTTTTGCGTCTTTTTGCGTCTTTTACATACTTGTGATGAATTTACCAAGCAAGTATACATGCATGAAGTGCTCTAGATCCTGAATCATGATGTCCTACTTACTCTACTCCTACTCATCATGTGAAATGGTGATAATGGTGTTTTGGTTGCTTTCTGGCCTCTCCGGACCCTCAAGCTCTCCTTTCACCGCTTCTACCACTCCAACTCCTACTCAAGAACTCAACTAATACCTAAAACTATCTTAATCTACCTAAATCTACCTAAGTCAAAGGATCTAGGCCAGACACACGCTTCCTAGACTCCCTCTAAGACCTAGAGAGTCCTCCACCCTCTGATCCTATCTAAATGTAAAACGAAACTCTCGGCAAGCCAAAAATCCCTATCCTCAAGGACTAGTTTCGGTCGCCTACCTAAGGTTTTCGTCCCCGGCAGCCACACCAATGTTGGACAGATACGCCACGACGGGACGTCAGCACAGCGAGAACTCACCTAACAAGATTTGTCAGCTAAGGACGAAGCTCGACCCGTAGTCGTGTGGAAGCAATCATAAGGTATCAACCTACACTCGACCGACTCCTAACTAATTCCTACAGAGGTCTCTACCAATTGTCAAAGTCACAGCCTTCAAGAGTGCATAAGAGGAAACTTCCTACAATGCTTTCTAGAGCCGAACACCCATCAAACAATCCCGAAACACCACAGAACTTTAAGGAGACCCTATTAACACCAATAGGTCATTCTCCCTAAGGTCTATGAACCAAAATCCCAATCCAAAACACTCGGTGAAAAATCACGTAGGATGTCTGGCCGAAATTTGCAAGTCTTCGTTTCCAAAATCTAAAGTGCCTAATGTGTAGCTCTACTCAATGTGAACGCGTGGATATGCTGCAATGCAAAATCGGACAACGTATGCTCACCAAACCACCAGATGAAGCTCGTAGAAGGAGCTCGCAAAATCGGACCGTGCGCGTGCAATGTAGGTATCGGCGCGTAGCTCTGGTCGGGGGCAATACGCTGCACTTCTTTGCACTCGAATCCGACCACCGGTGCACACGTAGCGTCAAGGTGAAGCTCACACTCTCTCTCGTACACAGTACGCTCACTCACAGACTTCAAAACTTCTTTTAAAAAATGACAAAAGGTTTTTCATTAAGGTCAAAAAGTGGTATATATACCTTACAATTCTCAAACCCTAAAGTTCTAAATCAACCATCTACTCCATCTAACTATCAAAACTGGGATACAATCTGAAAACTTCTGTAAGTCCCAATATTTACAAGGTGAAAAATAAGATTTCCTCAATAAATGAATAATTACAAAAAATGATAATCTTCCGAGTAGTCAGTTTCCGTGGGGTGTGTCCAGCTTCTAACAAAGAGATTCAATATTTAGGTCACATTATCTCTAAAGATGGCACCCGTATGGATCCAACAAAGTTAGAGGTAATAAGGATGGCCTAATCCAAGGAATCTATAGTAGATACAAAGCTTTATAGGTATATGTGCATACTATACATGCTTCACAGAAACATTCTCGCTAATAGCAGGCCCATTACATGACTTAACAAAAAAGAACGTTAAGTATTCATGGACTGCAAAAGTGCAAGAAGCTTTTGAGAAGCTTAAGGAGAAGCTTATCTTTCAACTTGTGCTCACACTACTAGATCTCTTAAAGTGATTTGAGGTCCAATGTGATGTTTGTGGTGATTGCCTTTGAGCATTCTTGCTTCAAGAAGGGCATGCCATAGCATATGAGAGCCGAAGGCTCAATACCAATGAACGGGTCTTGGGCATATACGAAAAAGAGCTTTTAGTTGTTTTACATGTCCTAGACACATGGAAGCATTATCTATTGTGGACTCCATTTATTTTGCAAACGGACCACCAAAGTCTCAAGTATCATTACAAGAGGTACTTCACATTAGCGCCGCTCACATTGCGACGCTCAAAAGTGAAAATCCACGGTGTCGTTATAAGCGTCGCTATTTTCTTTGTTACATAGCGACACCTATAGTGATGCTCATAGTGATGCCGACAAGGGGTCAAAAATAAACCAAGAGCGCCAAAAACTCGGATCTCAGATCTGAGTTTTGACGCTCAAGCGAAAGAGATGAACCCGTGCTCTCCCTCTCTCTATCTTTCTTCCCCACACACACACACACACACACACACACACACACACACACACACCAGGAGAGGAAGGAGAGTCAAGTATGCACCTTCCCTCTCCTCTCTGTCATGTTCCTTTCCTCTCTTTCTCTCTCTCTCCCTCTCTCTCTTTCTCTCTCTCACACACACACACACATTGTGTCTTTGAAAGAGCGAGAGAGAGAGAGAGAGTGTGTGTGTGTGTGTGTGTGTGTGTGTGTGAGAGAGAGAGAGTATAAATATGCATAAACAAAAGACACATTTATGCATACATGCATAAACAAAGAATGCATACACACATACATTGAGAGAGGAAAAGAGAGAGAGAGATACAGAGAGAGAGAGAAAGAGATAAAGTAAAGAGAGAATGAGAGAGAGAGAGAGGAGAAAACAAAGAGAAAGAGAAAGAGAGAGAGAGAGAGAGAGAGAGGGAGAGAGAGAGAGAGAGAAAAGCAAAGAGAGAGAGAGGGGGGGAGAAGACGAAAAGAGAGAGGTAAGGGGAGAAAACAAAGAGAGAGAGAGAGAGAGAGTAGAGAAAATATGAAATGAAATGTTATATTAAGATTTAGAGTTAGGTTAGATTTAAAATTACATTTAATTTAAATTAGGTTAGATTAAGATCTAACATTAACTTAGATTACATTTAACTTATATTTAAAATTTATGCTAAATTTAAAATTAGGTTAGACTTAAGATTAGGTTAGATTACATTTAGATTTATGTTTATGTTGAGTTTAAGATTATGCTAGATTTAGATTTACGTTAGATTTAACATTAGGGAAAGATTTAAGATTAGCTAGGTAAAACTTAAGTTAAACTACATTTAGGGTTAGGATTTAAGATTGCATTAGATTTAGGTTTATGTTGAGTTTAAGATTATTTTAGATTTAGATTTAAGATTAGATTAGATTTAGATTTAAGTTAGATTACATTTAGGTTTATGTTAGATTTAAGATTGGATTAGATTTAGGTTTATGTTGAGTTTAAGATTAGATTAGATCTAAATTTATGTTCAATTTAAGATTATATTATATTAAATTAGATTTAGGTTAGATTTTAGGGCATGTCAATGAAGGCTTTGCCCAAAGATCAAACACTAGTTACATAACAATATGTATATTCCAATCAGAATCCGACACCTATTAACTCACCCACTAACCATGTTCGATTAGCTCAGAATCACCATGTGTTCAATTAGGTTAGATTTAAGATTAGATTTTGGATTTTACATTAAAGTCTACCTTCGGGGTTACAGAAAAAATTAGAGTTAGGCGAACAGTGATCCCTCTCTTCCTCTCTACGGATGCGACCTTAAGTTGGAAAGCTTTCAACGACATGATACTCAGATTGGAGGCCAACATGTAATGTGCTAAGTAATCCCTCGAACAAAGATCTACTATGAAGAGATGTTAAGATGATGTGAATTGCTACAGCTAGAGAAGAGGCAAAGGGGTTTTGTCCACTACATGCACTATCATGTAGACGTGGGTGTGTAGATTTCTCGTACCCACAAATATTGGCATTGAACAATAAAGATGAGATTATAAGCCGGTGGTTTAACACAAACATAAGTCAACTTCGATCAATGAAAATCAATTTCAATGATGAAATGCAAGCTCCGTGCACCTCTATATAGAGGTGTGTGGGGATCAGACATGACTAGAGAATGTGAGGTAGTTTATAGTGTGAACAAAGAGAGAGAGAGAGAGAGAGAGAGAGAGAGAGAGAGAGGGAGAGAGAGAGAAAGAGAGAGGGAGAGAGAGAGAGAGAGAGAGAGAGAGAGATAAAAGACGGAGGATGTTAAAAGAAGATTGAATTTATGTCCAAGTTATAAGGCTTTTACATTCATTATGAGTAGTGATGAGGATGTGGGCCCATCCAACCGAAACTATCTCTCAACAAGGATCTTATGTCCTTGTAATCAATGCAAACATGTTGTGCAATGGACAAGACGCGTTTCTTTGCAACACATTCGCAGATTTGGCGAGTTTGATCCATCTATTATAGATCGAGTTGTTGCCAATTATAACTCGTCGGACTCTAACGCTGGCCAACAGGTAGAAATCTTGCAACCCAATAGACGTGTTCGTCGCAGACGCTTTGGTCAGCAGCAAACTGTTCGTAGAGGAGAGTCTGATTTCCTCGAGGTGGATTCAACTAAAAAATGGACCGACCTAAGAGAAACTTTCGTACTACCCGAGCATTGTGGACAAGTAAGTATGTAAATAGTTACCATCCAATTTTAGAAGTTATGTGCTTGGAAGCTCTCATGTAAGTTATGTGGCTCTGGCAAGTGATATTTCATCCTACAAAGTATGCATCAAACTGGTGGTACGTCATAGAGGTAGCCCCTCGTAATGCACGGACGTATGAGGACTACCATGTACCAATCACAACGGCATCAATGGAGGAGATCGGAGAAGATGCTCAGTCAGAAGCGGCTGAGGTGGTGCCAGACGAGCATCAAGCTGCTACTCTCTATGGGGTGTATGCAGAGGATCTACAAAATCAAACAGAGGAAATTTGCCTAAACGGAGAGCTCTATATAGACATAGGGAGTTATGCTGAGCTATGCGAGGATGAGAGAGAGACCTCTTAAAGCCATAAACATTGTATTTGAACAATTTTGCTCCGTTTTATAATATATATTGTATTCACGTAGCTTTTTGTCCATTCCTTTCTATATGCTATACTTGAGAAATTTAAATTGTGTTTAATCATCATTGCTTCCACTCCAGGTATGTTGCAGGTATGTTCTCACAAGCAGGAACACTCCTCAGTGTGTCGTGAAAGTCAGATACGCCAACGCAGCACTGCGCTCCAAGTGCGATGGAGACTGAGGCTGCAATTGCGAAGGAGGTGATCCATCTCTCCTCATATATGCTGCATCTATGAGCAGGGACGGATCACCTCTTTCGCGATTGCAGCCTCAGTCTCTATCGCAGTACGAGTTTCATCATTTGACAAGATACGTAGAATGCACACGGGAGACAAATTCACATGAACTTCAAAGGAATCTCTCTACACAGGAATCCCTCCCCCTTTATGAGTCCTCTCTCTCTCTCTCTCTCTCTCTCTCTCTCTCTCTCTCTCTCTCTCTCCACAAGAATCCCTCTCCCTATTATCTATAGTATAGATTATAGCTTGTCCATGTTTTCTTCTCCTTTCAATATTAAGATTAAATGTTCGTGTGTTTAATGCAGGTATGGATGATGATGAGTTTCTTTCTTCTTTGTCACCCCAACAGAGGAGGTGGTACGAGGAGCGTCATCGCTCTGGAGAACCATCACGTTGTCCTACTCCTTCAGTGTATCCCTCTGTTTTGGAGCATTCAGCATGCTTTGAAGCTTCAGTGTCGACGAGGGGATCTCACACTCGACTAGGCACCGACACTCTAGTGGTGACGGCGGAAGTTGCTGTGGGGAAGCCACCGTTGATACCTCGACACCGCCTCATGTTTGACGAGGCTCCTTACCTTCCCCTTCTTTGCGTGCCCTCACACCAACCGTGGCATCGCCATCTACACCAGGTTTTGCATGCTCCTCGCTTTGGGACCCAGACTCTAGTCGAGACACCTGACGTCCGTACCCCCATCGAGACGCCGCTAGAGACCCCTTCCGAGCCACGCAGGTTAATGCGTCACAAGCGAGAGGGCTTGCCATACTCGATCGACATCAGTGATGGCATCATCTTGGATGACGAAGGCAAGAAGGTGATCTCGCGCGGTCTTTGTCAAGTCGGGATGAGCGCTTCAATGAAGACCTGATGAAGGTTCAAATGTGCAAATACTGCAAGCACAAGCATTTTGAAGTACAAAAATCAATAAAGCATGGGTGGAACAGACCAGATTGGCTGGCCAAAGAAGATTGGAAGAATGCGAAGCGAGCAGCGTGCGAGAATCCTGACAAGTGAAAGCAACAAAAGGAGGCAGCCAAAGCACGAGTAGAGGCAGGGAGCTCGCACCACTTGGGGAGCGGCGGGTGGACATCATTTGAGGCCGATTTTGTAAATGTTTTTGCATTGCTGTTTAGGTTTGGTAGTTACGTCTATTTGTACTTTTAAATTCTAACATAATGGATTCTTTGTATGTTGTGAACAGTGGTCGATGACAGGACATGACCCCACATCGTACGAGCGCAAGTACACAGGCAAAAATGGCTTAAACGCCCTGATGGACATTCTGAGTTCTCGTGGCAGCATGGTTAGTATTTCACTTTACTCTTTTACATTTGTTATATTTTAATGATAAGCTAAGAAAATAGATTGTTTTGTAAATTATATGTTTATACTTACAGAAAGTCTTATTATTTTTTTCTGCAGAATCCGACAGATATGCCACTTGGACGCGATGAGACTTATGATTAGATGATGTCAGTCTAGCCATAGCCAGATAGCATTAGTTTCCTTTTGTCATAGCATGTATAATGAGATGACGTGTATACGTCTTTTTGTAACTATTGGAAAATCATGTATTTTCTCAACAATGACAATGGTGTTGTAACTATTACATTTGCAAAGCTTAACAATCAAGCGATTTTGCCTATGATGTGTACAATTGTCATTGATTTACTTTTGCCAATTTACTTTTGTCAGTTTTGTATCTTTATTCTGCAAACAATACTATGCATGATTGAGTTAATGGTTATATTGTCTTATAGGTGACTACTTTGGGTCTATACCTTGCACTTTCTTTCAAAGGTGAATCTGGGCTTATCTTGGATTCATTTAGGTTTACTCTATTATTGAAACATTCAATATGATTGATGGGTGGCAAGGCCTTCAATGCCCTGCCACCCAAATTTTTTTACTCTCGAGCTTTGCTAAAAGCGTCGCTATATAAGGCTCTGCAACGTCGCTATAGGAAGCCTGTAACCGTCACTATCTACGTTGCTATATAGCGACGCATATAGCAACGTTCCCGTAGTGATGCTATTAGCGACGGTCTAGCGACGTCGGGGAGTATAAAAACCCAATGTATTTTCGTCGCTAAAAACGTCACAAGTGCACACAACCTCTTGTAGTGTATTTCATGACACAAACCAAGCTTTCTGGCAAACAAATGAGGCGGGAAAATTTTCTTTTGCAATTTAATTTTCATATTTCTCACATTGTGGCAAGCACAATCAAGTGGCCGATGCACTTTCACAATAGCCAAGGGTAAATGTGGTGTCAATATAACCTCACAATGATCTATCTTTTGTGATAGATGAGTATGCTATTGACCGATACTTTAATTATGTAATTACAGCCTTTGCATTAGGGAAGAAAGAAGAACCATTCACCTTGGAGCATGATTATCTTCTAAATGGAAATAGGTTATGTGTTACCCACTCCCTTCGTGAGAAAGTCATGTACGAATCCCATGCTCCTCCCTATGGGAGGCATAGAGGCATTCAACCTACTCCTCGAGGAGGAGAGACGTACTTCTATTGGCCTACCATGAAAATGGACATACAAGAGTATGTTTCAAAATGCATAGTATGCCAAAAGTTGAAATTTGACCGAGGGAAGCAACTTGGATTGTTTCAGTCAATAGGCTTAGCAAGGAAACACACTCTATGCTTGTCAAAACGACTATTAAGGCACATCAAACAGTTCCCCTCTTTAGATCTCAAATTTTCAAGTATCATGGCTTGCCAACATCCATAGTGTCGGACATAGATCCTAAAATAACCAGTAATTTTTGGAAGGGTCTCTTTGAGAATCTAGGAAGTAGATTAAATTTCTCTTTCGGCCTATCATCCACAAACGGATGACCAAAGTGAAATAACTAATCTAATGATTCTTCACTCTACTAAAAGCCTACATCATGGAAGTAGATCAACGTTCTCAATGAGAGAAGTACCTACCTCTTATAGCGTACGTGTACAATGACATTGTACATACTTCTATGGGGAAATCACATTTTGAGGTTAAAGAGCGAAGATCCAAAAGTCCCTTACTACTTAAAGTACATGGGAAGATCTTCGTTGTTGCTGATGAATATAGTCAAGACTCAAAAAAATATTTTCCAAAGATTAAAGAGGTTATATTCATCTCACAGCAAAGACAGAAAGGGTTGCTTCTAATAAGCACAGAAGATCCTTAGCCTTTAAGGAAAATGATTGGGTCTTGCTAAAGTTTCTCAAGGCTCGTCTAAGGCATACTATGGGCAAGTATCCTACGAGCCACCAAGAGTATTATGCTAAACTAGCAAAAAGATACTATGGTCCTTTTTACATTCTTAAGCCAATCAATGAGATGGATTATCAATTAAAGTTTCCCAACCATTGGCTCATGCATAATGTTTTCCATGGGAGCCTACTTAAGCCTTACCAAGGAGCACCACCAAAAGAAACAATAGTTGCAGACCCTCCAAAAATCAGCAAAAATCAAAGATCAAGAAGAAGTACTTCAATCTGAGTCCATCCTATGACATGAAGACAAGGTATTAAGAAACGGTAAGATTATCCGATGATATCTTATTAAGTTTAAGAATCATCATTTTAAAGATGCTAGATGGATACAAGGAACCTAGCTTAAGGATACTATGAACCTTGTCAATGTTTACAATGATGCCTTAGAGTAAGCATTTTAAATTAACAATGTTTTTGTCTTATAAGACTTGTTCTCTCTTTATTGTGCATAAATTTAAGTAGTATGCATGGTTAGAATCATGTTTGTGTTGATGATGTCTCTCAAACACCAAGTAAAATTTGTCACTCTACTTTGGAACTATGATATGGACTAAAGAGCAGACATGGTTGCGGCAGCTATGTCTCCCAAGCACCGAATGGTTAGTCATCCATCTTGGAATGATGTCATAAGGTAAAAAGGGATCCGGTACCCGCTAAGAAACATCGACTAATGACTAAGGCTTTATCTCTTCTACCTCATAGTCGAGGACGACTATGATTTCAAGAGAGGGGTAATGTCATAAAATCTATTATCTAACCAACCCAAATGATTTTCTCATATTAAACTGATCATTTAATGTGGGAGAATAAACACAGGCATTACAGTGGTGGAACATCATATTAAGCTGAAGGAAGGGGTAAAACCAGTTGTGCAAAAGCTACGACGACTGGGGGTCATACAAGAAAAGGCACTCTTGGCCGAGGTAAGGAAACTACTGGAGGCGGGATTCATCTATCCTGTAGAAAACTCAGAATGGGTGTCACTCGTAGTGGTGACACCTAAAAAGAATGGTAAGTGGAGGGTCTGTGTTGACTACAAACCACTAAATGCAGCTACAAAGAGAGACCACTTTCCTCTCCCTTTCTTGGATGAAATTTTGAATGAAGTAGCGGGTTTTGAATGCTATACCGTCTGTGATGGTTATTATGGATACTTTCAAATACGCATAGCCTTGGAAGATCAGCTAAACCACTTTTATCACGCCATGGGGTTGTTTTGCATACAGGGTTATGCCATTTGGTCTCACAAATACACCTGCCACATTCCAAAGATATGTCACATATGTTTTTCAACCGTTCTTTGGAACATCCATAAGAGTGTTCATTGATGATTTTTGTATATATAGCTCCTGTATTTCACATTTAGAAAAGGTAACTGAAGGTTTGGCCAGGTTGCAGAGCCTAGGTGGGCAATTAAATGTGGATAAATGCCACATTGGGGAGAGTAAAGTCATTCTACTAGGCCATGAAATTTCAGCAAAAGGTATCAACGCCGACCCAAGTAAGGTGTCCGCACTCATAGCCCTACCTTCACCAACGACCACACGTTGTCAAGAAATTTGCGGTCTTGCCAGGAAAGCACCGGGCTTATGGCTGTGAGAGTTTGTGAGAGAACTCGACAAAAACTATATGAAGGAGTTAAACCATAGATGCCATGAAGACTAGGGTTTGGAAAGAAGTGCAATCAAAGAAGACTCACCCTTTCTCTCTTGCACTCACACACACACAAAGAAAGAACGCAAAAGGGAATGTCAAAACAATACGAAGATGAAAACATCAAGGCTATGGTCATATCGTATCATGGGTAATATGAAGGGGTTAATGGATGAGTTAATGGCATTCAATCTTGGCTGACCAAATAGGCTACGAATTGTTCTTTGGAATTGTAGTTTTGTGCTTACCATAATATATATATTTTGTCTAGTGATTGGGATTAATTGTGTGTACAAATCCTCTTGGTTCATAGCAAGATAACTACGCTTACGTCAAAAGAAAAGTTATAGTCTATGAGAGGTAGTATGATGGGATCCGGTGATAGAAGTATTTCATTGAGCCTTTCAGGGCCGAAGAGAAACACTATACGTTGTTGAAAGTGTATTTTACGGCTAATCCATACGTTAATTCTAATAGATTGTACAGAGTGAAAGCGATAGAAATGATCATCATGTGGGTTATTCATCTAGGATAGTATGTGAGAAATGTAGATATGAGAGAAGTGAAGAGATGAGAAGTTTCCCTCCCAAGCCCTATTCTTGCCCGTAGGCAATAAGGATACTGCGGGGAGAGATGTACCTGTAGCAAAGAAGTTTTGGTCAATCTTTACATCACCTATTGTTACCTTCACACCTGGACATGCTGCATACAATTCACCGGATGAATTGTTTGCCACTTTTACCATCCAGCCATGATCTGTGTCCATCGGCCATTTGCACTTGTATTTGTTGTGTCCACCCAGCTTTTTCCTTTTTGATCTTTGTCAGCCCAACTTGAGTATCTTGAAGCTCTTTTTTCAATTTATCCACTTCTCACCTGGAAGTGGATGCTTGGACTTTCATCATCTGTCCTATAGAATTAACAATGGTGTTTGAGCTAGATTGAATCACCACGGTTCACCCTTGTGTGATGGTATCTAGATCAGTTTGGTATGATTCATACACCATCATTGGGAAAGCATCATGCAATGCAACATGATCTGTCGTGGAATTTGTCCCAGACTCCTTGGCAGTACTTTATTCCAATCCTGTGAAAGAATCAGAGTTACCTCGCTTATTTCCAACACTTTATCCTCCACACACTGAAGCAACAAAGCAACAACGATATGCCATGATAGTGGATGGGTTCAAGGAATGGTACAAGGATGCAACCACTGAATGGATGGCCCAGAATCCGGTTTTGTAAGGAGCTCTGAAGGCAATGAGCTCATTGAAGATCTTCAAAATTATCAGCTAAGGATGGGGTAGTGGAAGGTGTAGCTCAGTCACTTCATAAAAAATACAAAAAAACTTCTTTAGCTAACAGTAGAAGCATCGAAGATCCCTGAGAAGGACGTGGACAACAAGGCAGCCTTTGAACCCTAGTTCAGACAGGTGGCTAAAATTCTATTTGAAGCTCGCATCAAGTGCAACCAATCATTACCTCAAGGGTGGATGACCCTAATACCAAGACATGGAATCTACTAACACCTTTTGAAGTGGAAATGAAGACATCTCGAAAAGAGCAGTTGGAGCTGCAGAGACCGTGTTGAGGATAATTCACAAGGACCACGTTGCTCAAAGTGCTCTTGAACCCTTCAAGGTTCTTCATAGACCTCATAAAAAGAAGGTAGATGGACAGATACTGAGTAAAACCAGAAGGCTACTGGAAATTTTGGTATTTATAACAAAATTCAAGAAAGGGAGGATAAATGTAGATGGCAGGAATAGTCTCTAGCAAATGGCTAGTGGATGGCGCAACTAGAAGCTTTCAAAAACAGTAACCCAGAGACAATTACCATGGTAATTGACACAATACATAGTTAGTCAGACACCAATCCAAGGACTATAAATATGACCCACTACTGATTTTGGAGACTTGACGTACCTGACCGAATACTTGATACTTGAGAACCTAGGGTATAGATCCAATCCCTAACCCCAAGCCCTTATTTATATCTTGAGCCATTGGGTTGATGTAATTTGTACTCTCATTAAGTTGAACACCACTTATTCAATACTAATTCCAATTGTACTCTTGTATGATCTTCCAATGTCTTTCATATTTCCAATTCAAGTTCTGCCTTTCAGTATATTGAATACTAATTTGAAGTTTTTAGTTTGAACTAAACTAACTCAGACTACCAACCTAGAATAGCCACCTGAACACATTCAGCTCACTCCAGAACTCTTGGAACTTGGAGGGCCTAAGCATGGCTAATAGGACAAGGATAGGACCAAGAAGGGAACACAACCTAGGCATGCAAGTCAAGGGGTCTCCTAAAGGTAGTCTAGGAAGCCCATGAGAGGGGTATGGTTGGGTGGAGAAAGACATGTGTTAGTCCATGGTCCTTACAATGATATCAAATCTTGGATGTCTGTGTGTGTGTGTGTAAGTAGAGGGTGGTGTGTGTGTGTGTGTGTGTGTGTGTGTGTGTGTGTGTAAGTAGAGGGTGGTGCGGGGTTTGTAGCCTATGCATGGAGCACGCAAGGACCGCATGAATGCATAAGAGAATCCACGAGGGTTCCATGAAGAAGGAAAGGTGACATGCAAAGTGCATGCAAACAATTGGTGGTCAAGGAAGCTCTGCAAGAATGACGGTCATAGGAAATATTCTTAAGCACACACATAAATTGCAAGCAGACCACCAATTTGGACAAGGAGGAGCTCACTAAGGTTGCCTTGGCAAGGGGAGGAGATCCCGCTTACGTAGCAACTTGAGTCGAAGCCCACACACTCAGTTAGCTCTTCTTCTTCTCTCCCATTCTGATATGTGCACTACCCACCGTGCTTGCTTGCTTCCAATACAAACTATTTTGAACAATTAAGCACCCAAGGGTGCTAAGGCCACCACAAAAGGGGACACTCCCACCAAGAAACTACCCAAGGGTCAAAAGGCTTTGAAGGTTGAAGGGCCACCAAGCTAGTATGGTCCAATCAACAAGCATACAAGGTTTTGTTGGTTTTGCAAGGTTTTAGGATTACCTCGTGGAGGTCTTGAAAGCAAAGCCAAAGGGTTTTGGACAAGGGACTTATCCCATGGTTGAGGATTCCATAGCTTGACAAAGCTATTGAAAGCAGGAAATTGAGGCAACGAGGGTTGTCAGATGACCTCAAGAAGCTTCCCACGATGTTAAACATTGAAATTCCACATTTTAAGTCTAACATTTTCTACAAGGCATGGCGTTTGTGTGAACCTTTTGCAAAACCATGGGAGGCAAGTCAAGCAAGGAAGACCTTTCAGTAAAGCAAGGCTTTGACAATTCCGTCATTCGACAAGCAGTAAATTGAGAAGAGTGAGTAATAACTTTTGCTCAACTAGAGCATCTTGCTTGAGGTAGGCTCTACTATTAGTTTGAGGTCCCGACCTTTTGGTCATAGGAAGAGTCTCTTAAGAGGATGTTTGATTAAATCATTCTGTTCAGATTTTGCTACAAGCAATATGTTCCACATATGAGTAGCAAATCTAGTAAGTAACAAAGTGGATTAGTTGATTTGATGTAGGTTTAGAAGAGGAAAACACTAATATTCTTAAAAGATTTTTTCTCATGTTTTTAAGGATGAAAACTGGAGTAACTAGGACTGAGGGGGGCACAAGCTTGGCATGCAAGTGAAGGGGTCTTCTAAAGGTAGGCCATGAAGCCTTCAAGAGAGGTAGGGTTGGGTGGAGAAAGGCATGCGTTAGTCCTTGGTCCTTACAATGGCATTCTCATAGCTGCATAGTGTAGTCAACAAGAGGTTGCGTAGGGTATGGAGTCTACGTGATATGAAGAGATAACCCGGTACCACTTGACATTGTTGGTTAAAAGAGACATTTTGATGATGTGGGTTCAAATATTCTCTTAGAGAAACTCTAACAGGTTCCTCCATCTTTTTAAAGGATGTGATTTGGGGAGGCATGGGGCTCCCTTTTGGTTCCTAGAGGGCTATCTACAATCACATCTAGAGGGCCTATGTTGTAGCCTCTTAGTTAGGGGATGTGATGTGGGGAGGCATGGGGCTCACATTTTGGTTCTTAGAGGGCCCTCCACAAGCGCATATGGAGGGTCTATGTTGGAGCCTCTCATAACGAGGGATTTAGACGGAGCGATGGCCACAAGAGGGTAGATTCGAAGCAACCCCCCCCCCCCCCCCCCCCCCCCCCCCCCCTTTTTGCCTGTTGGTGGGAGTAGCGAGCGAGAGACTTTAGGATATGCTCATGGTAAAGATCATGTCCAAGCCCATTGGTTTGCACGTATGTTTGTCGCTGCCCGTTTTTGTGGACACCAAGGTAAAGGACACTGTTAGAAAAAAACTGGGGTCCAATGTATTTTGAGCTTGAATTCAAGAAAACCGGGCATAAGTTTTAGTGTCGTTACAGGAAAAAGCTTCAAATGTGACCTAAAAATGGGGAGAATTTCAAGTTTGCCCTTATTTTCACCGGATGGTTTTTTCTATCCCTGGAGCTTACTAAACGATTTTTGCCACAGAAGTCAACCCACAACATGTCCAGATATCACGTGCTCAGGGTGACACGTCGCAGAGCGCGTATGGGAAATTTCCACGTGGAATCCAAAGACATTCTATAAGCGCGTACCGAGAGAGAGAAACGCAACAGAGGGGGAGGCCGACAGAGATCAACAGATTAACAGACAGAGAGAGAGCCGAGCTTCCAAGCAGAGAGAGAGACAGAGAGAGAGAGAGAGAGAGCCGAGCTTCCAAGCAGAGACCAAGAGAGCGGGAGAGAGTGTCTGTGAGTCATGTTTCTGTTCTTTTTGTGCGACCAGAAACGGCGCGTAAAGAGTGCGAAGCCAGCAGGCGGGGCATGTGGTCGATGCGGAGGACCTGCCAGTAGTGTCAAGGTGAAGGACACATGCCGCTTCTGCTTCATTCCTCTCTGCTGCCGCACCCATCGCACGACTGTGTGCTCTCGCTGCGGCGCTCGTCTTCGATGAATATTAAGCCAGTCATGGCTTGGATGTCCTGCTACAGGGTTGCCACACAGATTTGTAAGTCTATTACTCTATCATTTGACATGCACAACAATATATGTCATCCGGCAAGCCATTCATTCCTCTGTAAATGTTGTAGATAATTTTGTATAAGTTTCAACACTTTTTCTTACTCTTGTAAGGATGGTCACTAGAAGATTTAGAATTTGGTTCATGTAGGAAAATGGAGTCTTTTTCAGTGTGTTTCATAGAATCCGTAACATCATGAGCTTCTGTTGGAGAGGCACCGCATATCTAGCTAGGTACGATTGGAGGTAAGGAACCACCGGCCCACATCATGAGCTTTTGTTCGAGAGGCATCGCATACCTAGCTAGGTACGATTGGGGGTAGGGGACCACCGGCCCTATCATACCTAGATAGGTACGATTGGGGACGGGGAACCATCGGGCCGGTGGTCCCTGCCCCCAATCGTACCCAACTAGGTATGTGATGCCTCCCTCACAAAAGCTCATGATGTTGAGAGTCACAATGTGGGAATTATTGTGAGAATTTGTCTAAAACTTATTGTGGGTATATCCATGGTCCTCCTTTAGAGTATACACGGACACACTTCCAAGGGAAAACGTATCTCTTGTCACTAGAAGGACAATTTTGAGGGAGACAATCAGCTCGTATTGCAAGGTTGAAACAAATACTAAATTTGGAACCAAAGGTTCTCATTCGTCTAGCCTAGAGTTCGAACCCTCGTGGTGCGTGTGCCCCTTTTTATGTCCATACTAAATTTGGAACCAAAGGTTCTCATTCGTCTAGCCTAGAGTTCGAACCCTCGTGGTGCGTGTGCCCCTTTTTATGTCCATGGTGTGGACTACGCACATCCCCTTCTTTTTTACACACGAGTTTCAAAAACCATCCTCATTAGGTCTCTTTAATCTCACAAAAATAAAAATTCTCTCAAAAGATATTAATTGCATAAGTGAAGAGTGAGTTTAGTTTAGAAAATGAAAAGGCAAATGAAAGTGGAAAGTCAATAGACATATCAAGATGAAAAGTCAAAAGACTCATGAAGATGGAAAGTCAAAAGATCTTTTGTGTCCATATAAGTAAGTGTTTTTTTTTTTTCTTTAACGTTTCTTCTCTTCAAATCGTCCTCTCTCTCTCTCTCTCTCTCTCTCTCTCTCTCAATGTTCCATCCGTCTTTTATACTTAATACTACTGTTACAAATCTACGTGGTTCGTCATTGCCCGTGGCTACAAGCTATAGACTAGCGCATCACTCTTGTTGTTGTTGAGGGAATCTTTGAATTAGGAATACCTTTTAATTTTTTGAATCCATTGGTAATATCTTGTGTGTCCATATAAATAGGTGTTTCTCTTCTCCTTTTATTTTTTCTTCAGCGCTATCTTCTCTTCAGAGTGCCCTCTCTCTCTCTCGCTCTCTCTCTCTCTCTCTCTCTCTCTCTCTCTCTCACACACATACACACACTCAATGTTGCATTCATCTTTTATAATTAACATTGTTGCAAATCTACGTGCTTCGTCATTACCCATGGCTACAGGCTATAGACTAGCGCATCCCTCATTGTTGTTGAGGAAATTTTTGAATTAAGAATACTATTTAATTTTTTTGAAGCCATTACTAATACCTTTAAATTATAATGTTATGCATACGCCGTCTTGCTTGCCTTAATAACTATATGTGCTGAATATGCTTGGCAAGGCGATTAAACTGAGCTCTTAATCTATTGAAATTCATGCTCGGTGAGCGAGATCGAGAGGAAGACATTTCATTGTCCTTAAAAGTAGGGGCTTTTATCCTAGCTCTACTTTCAATAGAGAAACCACTCTTCCATTGGAGAGAGAAAAGGGAACATGGGCTACAATGCTTGAAAGAAGTTCTGTAAACTTGAACTGCCTATATTTTAAGATTCTTTACACTAAATTTCTAAATCTTATTAATTCTTTTCACCTTCAAATTCAATTTTAGAGGAAAATTTCAAAATTGGTAGGTGGAGTTTACGCTAAACATGTGTGTTGTTTGAACACAAAATAGGCTACACATGACCAACTACTTTTGACAACTTGAGTACATACTCTATTACTAGTGAGATGTGTGTCCCTAATATCTTTAAAAAAAAACTTTTGATTTTGGATGCACTAGAGGGTGCCCATAAGGGAGGTGTTTATTCCTTGCAAATATTAGCCATGAAAGATGGTTGTGTACCATCGAGCAAGAGCCAGACGTTGGCATCACCATGGGCACCTAATTGATGCACCACGTGTTGTGAATGACGGGAGAAATCTTACCAACCAGCTAGAAACTTCCTCTTACGGTGTTCCACCTTAGGAGGAGGAGGAGGATGCACTCGAGTGTCCAAGGGCAAGAGCTCTAGCAACATGAACACCAAATGAACACAAGGTGTTTCTCAAGAGGGGACCCAATTGGGGATTTGAACCCACAACCCGTAGGCTGAGAGGCCAAAGCCTTATTATTAGACCAACTCTTTGGGGACAAAAAGAACTAAATTTAATAGATACATAAGTAGTAACTCTTATAAGAAGAAACTCTTATAGGAAGAAACTAATCTTGCTTAGGTGGCCTTTTCATGGTAGTTGGTGTGTGAATTGATGTAAATTTGTAAGTAGTAATCACGGCAGTCAATGTGTACTTAGGACATTATGAATAAATTGTTTGATGAGTTATTTTTAAACAAAAACAAACATAGACGATTTTGTGAAACACCTGTCCAATCAAAAACCAATTTTTTTTGTAAAGCATGCTCGCAATTTGTGTAAAGAGTACTGACCTTCTGATAACTAGTATGTGACATGCGCACTGTTGCGGTTAGATACTGCCTTAACTTTGTGCCACTCTCCTCCCTTACTTTCCCTCAAGGTGGCAACATGTGCAAACATATATATCGATAAGGTAATGTCAAATATATTTTTACATTATTAAATAAGATTATCCTCCAAAGCTATGAGAGGGAAACGCTAAGTGACATTTCATATAGAAAATTAGCGAAGATGACATCTAAAACCTCGACAAAAGACAAGCCAATGAAAATTCACCAACATTAGTGTGTTTATTCCTATAAATTTCTTGAACATAAAATAAATTTTGATTGCATTAAGTTGATATATTGTTTCATTAAACTAGTTATTCTTTGACATTTTTTTTTGCCTCGTAGCATGGCCCAATTGCTTTAGGATATATAACTTTGGTATATGTGGTGCATAATCTATAAGTTTGTAGACTTGCTAATCACATAATATTTTCAATCATTATTTCTAAGATTTCATTGAGGTTTGATCAAACAAGAAAATGTCTTTGATATCATCAAAAAGCTGATGCATGAGTTTCTCTCCCTCTCAATAAAATGGGATGTTCACATATTACATTGCGCTTTACAAAGGAAGACACATACCTATATACATTGCCAATGTGAATTCTCTTTGGATATACTTTGAAGTAAATGAACGTAAAGATGTGTGCGCATCTATTTTTCACCTATGTGTTGTGGTAGGTAGTGGTCATATTTGATGCACCATGTGTGTGTGCATTTTAGGGGGATTTTTTTGATGCCATGGATAAGCTCTCTAACCTTATTTTTGTATCTATCATTGTTTGAAAAACAAAAGAGACTCTCTCTCTCTC
Source organism: Adiantum capillus-veneris (assembly GCF_014529385.1). NCBI lineage: Eukaryota > Viridiplantae > Streptophyta > Polypodiopsida > Polypodiales > Pteridaceae > Adiantum > Adiantum capillus-veneris. The sequence goes on from NC_140941.1 coordinate 128,469,652, forward strand.
TCTCTCTCTCTCTCAATCACTTTGTATTGACAAAAAAGAAAGTGTTTCCATAATTTTTGTGATTGTATCTTGAACACACACAATGCAACCCCAAATCATTACTACACTCAAACTTTGATTAGTTATATTAACATAGTCTTACATAATGATGGCAGCTCTCCCCATTGCTACACTTTGATTAGTTATATTAACATAGTCTTACATAATGCTGACAGCTCTCCCCATTGCTACACTAGGTCACTCACTCCTTCCAAGATCCATTATCTGCATGTAAGCCCTTTCAAAATTACATGTTTGAGAACTCAAGAAAACCAAAGGGTTAACCATGTGTAAAAAATTATATGAAACTTGGTCTACTACAGTAGCTGGGTGAACATGAGATTGATAATGAGGGAAAGCGACCATCAATGAATTTCAACCATCCAACAGTCTCATTGACTCTCTACTCTCTCTTTTCCTCTGTGTGTGTGTGTGTGTGTGTGTGTGTGTGTGAGAGAGAGAGAGAGAGAGAGAGAGAGAGAGAGTTTTAACTTGGTGGGTGGAATAAAACCTAATCAAATCTCATATAACCTAATCCAATGTCATAAAACTTAAGGCTAAATGTACCCACAAGAAGGAAATTGGAGCATTCCCATCATCATCTCATCGCTCCAATACACTAAAATGAAATAAGAGCCCCATCTCTTTTCAATGCGAATTTTCATATTAAAAAAATCATTCTTTAAAAGTGATACCCCACCCTTCATCATTATCTCCATATCTTTACTAATACTTTGATATGAATGATGACATGAGCGTTCATTGAAGCGTGATAGCGTTAATCATACTATGGTGATGGTTGAAGAGTTCAAATATCAAAGTAAATTATGCAGTTATGCAAACTTAAAACGATCCAAATGATCGCATTACAACCAATTGTTAAAGCATGCTAATCTCTGGGGGATTATCTATTGAACTTACCTTTAACTGCTTGAGCTGATCTTTCCAACTGCACTTTCCACCTGAGCAATGGTCCATCTTAGCTCCCACTCCCTTCGCTATGAGATGGTAGTGAGGCATTTGGGAAGTGTTCTCCAATGTTGCACACTATATACCTTGCAAGTTCAGTTCGCTTAGCCTCATACCCTACATAATGTGCTTGGCTTTTATCACATTCAAACTTTCTTTCCTCTCATTTTCACCCTCCCACCTACTTCATGCATACTCAATTGTCACTCTCATCTCCATAATCCTCAAGCATGGAGAGTCATTTATCAACTTAGCTTGAAAGTATTCTACATGTTTGATTTGGTCACGTAGGTCATATTATGACCTTTGAGGATGACAATACTTCGCTCTCTCTCTCTCTCTCTCTCTCTCTCTCTATATATATATATATATATATATATATATATATATACATATATATATATATATATATATATATATATATATATATATATATATATATACATATATACATATATATATATATTATATACACACACACACACACATTTTTATCTTTTGATCTCATTGGCTCTGAGGAAGCCTCTCTTTCTCTGAAATCATCTCTCTGGGAATTAAGAGCAACCTATATATAACCTTCAAAATCTTGAAGAGAAGGACATCATGTCATTTCAAATGCTATTTCACAATGTTTCACTATTGTCATACTATTATAAGATCATGCAACTAATACTTCAATTAGATATACATTTGAACTCTTTTAAGAATTTTTGAAACTATGTAAAATAAACTTGTGGAGCTTTCAAACTCTTTTGGAAAAGTTAAGTGTATGATAGTTTTAAGTGGTGCTTATGGTCTGAGGGTGACTCCCTTCGTCAATCGATGTATGGGAAGTTTGTATGTAATGGTCCATTGGCTTGGGTGGGTCAGTTGTTGGTAGATTCCATGGTTCAACTAGAGAATGGCTTTCATTGTAACTTTTTTGTTTTTGTAGTATATATACACTCACTATTGTGAGTTTAGAAAAAAAGATAATATAGAAAAATCTACTTCCTTTTTAGTTGTAGGTTTTATAAGACTATAATTTTGGGTTTTTTTCGAGCACGAATGGATTTCGATCTCTATAGCACTACCAACGACCATCTTTAAGAGAGAGAGAGAGAGAGAGAGAGAGAGAGAGAGAGAGAGAGAGAGAGAGAGAGAGAGAGGATGCAAACGGGCCATCCTAATTTGTAATGATAAAAAACTCATTTACTAAAGACTTCATGATACCTTGAGTGTAGGCACACTTGGTTGTACATTTGATAGCCCAATGCCCCTTTATGTCTATACATGGGATGTAGGCCTTATTGGACCTCATCTTGCAGATTTTAGTGCACGCATGGATGAGAGTAGTAGCCTGAAGTGCATCAATTGCAACAACCTAAAGTGTTTGGACGGTACCCATGTCGCCAAAACTTTGCATTTTTAGGTTGTGGTGTGTGTGAGTGTATACATATATATGTGTGTGTTGTGTGTATATATATATACACGCGTGGATGCTAGCAGTAGCCTAAAGTGCATCAGTTGCAACGTAAAGTGTTGGACGGTACCCATGTCTTCAAAATTTTGCATTTTTAGGTTGTGGTGTGTGTGTGTGTGTGTATGTATATATATATATATATATATATATATATATATAGCGAGAGAGAGAGAGAGGTCATAGGTAGCACAACATAACAATAGCTCAACACGATTGTAAACTTACAGACAAGGATAAACTCTTTGGTACACTTTGACTACATGTATCATGGTGTTGATGCTATCTCAAGTCACGAGCTGAAAATACCAGGTGGAAATCGAATCATAGCATTGTCTTATGAACTTATAATGGATTTAGTATTGAGATGAGAGAGAGAGAGAGAGAGAGAGAGAGAGAGAGAGAGAGAGAGAGAGAGAGAGAGAGATCTGTTGAAATGCCAATGGGCTCTTTTTAGCACAAGCTTCAGCAAAGCCTCCACCAAATTTGTATGTATAGTGGCCCCTGAAGTAGGTTGCAAGAGCAAAGGCTTCAACAAAACTTTTGTAAGTACAAACATTTAGATGGATATTGAACTTATTTGCCTGTGTTTTGGAAGAATACGAAGACCTTCAATCTTTTCATTTTTTGTGGTTTTGGCCATACTATTGTGAGTGAAAGTGTTGTATTAACAAAAAAATTAATGTACATAAAACCGCAAGCATAGTCAATTCCTTGAGGATTCAATACATATGGAGACCTTCAAATCCTAACATTAAACACATTGTGCATAGAGAATATATATGTTCTGATCAGCACATCGTGAGCAACATCATTCCGACAGGCCTCGTGAAATTTTCACTTGTTAATTTTCTTACCCTTTATTTTTTCATTTTAAATTGAAAGTTTTGTATGGTCTTCTCTGAAGTTTATCAATGTGTGACACGTAGATGCCCTCTCCTTCCTTGAAAATTTTTAGCTCCATTTTATATAATATAGATTGTCTATGTATGCACTAGTTTATATGGTAAAAATCTCATCTTTGAGAAGCTTTAAAAGAAAATACAAAATATTAGTGAGAAATTTAATATGAAAATATTGTGACTTTTTTTTCCAAATATATGAGAAGTAGATATTACACGATCTATGTAAGTACATTATGGAAGTATGGTGAAAAGTCGGCACAATGTCGTTGCAAAATTTTTAAGAAACATGATTCATACCTTGCCCCATTGTTAATTTACTATTACATAGTCATGGTAGTAAGAACATGCTAACGAATCTGAATTTCTTTGTGGTAATTTGGTATTGAAGTCCTTGCCCATAGCCATGTGAATTCCTCTCTTGTACTTTCATATTGAAGTCGTGATCATCGTGAGTTATGTCACCCATGTGAAGGTCTTGCATAAGAGAATAGGTCTTCAAGCTACCATCAGAGGTGATTACTTGATATTTCTTCCTAAACAAAAAATATATTAAAATTTTGTATGAAACTGTTTATAATATTAAAATAAAATTAAGGTAATGCTCTAGCCTTCTGTGAAATGTCTTCACTTGAACAAGTTTGTAGCTCAAAAGTCTTGCCTTTGAAGAGCTATGAGAAAAAGAAAACACCAATAAAAAAATTCATACTCTTTTTTTTCCGCAAAACTCACAAATTCTGAGTGATATATTAACTCCAAAAAATTTTACAAAGATAACCATGCTCAAACCTGAGCCATGGCATGCAACCCAACCCAATAGAAGACTACATCGACTGATAAAGGGAGCCCCCCCTCGGGGAAGAAGAAACTGATACGGGAGCAACCCAAGCATAGAGACTAGAACTAAAGATGAGAGCGGCCTAGGGATGCCACCAAGAGGAATGACCTACCACACTATCTAGCTCGTCCACAGGGCTGAAGCACCAACACACAGAGATAAAACATATAGTCGTACATAGGGCGGGGCTCTATGTCCCCATCACCTGGCAAGCCAACATAATCAACCAAAAGGGTGCCACAAAGGCTGAATATAAGACTGGGATTCCACAAGTCCCAAGGGTGCTGCCACCACCCAAGAAACTATCCACTTCCACAAAAACTCCACCAAGCAAGGTCTCAAAACAAAAAACCACACAAAAGAAAGATACAAATTTAGGTGCTCATGTGCAAAAGAAACTTTGGAATCTTGAAACCTGGAAGGTTGGATCTGGTGGTCTTATGATTATAATCCAAGCTTTGAGGTGAGGATTTTGGTTTTGCACAAGTATCATCTTGGTTTGAGTTTGATGGATTTAGTATGGACATGTTGCCCATGTTTCAGTATCTTGGATGCACCCTCCATCACCCTCACACATTCACAGCTTAGCGAGATTATTAGGCATGATCTCATTCAGTTGGATACTAGAAGGACTTGGCTATCTCCGTCACATGAGTTGGATACAAAGATGGCTTTTTATTGATACCATCTTCACCGAAAGATAGATGATGGGTTCATCTCCCATCCCAAGTATATGGGCACCCACCTATCTCATGGCATAAGATGTGTTATTGGTCAAATACGAACCTCATCTCACTGGTTGAAGATAGAGACTCGCCGATACAAAGGTATACCTCTAGAGAAGAGACTATGCTAGGAGAGCTAGACAGAGAAGAACTATATATGACAATGCATGGTATATACTATAAAATTTGCATACATTTTCATTGCTTATTTAGAGAGGTCTTTGGCCCCTTATTCTGCATCATGGATTACTATGATCAGAGGTGCCTAGGTCTCTTCTTGATGGAGATTCGTAGAGTCACAATCAATGCCCTTAGCAGCAAACTATTTCTACTAAACTAGTTGGTTTCTTTGATTTGTGCATTGATTCCTTCGTAGACATGTACAAAAAATACATTGATCCCATAGACAATGTAGGAAATCAGTTGAATCCCTTGATAAGAAATAGTCTTGCAAATGATATAATCCATGATAAAAATTTTAAGATTTATTAGAGGGATGTGGTGGACCGTTTTATTTCAAAGAATGTAGTGTCTGCCATTGAGATATAGGGCACACTTGACTCCCTTGACGTGAGCAAGAGAGGGTATTCAGTTATTCAATAGTCCATCTCGTCCATATTTGTGAAGAAGGGAATAAAATCAAAGCTACTACTACCAACAACAACAAGTTCCTAGAAAGAGAGACTTGAGCTTCACTATGCATAGAACGATTTCCTTGGATGTCCCTTCCATATTCAAGATACTTACAAAGGCCAAGGAACATCTATAGCTTATGATGAGTACAACAATATTTTCATGGACCTTAATTTGTGGCAACCTAAAATGGTAGAATTCTACAATGTCACAGTTGACGAGGTTGACGGGATGCTACATTTTGTCTTGAATCTAGAGGAGTGTGATATTCTTAAAGAGAAGAAGCTAGAGTGAGTGACAACTACTAAATAGGGAAATTTTGAAATGTTTCACCGTCGACGATCCTTTATACTTCAATGTTTAGTCATAAACAAACATATGGTGGTTTGGTGCTTTTCAAGTAAGTCATTTTCTTCCAACTCTTGTACAAAAATAATACATTTCACATCACATCACATTAGGATTACTCCTGCATGTAAAGAAAGAGGGCCATGATATTTTGGGTCTTCCATCAAATCTCTATTCCTAACATAATTGACTGACAAATAGATTGAGGAGACGTGGTAGTTGTGGATGGGAGGGGAGACTTTCAAGTACATCGACATCTTACAAGTGACCTCAAAACATTGAAGTGTATGTATAATTGTGGAATGGTTTCCATGGCAAGATCTGCATGCTTGTTTTGCATAGAGTCTGCAAAGGTGATGGACCCAAAGTGGTGGACAAAGGTTCCTATTCACAATGAAGATTCTATTTTTTTCTTAATTCTAGCAATTCCACTTGTTAATACCTACATTTGAACAATGCATGTTCCTTGTAGCATTGTGAAGAAGTTAATATATCTCTACATTGGGTTTTCTAGGAAAATCAAAAAGTCACGGTGAGTGTCAAATGTCTCTAAAGTCTCTTGAACTAGTATTGTTAGATATGGGTCTCCGTGGGGGCAATGTCAACATCCAGCACCAAAGTACACCTAAAAATATTACACCTAAAAAATTGTTAGAATGGTTGACAATAGTAAAGAGAGTGAAATTAATGTTGATAGCTTTGATTTTGCTAATGAGCAGGCTACTAATGATGCCCCTATGCTTGTTAAATACCTTATACCTTGTTTCTAGGCTTCAATAAGCCATGGGAAATCCATCCCTCCAAAGTGAAGTGCAACGACAACTTTGTGCTTATGGGATTCTCCAAGCTCCCCACCATGAAGAGAGAGTCAGTTAGGAAGCCTCCTTGTGAGACTTCCAAAAGAGGCCTCTCTCCGATTCGAGAGGATCCATAGAAGGGCTCAAAAATTTACTTCTTGATGACGCATCTCCTTCTCAAAGGAGAACTCAAGAGCCCCCACCAAAGAAACGAGAAACAAGTGAGCCTCTTGTCACCTTGGTGGAGATGGCTCCACGAAGACGGCGGGCAAAACGCTCTCCATCGCCTCCTAAATGGAGAAGACCATTGCACACTTCTCCACACCATAATTGAAAGAGGGATGATAAAAAACAAGAGAAAAAAAAGCCAAGAAAGAGGTCACCCTCTTCTCCATTTTCTTCATCCTCTTCCTCTTATGAAGAAAGTGATGGTGTAGACAAGGAGGAACAAGGCAAGAAAAAGGCGAGAAAGAGGTCACCCTCTTCTCTATCTTCCTCAAATTCTTCATCTTCTAAAGAAAACAATGGTGCAACTTTTGAACCATAAAAAAGAAGAGTCCATAGGCAATCCTATTCCGCATTGAAGAGATCGTCCAAGCTCAAGGAGTTCAAAGAGGGAGAAAAGAATATCTCTTTCCTTACCTATGATGGCACCTTTGGTGCTACGGACAAAGTCTTGGATTTCATCCAACAATTTGATGCGGCGTTTGGAGATGAGGGATTCACGGAGTCCTCTAAGCTATGCCATGTAGCTATGCATTTTCAAAATTCCTCTAGGCAATGGTGGTCTAGCCTATGGGAAACCGGTGAAGCTCCACGAACATGGAAAGCTTTAAGAGCTCCCATTATGAAGCAGTTTTTGGCCACCGATGCCAAAGACAAAGTACTCACCGAATGGCGAAGCTTGAAGCTCTCTCCCTATGAATCCATTCACAAATATGTAGACAAGTTTTGGGACTTACATCTTAATGCCATTGTCTTCAAAAAGATGGATTTTGGAGATAAAAAACCAACAGTTTTGTGCGGGCTTAATTGAAGATATGGTGGGGTATGTCAACTCCTAAAGGCCACACACCATATCTATGGTCATACACCATACCACGGTGGCTTCACGAGTCAATTTCCAAATAGGGGTTAAGAGAAATCTTAAGCCCACAGAAAACAAGGGTTCCAATGAGCCTAAGGGGAAGGACAATTTCCAAAAGTCTCCTAAGGGAAATTCCAATAACACAACAAAGCTAAGGAGAAGGGAGTTTAAAAGGCAAAAACAAAATCTCTCCTGAAGAGCTTGAACATTATCGGCAAGGATAACCGTTGTTTCAAATGCGGCGAGCAAGGGCATGCATATCATGCTTCCCCCCAAAAGACCCGCCATGAGCCTCCTAGAGCTACCTTGGTCGAAATCCAAGAAGAGGAAGCTCACCACTAAGGATCTCCTCTATGCCAAGCTTGCGGAAAGGTAAGAGAACATGATCCTTTTATTCTTTGTTTACCCTGGTTCTACTCAAAATTTCATATCCAAAGAGTTGGCCTCCAAGCTAGGCATCCAAGCCTATGAGATGGGAGATGTCCTACCGCAGATGGTGCTTTCAAGGTGAAAGAAGATTCAGTCACTCCCTTAATTGGGAAATTGAGTCTCCATGTCCAAATCTATGTGGACAAAGAGGACTTCTTTATCTCTCCTCTCAAGCACAAGGATGCAATCCTAGGGGCACCATGGTTTGATCGCATGGATGCCAATGTTAGATTCACTGAAAGGAAAATCTAGTTTAGGTTCAGGGAAAAAGATATGTACATAGATGCCAAAGAGATGGGTAACACCATACGCATTGTACATACACAAGATTTCAATAAGTCAATAAAGAGATTTATTTCCATGTACATGATTTTTGTTAAAGATGCTCAAATTGAACCTAATGCTTTGGAAAAAGAAAATATAAACAATCACAAATAATTAGAGTTATCCAATTTTCTCAAGGGATTTCAAGATGTCTTTATTGACGACATCCCTTGTGAGTTACCTCTTAAACGAGGCAACGATGACCATGCAATTGAGCTTCTTCTAGGAAGTTTACCGCCTAATGAACCTCCTTACAGAGTTTCTCAAGCTCAACAAGAGGAGATTATGCGGCAAGTGCATGAGTTAGTTGAGAAGGGCATGGTTAGGCCTAGCTCATTAGGCCTAGCTCATCTCTAATTTTCTCACCCATGTTATTATTTCAAAAGAAGGACGGCACATATCGTATGTGTGTCGAATATAGAGAACTAAATATGATGACTATCAAAAATAGGTTTCCCGTTCCACGGGTAGAAGACCTATTTGATAAGATACAAGGGTCGACCTACTTCAGTAGGATTGACCTAAAAAGTGGCTACCATAAAATAAGGATAGTTGATCAAGACATTGCAAAGACCGCATTTTGCACATGTTTGGTCTTAGCGAATACATTGTCATGCCTTTTGGCTTGACCAACACACCAACCACATTCAACCGCTTGATGGAGAAGCTATTCAGACCTCACCAAACCTTTACTGGAGTGTTCTTTGATGATATTATCATCTACTCTAATTCACTAAACAAACACAAACAACACCTCCAGGTAATATTTCAAGTCTTAAGAGAGAATAAACTTTATATTAATTGAAAGAAAAGTGATTTTTTCTTGCAAGAGATTTAATATTTAGGTCATATTATCTCTTAAGATGGCATCCAAATGGATCCATCAAAGTTAGAGGTAATAAAACGATGGCCTAATCCAAGGAATTGTCATGAACTAAGAAGCTTTATAGGTATGTGTGCATACTATAGACGCTTCATAGAAAATTTCTCATAAATTACGGGACCATTACATGACCTAACAGAGAAAAACGTTAGGTATACATGGTATGCCAAGGAGAACAATGGTTTCAAAAAGCATATCTCTCAACCTGTGCTTACATTACCAGATCTCTCAAAGCCATTTGAGGTCCAATGTGACGCTTGTAGTGATCTCCTTAGAGCTGTTTTGCTCCAAGAAGGCCACGCCATAGCCTATGAAAGTCAAAGGCTCGACCCTGTTGAGCAAGCTTTAGGCATATATGAAAGGTAACTCCTTGCAGTTCTAGATGCCTTAGACTCATGGAAGCACTATTTGTTGGGGACTCCTTTCATTCTGTGGACGGATCATCAAAGCCTTAATTACTTCATGACGCAGCTCTCCGACAAACAAATGAGGTGGGAAACTTTCCTTTCACAATTTCATTTTCATATTGCTCATGTTGCTGGCAAGCATAATCAAGTAGCCAATGCACTCTCAAGACAGCCAGGAGGTGAATGCGTTTTCCATAGCAACTCACAATGATCTATCTTCCATGATAGATCAGTATGCTATTGATCCCGATTTTAGAGATGTGATTTTAGCCCTTGCACTAGGGAAGAAAGAGAAGCCATTTACTTTAGAAGATGGTTATCTTCTCTATGGCAATAGACTATGGGTTACCAACTCAATACGTGAGTAATGTATGAATCTCGTGCTCCTCCTTAAGCGGGGCATTGAGGGATTCAGTCTACCCTAAAAGGGATTGAAACATATTTCTATTGGCCTGCCATGAAAGCAAACATATAAGAGTATGTTTCTAAACGTGTGGTATGCCAAAAGACAAAGTTTGATAGAGGGAAGCAACCTAGATTGCTTCAACCTTTGACAATCCCTAATTCAGCATGGGAGAGTATATCCATGGATTTTAACTTTGGATTGCCTATGTCTATCCAAGGGAATACGGGAATATGGACAGTAGTAATAGGTTCAACAAACAAGCTCATTTTATACCTATCAAAAAGACTTTCAAAGCCCATCAAATGGCAACGGTCCTCTTCATATCACAAATCTTCAAGTACCATGGCTTGCCGATGTCCATAGTATCGAACAGAGATCCTAGAATGACCAGTAATTTTTGGAAGGGTCTCTTTGAGAATTTAGGGACAAGGCTAAACTTCTCTTCAGCCTATCACCCGCAAACTGATGGCCAAAGTGAAATAGCTAACCTAACAATTCTTGATCTACTAAAAGCCTATGTAATGGAAGTAGATCAAAGGTCCCAATGGGAGAAGTACTTACCCTTAGTGGAGTATGCTTACAATAACACTGTACATACTTCCAAAAAATAATCACCTTTTGAGGTAATTGAGGGAAGACCCAAACTTGTCCCCTGCTACTTAAAGTACATGGGAAGATCTTCGATGCAGATGAGTACAGCCGAGACCTACAAGAATCTTTCCAAAAGATTAAGGACGCTATCTCTATCTCACAGCAAAGGCAAAAGTCTGCTCTTTGATAAAGCACAAAAGAGCCAAGCCTTTAAAGAAAATGATTGGGTCTTGCTAAAATTTCCCAAGGCTCACTTAAGGCACACGACGGGCAAGAATCCTACGGGACACCAAAAGTACTATGCTAAGCTAGCAAAAAGGTACTATGGTCCCTTCCAGATTCTTAGAACAATTAATGAGACGGCCTATCAACTCAAGTTTCCCAGTCATTATCTCATACACAATGCTTTCCATGTGAGCCTACTAAAGCCTTACAAAGGAGAGCCACCTAAAGAACCTGCAACTATTGAAGATCCACCGGAGATCGAGGACCAAGAAGAGGTGTTGCAGCCCAAGTCCCCATTCTCCGACATGAAGACAAGGTATTAAGATGTGGTAAGACTATCCAACAGTATCCTATTAAGTTTAATAATTATCCTTTTGAAGATACTAAATGGATGCAAGGCATACAATTAAAGGATAACCTAAACCTTGTTACAATGCTTTCCTAGAGTAAGCAAATATACAAATGTTTAAAATGAAATTTTTTTTTGTCTTATAGGGTGAAAGCATGTTAACCTGTCATGCTTTTTCATGTCCCGGACAATGCTAACTAGCACAATTTTGACATATGCTAACTAGTACAATAACTTGAGCTACATCTCCAAGATCTATAACATATGATATATCAGTAGAAAGCACTTGAAACAAGGAATCCAAATGTACAACCTCCGACAAATTTTGATATTATTTGTAAAAAATTTACAGGACGCCCAATGTTTTGAAGATGTGCTAACTTGAAACTGCTAACTAGCACAAAAAGCGCGACAGGTTAACATGCTTTCACCCTATAAGACTCTCTTTTTCCTTATTGTGCACAAATGTTAAGTAGTATGCATGCTTAGAAATCAAGTTTGTGGAGACGACATCTTCCAAAAACCAAGTAGAGCTTGTCACTCTACCATGGAAGATTGATAGGACTAATGCGCAGACATGCTTGCGGTAGCCTTAGCCTCTCAAGCACCAAATGGATTAGTCATCCAGTCTGGAACGATGTGGTAGGGTAAGATAGGGAACCTCTACACACTAGAAAAAGGACTAATGAATAGGCTTTATCCTCTCTACCCCATAGTCGATGACGACTATGATTTCAAGAGAGAGATAATGTCATAATAACTAATGTCATAATAACTAATATCTAATTATCCTATATGATTTTCTCATGTTAAACTACCCATTTTATATGGGAAAGTACTAGGGGAGAAAAATCTAGAATATTGGTTAAAGCAGACCAGCCATAGTAGGGATCCAAAGGGGGGGCCATCTGCAAAAGAGCAATGTGCAACAATGGGCTTTAAAGACCCTAAGGTTCAGCCCATCAAGGCTTCCAAAATGCTAAGGTTCCAAAATTTAAAGGTAAGTCTAAATGGTCAAGCTTAGTGGAATTAAATACTTTGTGAGTGTACACAAAAGTCTTCCAAGACTCCTACACAGGAGGGGGCGAGCCCTAAAGGTAGGGGAAGAGAGAGAAAAGGTGAGAGAACACACACACATACGCTCCTCCAAAGCTTCCCTTTACACAAAGGACATAATGGACACATGTCAGCTCCTTAGCCCAATTGCCCACAAGGTGCACTCAAATCCTATTGGATGGCCATAGAGGTGGACCAATGAGAATTAGGCTAGAGTAAATCTAGTTTAATTCATTAAAAAACACTTAATAAAAAAACCAATAAGAATGAATCTCTGTAGAAGACTATTGGACAGTCTCCCAAGGGGTCCAATGAGCATTCAACAGTCCAATGGATTGCCTGATTCCTATTCGCCAGAAGACAAAGGGGTCCAATGAGAGTTTAGTTGTATTATTTAATTACCTAAAGCTCTCACAAAAAAGGAAAGTGAGACACATGTCACAAGGCTATCACTTATGCTTGTCAATTTTCATTGGCTAAGCTTTACAAGATCCAATGGGGTGCCAGCATGAGTATTTTGCAAGAGAGGTCGACCAAGAGAGAGAGGGGGCTGAAGTGCATCATATTCTGATTGCATGGCAGCCATCCAATTTTCAAAATTTTGAGTTTCATCAAAAGAGACAGGTTCCTCAACATCATGTAAGCTAGACACATCCAAATCATAACAATGCAATGCATAAGATGCATGACGAGAACCAGAACAAGTATGACTAGACAAAGGTGCATCCAATTTTGTTAACCCTCACGGCTCACGGACACCCTATCACCTATGACGGATGTTGTATTATTTACTTGGTAGAGTCAGGTACCGGGCTTGTCGGTCCAATAGGAAAAGGGTAAGAGTGATCGCCCATGAGAGGCGCACTCTAACTGGAACATTCAAGGGATTAGTTGGCTAAGCATGGACGCCCAAGTATGAATGGAGTGAGCTCATATAAAAGTCAACTAAACCTAAAATTCACTCATTCTCTCATTTGTGCAAGTGAAGAGTGCTCTTGCTCCATCTACATCTTCTTCTTCTTTATCTCCTTGTGTGTGTGTGTATGCGTGAGAGAGAGAGAGAGAGAGAGAGAGAGAGAGAGAGAGAGAGAGAGAGAGAGAGAGAGAGAGTGCGATTAAGCATTGCGGCGGCACGACGACGGCGAGGCGGTTGAGCGTGGCGTCTCCCTCTTCTTCGCGGTGAGAAATCCTCCACGTAGCAAGCGTAGAGCGGTGAGTGACACACCATGGTCATCTTTGAGCTTACTAGTTTAGGCTTGTTGTGCGCTTGGAGCCATTTGTGGCTCGCACACGGTGTATCGGCAAGTTCCTTGCATTGACACGTGCGACATACGCGCATATTTTTGGCACCGTTGCCGGGGAATGCCATACACTAAGCTTGAATGGAACTCTATGCTTCGTTTGTGGTGCAATTTCAATTGTAGGAAAGGTAAGGAAGAAGGGTGTGTGTGTTGAGAAGAAGGATTTTTTGTTATACTGTGTATTTTTTTTGTTAATGGAGTTTTCAAAGGTACTGTGTTTATTCTCTGTGTATTAAGGTTCTTAGTTTTCTGTGTAATGTAATGTACAATAAGTAGGAAGTAGATCTGTGAGAGCTAATAGAGTGTGTTAGTGTGTAACAGTAGGTGTATTAGTTAGAAGTAGGTAGGTAGAGTGTGTGTGTGCTCTCGTGCAGGCCGCGGTGACCTTATCCCTTATTATTATATTAAAAAAATAAATTTAAAGGTAGGACCGAGATTGGGAATATCTCCCAAACCCAAGCCCAGACCCAAGCCCAAGCTCACGCTCAGGCTCAGGCCTCAGTTGCCTTTTAAAATTACGAATTTTAGCTTCACACGTAGCTAAAAGTCGATTTTTTGAGGACCAACGGAACTTCAGATGCCCGAAAATTGTGCTCTAAAGCACACAACGACCCTATAACTGATAAGCTCGTTTCAAGATATCACACACTTTAATCAAAAAAACCGATCATTAAGAAAAATTAAAAACATTAAAAAACATGAGTGAAAACGGACGCTTAAAAAAGTAAGCGGTTAACCTTCGAGGTTATTCGCCGACGCTTGTAGGGTGTCAAAGACACATGCATCTGCGCTCTGGTCAAGTGCTAGAGACGGAGCAATTAGAGAGAATTTTGACTTACACGAGTTCTCAATATCCACCTAGTTTAGGTTCCGGGCCCTCGGCGGGGACCTAAGGTAGTACAAACCAAGACCCGAACATAGCGGCTAGTGACTCTTCCTCTGACTACGACGTCATGGAGGGTTTCTCGATGCCTAATCCCGATAGCTCAAGCCAAGACATGCATGCCATGGGTCCGCGGTCTGGGCTGTGAGCGTGCTTAGCCGCTTTAAGGAAACCTTTAGTAGAGCCACTCGCTCCGAATATGGAGCTAATGATGTAAATGAGGGGGGTGGGGAAGTAAATTCGCCATTCATGACCAACGTAGACCCTATGCCCTTAGAGAATGTGCATGTGAATATTCATTCACTGCACCTCCTGACTCTTCAGAGTTATTTCCCTCCGAGGTCATATTACCCGATGGTAGAAGCCTTGCTGAAGTGCAAGAGGTTGAGCGATATATCCTTGGAGCGAGGGAAAAGGAAATTGAGAGCTTCGCAAGGCGGAGCAAGGAAGAGAGTTAAAATTGAAAGGGCCTATGTCAATATCTTTGCTAAGAGAGCAATCGAGTGCTCCTGACTTAGCAACTGCTAAGGGCCAACCTTTAGAAAGCCACATTGCATCTGGTTCAAAGGACACCCCTAGCACCTCAATCCTAGATGGAGTGTTCTTAAATGAGAACTAGGAGTACGAACTACAAACACAAACTCTGACCGACCTATACACAGGTCACACCTATCACGTGGGTTGGTTAGATGTCCTACAATCCACAATGGGTGCTACTAGTGTGGAGGATCAACAACAAAGAGTTTGTGAGGTCACCCATAGGGTCATTGAGTTAGAGAGACAGAACAAGGGGATCAACATGCCTTCAACAAGTCTCATGAGATTCTTAGATATAGGAAAGGCTAAACAACCGACCTTATTGCAACTGGATACTCCCTCGGTAAGTCCGATGGATCCTCCATATGTTGTTTCGCCAGGGGTTTCAATGCAATCTAAGCCCACAAGTGATAGCTTCACCTTTCCAAGTCTAGCTCATCTTTTCCTTGATGACACAATAGCTACCATGCCTACCCCAATGATGGGCATGCCGAGAAACATGCCATGGAACTCATTTGTTAGTAAAGCACCACTACATGGTAGCTCAATGCCTGCAATACAAGTGTGTACCAATCGTATGCACCTATGGGTCATTGCACTCATGTAGTCCCTACCCCTCCCGTTGTTTCAACTACCTATGCTCCACAACCACAACACCCAAGCTCTTATTTCCATGGGACTATACCGCCTAGCATTAGCATGTCACATCCGACGTCTGCTATGCCTAGGGCCACCCATATGAACTACGGACCACCACATGGCACAACATCGTACCCAACGTGGAACCCAAGGGCTTCCTATGCACCAAGACCAATGCCAATACCTACTCCACATGTAGTCTCTGGAGTGCCTTCATCCACAGTGCCTGCTCACTTAGGTGACTTGCCAACATTTGCTCAAGCTATTGGTCGATCTATTGCTGAGAATATGTGTAACACGCCTGATAGAGAGCCTAGAAGTAAGGCAGTACCAATAGCTAAGCTCACACAAAAATTTGTTGGGATTCAAGCCCAAGTGGCCTCTTATGCGGATATGGCCGCCCGCCCGCCTAACTCACTTACCTCTAACTCTTTGTATATACTAACTTATTCTTTGTGAATACTAAGGAATTGGGAGATAACCCTTCTAACAGTTCTCTGCGTACTGTGTACTGTGTAAGCTCACTGTGTATCATTGTGTGTGTGTGTGTGAGAGAGTCGACCCACGCTCCGCTCCGCGACTTCAATTGGTATCAGAGCCTTGGTTCAGTGCGGATTTGCGCAATCGCGCGCGCGCGCACTTTTCCGGCAGATTCTGGATCCGGAGTTCGAAAATTCACACTCGGCGTTCCGGGAGCGTTTTCAGCAGGCGACCTGGGGTTTCACCCCCCTTTCGAAGCCGTTTATGCCCTCAGAATTTCGTTCTGAGCACTACAGCAGAAGATAGATTTCAGCCGCAAAGAAATCCGTCTTGTGTAGATTGGCAAGCAGGAGGTGGTCGACATCAATATCGGCATCGACATACATCACCTATTAGTCTTCAGAGCATCATCTATAGACCAGGTACACATATATATCATCAGATATATATATTGCAGTCTGCATTGTTACTTCTTGTGCTTGCCAGGTTCCAGGGGAGGTGTGGACTACGACGGCTTGACACCACTGGCATGTATTGCAGATTGATGTACTGTGATTGTGGGTCTGCTAGTTGTGAGTCACGCTAGCAGACAGACCGCCGCAGCGGTCATAGGACAGTGATTGGTCTATTATAGGATGTATGCTAGTTCTGGGCAGTTTGCTGAGCCATCTGAGAGGGTCGTGTGTGAGGTTTTTTGAAGCCAAGCACTGGGGGCTGGGTTACCCAGTGTGAGGTGGATTAGGTTGCTGGAGTTCCCCTCTACACGCATCCTCTTCGGCGACTTTTATCCCTTAGGATGTATGACTTTGTGTAGACACTGGATTGCATCTTATGCGTCAGGCCGTTGAGGCATTGTTCAGGGTTCAGTCTTGAGACAGATACAGGTTCTGTCATCGCCCAGAGAGGAGACAGTGTATGCTTACAGGACAGCATATTACAGGGATTTTTTAGATTTTTCATTGGTCAGCTATTTATGATTGTTTCTTGAGCTATCTTTTGGTTCCCAGAGCTCAGTTTATAGGGGAGACTCTGTCAAAAATTTTCAAAATACTGACAGTTCCTGAGGAGAGGTGTTCAGCTTGTTGATTACAGCTTGTTTACTGTGTACAGAGGCCAGTTTACAGGGGAAACTCTGCCGGATTTTTCTCAGGAGTAAGCAGTTTGGCAGATATGGCATCTTCTCAAAGTGAGACTCTTTACAACATAAAGAAGCTGGATGGCACAAACTTTCCATTCTGGAAGAAGCCGATTTGGCAAGTTTTGGTGCAGAAAAAACAAGTGAAGCCACTGAAGCTCAAAGGGGAGAGACCAGAAGGTATGGCTGAAGATGAGTGGGAAGAGCTTGACGAGTTAGCTTGTTCCACAATCATGCTGACACTGGCAGAAAATGTTTACTTCAACGTAGCAGAAGAGACTATAGCGTATGGCGTATGGCAAAAGCTATGTGGTATGTACGAGAAACAAAGTGCTGCTTCTCAGATTTACTGGCTCAAGAAATTGGTGGATTTGAAGATGAAGGAAGGGACAGCCATGTCAAATCATCTGAATGAATTTCACACAATTTTCAGCCAGTTAACAGCACAGGAGATAGTCTTTCCAGATTCAGTGAAGGCTATGTTTCTCTTAATCACTTTGCCAGACAGTTGGGATACTTTTCGTACAGCGTTAAGTAATTCTGTCGCGCCAGAAGGTCTTACAAGTGCCAATGTAGAAGGCAGCTTGCTCACAGAGGAAGTGAACAGGAAGAACATTGACAAAGGCAAAGGCAATAGTGCTTTGGTCGTTCGAGGGAGACAACAGTTTAAAGAGAAGAAGGGTAAGAAGGCACAAAACCGAAGTAAGTCTCGTGATTCGAAGTCAAAGGATGACATAGAATGCTACCATTGTGGCAAGAAGGGTCACATGAAGCGAGACTGTACGAAGTGGAAACAAGAAAAAGGCAAAACAAAGAGTTCTGAGCAAGATGAAAAGAAGAGTTCAGTGAAGATTGAAGAGGTGAATGTCACAGGATCTGGTTCAGACAGTGATTGTGGTATAGCAGCTGGTGACATCTTCCTTACAAGCAATCTTGATTCTGTTTTCTTGACTGCAGAGAATGGACATGCTATGAGTGATTGGATTATCGACTCAGGGGCATCTTTACATGTTTCTCCGCACAAAGAGTGGTTTACATCATATGTGGCTACTAAAGATTATGTCAGACTTGGCAATGAGCAGGTTTGTGACATACTTGGAGTGGGAGATGTGCAGTTGAAGTTTCAGAATGGCTCTTCTTTATGGCTCAAGAATGTCAGACATGTTCCAGCAATCCGAAAGAGCTTGATTAGTACAGGGAAGTTGGATGATGCGGGTTATGTGACAGTTTTTGGGAACAGCGCTTGGAAGATCTCCAAAGGTTCGATGACTGTAGCACATGGCAGCAAGTCAGGAACTCTGTACACTTTACATGTTTCAGAGGTTAAAAACCATGTAATTAATGTGATTGAGCAGCCAAGTGTGTCACTGTGGCATCGTAGGTTGGGACATATGTCAAAAAGAGGAATGGAAATACTTTCTCATTATGGTTATTTGCCTGGCTTTTCATTTCAAGATTTCGAGTTTTGTGAGCATTGTGTTTATGGTAAGCAAACACAGGAACCGCACAGATCAAAGAGGAATCGTAGGGACGAATGGTTAGCTCTTGTACACAGTGATCTATGCGGACCAATGCCTAGTTTGTCACTAGGGGGAGCAGCGTACTTTTGTACATTCATAGATGACTATTCTCGCAAAGTATGGGTTTACTTCTTGAAGCACAAGGATGAGGTGCTCAAGGTCTTTAAGACATTCTTGCAACTGGTGGAGAATCAGAGTGGTCAGAAGCTGAAGTGCTTGAGAACTGACAATGGTGGAGAGTACGTTTCCAAAGCTTTTCAAGACTTTTGTGAAGCAAAAGGGATTAAGCGGGAACTTACTGCACCATATAATCCTTCACAGAATGGGGTTGCAGAACGTATGAATAGGACCATACAAGAGAAGGTCAGAAGCATGTTGTCAAATGCTGAGTTGCCTGATGGATTTTGGGCGGAAGCAGTGGCTACAGCAGTCCATTTGATCAACAGGTCTCCTAGTAGGGTTCTGGATAAGAGTGCAGTGGCCGAGATGCTATGGACAGGAAAGGCACCTTCGTATAAGCATCTCAGAGTCTTTGGTTGTGAAGCTTATAGCCATATTCCTAAGGAGTTCAGAAATAAGTTAGAACTAAAGAGCAAGAAGTGTATATTTCTTGGCTACGGAGAATCGGGCGAGATGGGTTACCGGCTTTGGGATCCTGAGTCCAGAAAGCTTATTCGTAGCAATGATGTGCATTTCAATGAAGCCAAGTTTCACGCTAAGCCAGAGAAGACAGAGGAGATCAGAAGAGTTGTCTTCAGGGAAGATGGACCTAGTGCTAGCACATCAAGACAGCATGGTCAGGCTCAGGAACAGCCTATAGTGGCTAGAGAGGCAGAATCAGTTGTGGTGAGACGTTCTGAGCGTGTCTCCAAACCACCTGATCGTTATGTGCCATCTCTAAATTATGTCATGCTCACAGATTGCGGAGAACCATCTTGTTACAAGGAAGCATTACAAGTGGTTGACTCGAAAAAAATGGCAGTTGGCCATGCAGTCAGAGATGACAGCTCTGCATAAAAACCAGACATGGAAGTTGGTTAAATTACCACAGGGCAAAAAGGCTCTACCTTGTAAATGGGTTTACAGGTATAAGATCACCGCTCATGATAGTCAGCCAAAGTACAAAGCAAGGCTTGTTGCCAAGGGCTTTAAGCAAGAACAAGGCATTGACTTTGATGAAGTCTTCTCTCCAGTGGTCAAGATGACTACATTGAGATGCTTTCTTGCATTGGTTGCTATATTGGATTTGGTGTTGCACCAAATGGATGTCAAGACAGCGTTCTTGCATGGTGATTTAGATGTGGAAATTTACATGCAGCAGCCAGAAGGGTTTGTTGAGAAAGGCATGGAACATTTGGTATGCCAGTTGTTAAAGAGTCTTTATGGCTTAAAACAATCACCGAGGGCATGGTACCATAAGTTCCACCAGTTTATGCTTTCTCAAGGCTACAAACGTAGTGAGTTCGATCACTGTCTATATACAAAGAAGGCTACGGATGGCAGTTGGCTGATCCTTATTTTGTATGTGGATGACATGTTGATTGCTGGCAAACACTTGGAAGAAATTTCAGCTTTGAAGTCAAAGATGGCAAAATCGTTTGACATGAAAGACATGGGTGAGGCAAGTCATATACTTGGTATGCGCATTGAGAGAGACAGATCAAAGAAGTTGATTTGGTTATCTCAAACAGAGTATATTGACAAGGTTTTGCAACGTTTCAATATGGAGAAGGGAAAGGCATTGAGTGTTCCATTGCCACCATATGTGAAACTTAGCAAACAAGATTGTCCTGTGTCTGAGGAAGAAAAGGCTGAAATGGATAAGATTCCATATGCGTCTGCAGTGGGTAGTTTGATGTATGCAATGACTGCTACACGTCCGGATATTGCATTTGCAGTGGGAGTGGTTAGCAGATATATGTCAAATCCCGGCAAGAAACATTGGGAGGCAGTGAAAGGTATCATGAGATACTTAAAACATACAAAGAGTATGCGCATATGCTATGGTAGTCAGGATTTGAGTGTCAGAGGATACACTGAGTCAGATTATGCAGGAGACTTGGATAAGAGGAGATCTACATCAGGCTATGTCTTTACATTGGCTGGAGGTGCCATATCATGGCGATCTCGATTACAAGATTGTGTTACGCAGTCTACTACAGAAGCTGAGTATGTTGCAGCAAATGAGGCATGCAAAGAAGCTATTTGGCTTGGTAGATTGGTTGCAGACTTGGGAATCAAAGTAGATATGCCAGAGTTATATTGTGATAGTCAAAGTGCTATACAATTGGCAAAGAATCCAGTGTTCCATTCGAAGACTAAGCATATTGATATCAAATATCACTTCATTAGGGAAGTACTTGAAGACAAGCAGATACAGCTGCTGAAGATCCACACCAAGGACAATCCTGCTGATCTACTCACAAAGGGACTTCCAGGAGAGGGCTTTGTGCATTGTCGTGAGTTATTGGGCATTGGATAGATGGCAGCCATGTAAATCTTTGTACATTTATGTTCATAGATTTACAGTTACTTAAAGTGCCACATTGGACTTTAAGTGGGAGGTTGTTGGGATTAAAGCCCAAGTGGCCTCTTATGCGGATATGGCCGGCCGCCCGCCTAACTCACTTACCTCTAACTCTTTGTATATACTAACTTATTCTTTGTGAATACTAAGGAATTGGGAGATAACCCTTCTAACAGTTCTCTGCGTACTGTGTACTGTGTAAGCTCACTGTGTATCATTGTGTGTGTGTGTGAGAGAGTCGACCCACGCTCCGCTCCGCGACTTCAAAATTTAGTGGAGACGGGAATGTGAGAAAGCATATCGAGGTGCTTGAACAAATATGCGATTCTCTAGGAGAACACAATGACCTGCATAAGAGTAATGCTTTAAGCCTAACCTTAAGTGGAAAGGCTGGGGATTGGTATAGAAACCTACGGGTGGAAGAAAAAATGATTTACCCTACTCTTAGGAGACTATTCTTGAAAGAATACATACGAGAGGGAGTGCTTTGGAGTGTAGCCTCTCAGCTCCAGAAAGCCCAACGAGAGGAAGGAGAGTTGGTGAGAGATTTTATTAGTCGCTTGAAGCATTTGAATTCTCGTTGTAATCCAAATGAGCGCTTCAACAATAACCAATTGCTTGATAGATTCATTAGGGGGTTGCGACATGAGGATATCTACAATGGCCTAGTCATTAGAGGTATCACCACTTGGGAAGCAGTCACCACCAATACGATTCAATTGGAGGATAATTTAATGATTCAAGGAGAAAGAGTGTCTGTTGAGCCTAAATCTATTAGCTCGCAAGAATCGGGGCATAAGCCAATGACCCTAAAACCTATTGCTAAGGAGCCAAAGATATCTGAGATGACTTTAGCAAATCTCACCAAGGCTATTCAAGAGAGTCTTAGAGACAATCGTTCTCCGCAAAACAATCATATGTATCCAAGAAGGGAGCAACAATGGTGCTCAATATGCTATGGACGCATAGTACCAGTGAATGCCCTACTTTTAGAGTGAAATTCAATGGGAATTGCAATGCCTGTGGGAGGTATGGTCATCAAGCTAAGGATTGCATAGTATTTAAGCGCGCGATGGTCAATAGACCAACCTTAGCATGGACACACACCTCGAGTGCTTACATTGATGCCGGACCTAGGGCCCAAAATGTTGTTCAAACAACACCCTTACCACCTCCAGTGCTAGGACCGCAACCACCACATCTAAGAATCACTTCTGTGAATCAAGTCGGTTGTGAGTCATCTATTGCTTGTTTGGAAGGCTGTGAGGAAGATATAGATCCTAATATTGCCTATGGGATGGATGTGCTTGAAGAAAGTCCACAATACTACATGGAGGACTATTGGGGACAAGTCAAACTTGTATATCAAGTAGCTGCTCTTGCGGCAAGAGGCCAAAATATCAATTACACTGGTAAGAGACCTTCTCTTCAATGCTATGAGTATGGAGTTCCACATTGTGTAGCCGAGTGTCCTATTAGGCTATAAAAGAACGCCACACTAATGCAAACCAATCAAGCGAGCACATCTACAATGTCAATACTCATGTGTAATCGATGTGGCATAGATCATTTGATTGCCCAATGTCCAAATAATCCAAATGCACCGAAGAGCGTGCCATTAAACTTGATTGAAGTTACCGAGGAGCCATCACAAAGTACACCTGTGGTACCAGTAAATGTACTCACACGATCGTCGATGCTCCAAAAACAAAATTATATTCTTGAGCAAAGAGACACGGCATCGATTGCTCAATCTCAGAAAAAGAAGAAAACACGAAGAAAGAGATCGCAAAAAGTAGCGAAGTCAAACCCTAGTTCAAGAACCAACATAGGGACTGGTGACGACCTCGTATATATGAACGACGCTGAAGAAGATTCTGATTCAAGAGAAACCATGGAGACCAAAACAACCACTAAGATAGAAACCAACAAGTAAGATCTTCATGAGCCACAATGGCAGGGATCCAAGAAGAAGATAGGAACTTATCCAAACCCTACAGAGGAGATTGAGCGAGTCAAGCAATTAAGGAGTTTGGTTGAAGATACCCAAAGGGATCTAGAACCAGCATCTAGGCAGATCCAGATTACAGACACCGTGATCCCTACGCAACATCAACCTCACCAAGTCCATAGACCCTTAGCCATACCTAGTGTGATCCAAGAAGAAAGTGACTTAAAGTCATGGGAAAGTGGGCGTACTCACTGCTTGATGGAAAGAATGTTTACAGAGGGACTACTTGATCCTATCGAAGAAATGGAGATCCTATCTTCTCCACGTCAAGGGACTGAAGTCCAAAAGGTGCCGTTAAACATTGCCAAATTGATGGATTTCATGTCTTCAGAAGTTAGAACCACCATCATGTCCAACTATATAAAGATCCTGAGCTAGTCTCAACTCTTCGAGCCTTCCTCAATGGAGAACTAAATTTTGGCCAAGCTACCACAATTTGCACAGATGGATGGAGTTGGGGAGATGCCAGTAGAGGAGGAACACTTAGATCCACAACCCAACCTAGATGAGAACCTTGTTATAGAAATACCAGTTAACAAGTTGGGACAATACTTTGAGGGTGATGAATCCAATGCAACCATACCAATCACTACCAAGGGATTAACTGTGAAGGAAACTCTTGATGGTGGCGCTGGG
The DNA here is from genome assembly GCF_014529385.1 of Adiantum capillus-veneris. Lineage (NCBI taxonomy): Eukaryota > Viridiplantae > Streptophyta > Polypodiopsida > Polypodiales > Pteridaceae > Adiantum > Adiantum capillus-veneris. The sequence goes on from NC_140941.1 coordinate 128,493,788, forward strand.
GTTAGCATTGTGACTAAAAATTGTTGGGAAACTATGGGAAGACCTCACCTTGCGACCACAACCATAGTAGTGAAGATGGCCAATGGGTCTATTGTTAAACCTATTGGGATGCTAGAAGATCTCAAGATCAAGGTCTTTGGACATAAAATAAGGATTACCTTCGATGTTATGGATTTCTCCAAACACACTATGGCATCGGAGATGATCTTAGGACGTCCTTTCATGAGGGAAGCAAAAATGGTGCATGACTGGTCTAAAAACCATGTCTACTTGCAGTTCCAAGATTCTGTCATTCAAGTGGATCTTGTGACTGGTCGAGCACATCCTCTAGGAAACAAGTTCATAATTGATCATAGATCTGACACCACAGTTCACTCGGCCCCATTGTAGTATTGTTACACGTGTAAAGAGGACACTGATGTTGGGGAAGATCTCCTTATATGGATGTACTACCTGGGATGACTGAGTCGAACAATGTGGATTGGGTCCACCTAGCAGCAACCATATACACTTGGGGAAATAGGGGGAGGACCTGGGTGACACCTGAGAGGGATGAAATGCCACCGCTCGTACCCTTAAATATGATAGAAGCAATGCATATAGCTTCTGTCAAGACTCATCCTCATATAATGAAGAAAACATACAAGTGGGTCCCTAAAGCTTCTTTAGTGACCATAGCTAGTGCTAAAAATCATAAGCCTTGTAAGAAACGTCCCAGTTGCTCCAAGAAATGTAAGGAAATGTGGCGTTGGATTTCTAAACGACTATTGGAAGCCCAAGGCTACTATCAAGGAAATGATCAAATCTGGGTACCAAAACGTAGATTGTGTTCTTTCTTGTCACCTGACCCATGTGAGCCCAATCCTGTAGCTCCAAAACGAATCAACGATTGCGGAAAGAAAAAAATTACAGAATGCTACACACCCCCTCCAGATCTAGTTTGGGTATCGAAGAAGAACGATTTGTTCCACCTAGCTCAGGAATGGGGAAGTCCCATGAAGCTTCTAGCTCCTCATGTAATGCATCCATAGGGGTAAAAGCTTCTCCATAGCCTCCACCTACAATAGTGGACCTCCATGAAGCTACAAAAGAATCCACACCTCCCAGTGTTCAAGAATCACCTGATGAACCACTTCAAGTTCGATCCTGGGAGACTACCTTGAAACTCGACGAGGCGCCTAAGGTAATAGAAAACTACTGGAAAAGATCCTCACCTATTACCAACTGGAACAATTGGTTTCAAAGGGTGACAAGCACATTTCAAACGGTATGATCTACCCAAGGAAAGGGGGAGTGTTTGCTGACAGTCATCATTCACTCACTCCCCTCTCAACCTTTCTCCCTGAATTCTTAATCTCCAATCTTAGGGAATGTATATATAAATCCTTATACTCATAAAAACAAGATAAAAAAGTAAAAGAGTAAGAGCCATAGCACAAAATCATAAAAACACATTATGCACAAGAACACGACCCTTGTAATATTTGCACTCTAACCATCATCTATTTGCGTGTATAGATATGGCTAGTACGCTAGAGTCATCCACTCCTGCCTTGGGTGAGAGGTACCCTCGTTACTTTTCACAAATGTTCCACATAGTCTTTCCAGTGCTTGCATTTGAATGGGATTTGGTAGGTATGCTAGCATGTGAGAGGAATTTCGAGGAGTTAGAATGGCTGATACGTCTCTTGACCGCGACTGACCCATACTTAGTAGAGAGCGTTTCTCCCACTATACAAGCCTACCCTTTTGACCAAGATGACTATAGGCGTCTAGTGACCATCTTAGTAAACATGGGTACCTATGATGAGGAAGAAGATTTACATGACTACACGGATGACACATATGGTCTCATAGGGGTTTAGACTTAGGGTTTTCCCCCAATCTCTACAATATCCTATTCCCTTGACTCTCTAAGGGGAGTGCAAATAATTAGGTTAGGGTTCCTTATGTTTTTTAATTGTGTTCAATAAGTGTTGGTACCTTTTTCCACTGATGTGCCTCCTAGAGGTATTCTCTGTGTTTCTTAGTGTGTACAGGAACGTGTTGCTGTTGTCAGGATTTGGACCTTCATGGAATCTTTATCTCGACTCACTCTTCAAATCAAGTGCAATTATCAATGCAAACAGGTGTTTCTTGTCCATTAGCATGGCCCCTTATCTTTTTTGCATCTATGTTTGTCTGCTTTAATTGTGATTGGTAGCATAATATTCAGTACATTTATATCAAACATTTAATTCAATGTAATTTTTGTCATAATCACTTGTCTAGGCTTAAAAATCAAGCAGTCCGACTAAGCTAGTTTGACCAAGCTAGGCGTTAAAGATCTTCTCTTAATACCATGGGGAATGCCTTCCTAATAATTAATGGTTACTTAGGTTCTTAATCCAATTTAGGCAACATTTTGTGAAATGTACTAGGGATTTCTAGCGGGCTTAGTCCCTATTGACCTTTAGCTTAAGTAGTATAAAGGGAGTTTACTAGTGTGATGAGCCTGGGGAGGTGTAACAGTGTTATATGAGCCCCAAAAGTTACAAAATTAAAATGCTAAAAACGAACTTTTTTTTTTTGAAAAAATCAAAGTGCCACAATGTAAAATCTTAAGCTGAAAGAGAAATCTCAGTTTGATTGGGTACTTCACTCACATGTATCGCCTATGGTACTAGAGCCCTAGAGGTTCCCAGTGTGGGCGCTTTTCCTTGAAAAGCAAAAAACCCAAGGCATACAAAATAAGCACACACATCAAAAGTAAATCAATGAGAAAAGACTTTTGGGGGGTCAAAGAAAAGGTAATCAGTTAGGCGATGATTTCATGAGAAATTCCTTTTATTGTAGCTTAACTACAAGGTCTTCTAGGTATAGCCTCTAGTCAGCCCTCGAACATGAAATATTTGGCTCTCGCGAGTAAACAACTTAATTGACCAGAGAAAATTAAGAAGCTTACCCATGGTATTAATAGTCGATCTCTAGTGCCTTTTGACTGTTAAATTAGCGACCCCATACTTGTTTAATTTTTACCTTTACATCTATTTATGCATTTGATTATATTGCAATTTAATGTTTAGCTGACAAATGGTTTAAAATTCTGTTACCAATCAATTTTTCTGCCTAAAACTGCATATGCTTTTTAACTATATATGAGAATGCAATTACTGTGCCAATGTTGTTTGATTTTGCAATGTGACTCAAGACGGCTACAGACATTCATCTCAAATGCTCTTCCACCTCGACGAACGAGCTTCAACTCAATAGCTTCCGAGGATGGAATCTACATTAGGAAGGGGGGCATGTTAACCCTCATGGCTCATAGACACCCTATCACCTACGACGGACGTTGTATTATTTACTTGGTAGAGTCAGGTACCGGGCTTGTCGGTTCAATAGGAAAAGGGTAAGAGTGATCGCCGATGAGAGGCGCAGTCTAACTAGAACATTCAAGGGATTAGTTGGCTAAGCATGGGCGTCCAAGTGTGAATGGGATGAGCTCATATAAAATTCAACTAAACCTAAAATTCACTCATTCTCTCATCCTCTCATTTGTGCAATTGAAGAGTGCTCTTGATCCATCTCCATCTTCTTCTTCTTCATCTCCTTGTGTATGTGTGTATGCATGAGAGAGAGAGAGAGAGAGAGAGTGCGATCGAGCATTGCGGCGGCACGACGGCGGCGAGGCGGTTGAGCGCGGCGTAGCAGCGTCTCCCTCTTCTTCGCGGCGAGGAATCCTCCATGAAGCAAGCGTAGAGCGGTGAGTGACACACCATCGTCATCTTTGAGATTACTAGTTTAGGCTTGTTGTGTGCTTGGAGCCATTTGTGGCTTGCAGACGGTGTATCGGCAAGTTTCTTGCATTGACACGTGCGACATTTTACTGTCACACAAAGTATGCACCATCCATTTAGGCATACCTCTAGCCTGCTCATTCTCAACCCTTTTCTCATGAAGTACATCATGTACATCTACATCAGTAATAGGTTGATCTGCAACATTTTCAGAAACCCCTGTAGGCTGTACATTTTCCTCATTGGAATTTACATTTGTACTTCCACCACTAGAAAGAGGCAACAAAAAGTCATAAATGTACTGTGAGCTGACATTACTGTCGCTAGTACATGACAACAAGGACTGAATAGAATCTTCCACAAACACAACATCCTGTGAGCTGACATTACTGTCTCTAGTACATGACAACAAGGACTGAATAGAATCTTCCACAAACACAACATCCTGTGAGACTAAGATACGCTTTGTTTGCAAATGATACAACGTATAACCTTTTCTTTCAGCACTATAACCAACAAAAAACATCGACAACCTTATCATCCAATTTTCTAGCGTTGTGTTTGTGGCACCAAAGCATATGCCAGTCGGCCAAAAACATGCATGTGCTCAATAGAAGGCTTTCTATCATGCCATGCTTTATATGGAGTAATAGAATGCAAATATTTTGTAGGACGCATGTTTAGTACATAAGTGGAACACATGATGGCTTCAAGCCAAAATGAATGTGGAAAAGCTTGACTTTTGACCATTCATCGTGCCATTTTCGTAATTGATCCTGTTTTTCCTCTCAACAACACCATTTTGCTGAGGTGTATAAAGCACTATACATTGGTGTTTTATCCCATGACTAGCTAGAAATGCATTAAATTCATGAGACATATACTCCCTCCCTCGATCGGAACAGAGGGTTCCCATAGTACATTTAGAGACATTTTCAGTCATAGCCAAAAATTGTTTGAAGCACATAAAAACTTCAGACTTTGCTTTAAGCATAAATACCCATGCATGCTTGGAGTAATCATGGAGCAATCATCAAAATGAAAGTCACAAAGTAAAGGTAATTGCCAAGGACGGAGTTTGCATGGGCCCACAAACATCACTATGCGCAAGCTACAACCTACATGTGGCCCTAACTGAACTATCCTTTGGAAAATTTGAACGCTACATCTTACCCAAAATACAGCCTTTCACAAACATGTTTGACACGTGCTTCAAGAGGTAGCAAAGAAGCAAATATATCAGATTTTTTCAAACACAGTAAACTGGCAAAATTCAGAAGCTTTGCATCGAAATAGCCTTTGAGTCCACAACTGCATTTGCAAAACTATGCCCCCCCTTGTCATACAAAGTGAGCATATACAACCCATCACATAAAATGCCATATGCAACAATTTCATCACAGAAACTGAGATCATGTATTATACATTTTTCATCTACAAATTTGACTACAACTCCAAGTCTAGCAAGTGCAGATACAGGCAAAAGATTCTTATTGATCCCAGGTACATAAAGTGCATCAACAAGTGTCAAAGAAATGCCATTTGCGGTAGTAAGCACAATATTTCTAACTCCATGAACCGGATAAGAGGAATTGTTGGCACAAGTAGCACAATTCACATGAGGGACATACTCAAGAGAGGTGAATAAATCACGATGTGAGGTAATGTTCTTTGTAGCACCACTGTCAAAATACCACACATGTGAATTTGCAGCAACAACTGACATGCATGCATCATGGACAATAGGATTATAGGTACACCCTGCACTAAAAGCCCATTCTACATCAACATCATCACAGTCTTCTTTCAAAGAAGACTCAACAATAGCTGCATTTATAGTGGAACCACCCTCTTTCTTCTTAGCCTCTTTGGCATTCAACTTAGATCAAGTGATCATTAGCTTTACAATAATGGCAACACATCTTCTTTTTTCCCTTATCACTCACCAGAATTTCCAGACAAATTGTTGCCAGCAAAAGCATTAGGAACAAGTTTTTTTTCACTCACAAAAAAACCATAAGAAGTGGTTGTTGTTACCACCTTTTCTTTGAGCAGCACAATAAAGGCCTATTCAATTGCACACTATCTAGTCCTGTTTTTTTTTTGGAAAGCGGCTCTTGCAACAGAACTTGACAACTTCAAGATTTCCCTGGGTCATAAGTCTCCAAGTACTAGAAAAGTCTGGTAAGAATCTGGTAAGGAATCAAGAACATTCTGCACAAGGGATATGTCTGGAATGACTTCTCCTACATAAATAAGTTGCCATTGGTATCCTTGACACCAGTAAGGAAAGTGTCTATTTCATTTTCCTCATGCATAATCTTCAACTCCAGCTCTTTACACAGCAATGCAATTTTTGCCTCATTGTGACTTGCATAAAGACCAGCCAAAATATCCCAAGATTGTTTTGCTAAACAAATGTGAGGAGTAATAGTGCGCTTCATTGACAACGCAATCAATGCATGCGCTTGTGCATCTTTTACATCCCAATGATCTTGTTTTGCCGTAGAAAAACAACCCTAACATCAAAAATCCTTGCAACAAGACCTACAATATCCTCAACGTCCCCTGTATCCTCAAAACCAGGACGTACGTCAATGCCCTGCACAATTTTCCAAACACCCTTTGACATAAGAACATGTTGCATCATATAAGCCCACATAGGATAGTTGTCCCCATCCAATCTCAGCCTCTGTGTTGTTAGCCATGGTAAATGCTACACCCAATGTGAAAACTTCTCGAAAAGAGGAGAAGGAAAGCGGGCAAAAACACATGCTATATAGCACAAACCATAGAAGACCGTAAGGAACCTGCTATACAAAAAATGACACTGACAAAATTTCTACACAAAATGATGAAATAGCTTGTGTAGTACTGTCTATAGTGGAAACAAAGGCCAAAATGAGCCCGAATCAAAAATTTGAGCAGACTAAGCTCTTCGAGTTCTCCCAAAATTTTTGTTAATTTTCAAATGCTTGCCAAAGCTCACGAAAATTGGGGAAATTGAGCAAGTGTGTGTTGGAGCTGTTGGCGACTAAGACCGGGAGGACGCAACCTGCTCTGATACCAATTGTTGGAATTAGGGTTGCAAGAAAACACACACATCTTGGAGAAGACAAAAGAAGCTCAAGGCACACAATAGAAAGTGTATTACTTTGTGTGTAATAAAAAAGATAGATAGCCCTAGAATGATGGGCATATGTATATACAATGCACGGGGGGGAAAACCTCCTTGTGAGGGAAAAAATGCCCCGGTGGTCCTAAGAGTGTTCACCCACATCACTACCATATGTATATGGTAACAATATCATGCCACCTATGTTAGCAAATTTGAGTATCTACAATTGCAAAAACTACATATGGCCGTGAAGGACCAGAAGCTAGCTACTTGCAATGCCAAGGTCGATGTATTCCATAGATGTGCTCTTTTTGATATCCTTTAAAGATGATTGGTCACAAGAGGATCTCTGCAAGTTTAAGGAGAACCTTCAGGTACTAAAGAAATTATTCAAGATAGCAACTCAAATTACTCATCACATGATATTCTTCAAGAATTCTGTGATTAGAAAGAACTTTGTCAGTGTTTTTTTTTATTAACAACTTTGCTTTATTTGCAACACATCATTTTCAACCATTTACCATACTTTATTCAAATATACAAAAACCCAGGCATGTGGAATACCCAGGGCTTGGAAAAGTCTAATAACATTGCGATGAATTCCTACTTGAGACACACACAACATGGTGGATCTAGAGACAAGGAAAAAAGTTTGAAGGAGATATTCAAATGGTTTTATTGTAGAATCCTTCATCGCATGCAGCAAAAGCACGTACTAGAATCTTTAGCACCAACACAGACAATCAAGAATTTACAACAACAAAAAAATTTAAACCCTCATAGTATATTGACAGCTCCAGTGCTCATGAAGGCCAAAGAAAGTGGAGGGAGACAATGAAATATGCGAACCATAGGTGGAGCAAGAGGCTCTCAGTGTTTAACAGAACATGTCACAAGTTGAGTTTCAACTTGTTGAGGATTTGAATATATTTATGGCACATTGTCCGTGTATCTTATCACTAAGTGTTTTCCATGCTCTAAGAGTTCATTTGGATTTTGTTTTCCTAATGATAGCACCATTGTTGTGTATGTGTAGTAATATCGGTAGTAATATGTGACACGGCCTCATGTATACCGAGGATTGTATTAAAACACTATCTCCTAAAAACTTTATTGACAAGAATGACTTTGTCTGCGTATTGTGGAAACATCCGTCCATCTAAGAAGCATTGGTGTCTCTTCAAGGCAAACATTACGAATAGTCTCCTCTTGCGACGTTCTATTGTGAAAGACCAAGATTGGTGACTCGCAAAGTTTGTCAAGATATTGTGAAAGATTTGCATCCCTTCCACGGTACTCTTTGGTTTGACGACATAGAAATTCTTCTTTTTTAGCAATCCAATATAGCAGCTAGAAAAAAGTTTCTGAGAGAGAGAGTGAGATACCCGTGAGATATGGGCGGCAGGGGGGTGTGTACCGTAAAGCCCAAAGTCCATTCTTCCATAGGTCCACCGACCCGCTTGACCCTTTTGCTAGGTGCTTATCTCGGGGGGAGTCACTACCAAAAAAAAAAAAGCCTATCATGTGGGTTCAACAGTAACATTATTTTATTCTATATTTCTCACATTTTTACATAAAAAAGGGTGTTAAAAGATGATCTTGAAAAAAGGAAAAAAAATCAATTAAAAAAGGGTCCCTTTTATTGGCCAAAAATTCACAACTAAGGGGTTTTATAAATAGTCCTTGAACGCATGGGATATAGAGATTTTACATATAGTGATCTCCTCCGCCCCCCCCCCCCCGCCCACGGGAGGCACTTTTACCAATCCTCTACTTCTTAATTGCTGGTTGAGGGCTTCATGTTAATTCTGGTTGCTTGAAAAGTGGCCTCATCTAGGAGTGTCTCCTTCTACTTTTCTACCTTGTGTAAGCAAAGTTTGAGGCACTCCAGCGGGTTATCGGAGGTTTCCATTGCGTTATCACTATTGTCTTAAGAAACAAGGCCACTCCTCTCCTCGTGGAATTTTGAGATGGTGCCCAGTGCAAAGTCTTCCCACGAGAAGAAAATACTCTGAATGTCACAGATGAAAATGTATGTCATGTCACCAATTCTAAATTTTCGTGCACTAGGAAGCATCAACTTAGCTTGCTTCTCATTGAATCTAGACACATCCAATGGTAGCTTGATTTTTGATACTTTCATAGACACAATGTTACTTTTTCCAACCTTCTTTTCTCCTCCCTCAAGGTTAATAGCCTCTCCTCAATATCATCCACTTCATTGTAGTACTTCTCCTTGTCCTCTTGTTCATATTGTGGTAGATCTTGTTCCTCCATAATTTCCTCGGGGTTCCTTGTGCACTTTGTCGAAGGCTGGGAACTTGTCTGTGCATTGTGTGCAAGCCTCAAAAAGCTGCAAGCACACAACTAGAGAGTCCTAGCAAGCTCAAAGAAACAATGGTGTGTCACTCACCGCTCAATGCTTCCGTCATGAAGGATCCTGTGTTGCAAAGAAGAAGGATCCGTTGTCGATGCCGCGCTCAACCGCCTCACCGTCATTGATGCCACCGCAATGCTCTCTCTCTCTCTCTCTCTCTCTCTCTCTCTCTCTCTCTCTCTCTCTCTCTCTCTCTCTCTCTCTCTCGCTAGCATACACATACACACGTGAGCACAAGAAGAAGAAGGTGACAGAGATATAGCAAGAGCACTTCTTATCTTACACCTCAAAGAATGAGAATTTTAGGTCAAATGGACCTTTTATAAGAGTTTGACCCATTCACATATGTAAGCCCACAGTGGTCGATTATTGTAAAAGTACTTTTAAAATAAGATAAGTGGTGCACCTCTCATCGACGATCACCTACACACCTATTGAACCGACAAGCCCGGTCCATGACTCAATCAAATAAATAATATGTGTCCATCAAAGGTGATAGGGTGTCTGTGAGGGTTAATGTGCCCCCCTTCCTGATGTAGATTCCGTCTTCGAAAGAAGTTGAGATGAAGCCCGTTTGTCGAGGTGGAAGAACATTCAAGATTTCCTTAGCCTTCTTCAATCAATGCAAAATCAACCAAAATTGGCATAGTAACTGTATTCTCACAACAATTAAAAAGCGTATGCATTTGTAGGCACAGAAATTGATTGGTAACAGAATATCAAACAATTTGTCAGCAATAAACGTTAAATTGTAATATAATCAAACGTATAAACAACTGTAAAGGTCAAAAACTAAACAAGTCTAGGGTCGCTAATATACTGATCAAAAGGCACTAGAGGTCAACTATTAATACCATGGACAAGCTTCTCAATTTTCTCTGATCAATTAAGTTGTTTAATCGCAAGAGCCAAGTGTTTCATGTCGGAGGGTTGACTAGAGGCTATACCTAGAAGACCTTGTAGTTAAGCTACGATAAAAGGAATTTCTCATGAAATCATCGCTTGACTTATTCCCTTTTCTTTGACCCCCCAAAGTCTTTTCACATTGAATCAATTTTGATGTGTGTGCTTATTTTGTATGTCTTGGGTTTTTTTCTTTTCAAGGAAAAGCGCCCATACTGGGAACCTCTAGGGCTCTAGTACCATAGGTGATACATGTGAGTGAAGTACCAAATCAAGCTAGGATTTCTCTTCCAGCTAAAGATTTTACATAGTGGCACTTTTGATTTTTTTTGTTTATTTGTTTTCATCATTTTAATTTTGTAGCTTTGGGGGGTCATATAACACTGTTACCCTCCCCAAGCTAATCACACTAGGAAACTCCCTTTATAATACTTCAACTAAAGGTCAATAGGGACTAAGCCCTCTAGAAAGCCCTAGTACATTGCACACAATGCTTCCTAAATCGGATTAAGAGCCTAAAGTAACCATTATTATTAGGAAGGAATTCGCCATGGTATTAAGAGAAGATCTCTAACACCTAGCTTGGTCAAACTAGCTTAGTCAGACTGCTTGATTCTTTAACCTAGATAAGAAATTATGATAGAAAATTATATAGGATCTATTGTTTAATCTAATCAAATGTGATGAATATTGTGCTACCAATCACATTTAAAGCAGAAAAACATGGATGCAAAATCAAAGACAAAGGACAATGATAATGGTCAAGAAAGAGTGAACGAGAGAAAGATTCTATGAAGTTCCAAATCCTAACAACAACAACATATTTTTGTACACACTAGAAAACACAAGGAATACCTCTAGGAGGCACATCACTGGGAAGAGGCACCAACCTTTATTGAACACAATCAAACAACATAATGAACTCTAACCTAATTATTTTCACCCTCCCTAGAGATTCAAAGGAATAGGATATTGTAGAGATGGGGAGGTAACCCTAAGGCTAAACCCCTATCCTCATCATCGTTGAGAAAAAGAAGTCATCATCCATGAGACCATATGTGCCATCCGTGTAATCATGTAGCTCTTCCTCATCATTAGAGGCACAAATGTTCACTAAGAACGTCACTAGGCGTCTATAGTTATCTTGGGGTAAGCTTGTGCAATCAGAGGGACATTCTCTACTAAGTATGGATCAGTCGTGGTCAAAAGATGTATCAGCCATTCTAACTCCTCGAAATTCCTCTCACACGCTAGCGTATCTACCAAATCCCATTCACATACAAGCACCGGGTAGACAATGTAAAATACTTGTGAAAAGTAAAGAGGGTATCTCTCACCCAAGGTAGGAGGGATGACTCTAGCATACTAGCCATATCTACACACACAGATAGATCATGGTTAGAGTGCAAATATTGTAAGGGTCGTGTCAAAAGGTCGTTTCCTTGTGCATAATGCGTTTTTATGATTTTGTGTCAGATATAGAACTTGTAAGTTTTCAGATTATTGTTTGGTGGCTCTTGCTCTTTTACCTTTTTATTTTTGTTTTTGTGAGTATAAGGCTTTATATATACATTCCCTAAGATTGGGATATTGAGAGGTCAGGGAGGAAGGTTAAGAGGGGAGAAAGTGAATGATGGATGTCAGCCAAACACTCCCTCCTTCCTTGGGTAGATCATACTTTTTGGAATGATGTCGTCACCTTTGGAAACCAATTGTTCCAAGTTGTTATGGGTGAAGACTTTGACCAATATTTTTCGACCGCCCTAGGCATTTCATCCAGTTGCAAGGGTGGTAAGGTACTCTCCCGTGATTTTATTTGCAACATTGTTGTAGGTGGTGGACTTACAACGGGAGGTGCAAACTCTTTCTTGTTTGTTTGGATATGTACAATGGTAGGTGGAGGTTGTGTCAAAGCTTCTATTTTTGTATATGAACTACATGAAGATAAAGAAGCTTCATTGTTTTTCTATGGTTGAGTTGAGCAAAAAAAGCCTTTCTCGCTTGGGTATCCAAACTAGCTCCGGATCAGGTGTATAGTGTTCTATGATATTTCCTTTCCCATGATCTTCAATCAGCTTTATCGTCATAGGATTTCACTCACATGGGTCAGGTGATAAGTAAGAACACAATTTATATTTTGGCACCCTGATTTCATCATTTCCTTGATAGTAGCCTTGGGCTTCCAAAAGTCGTTTAGGAATCCAATGCTTCGTTTTCTTACATTTATGGGACCGAGTGGGGCTTTTCTTACAAGGCTTCGGTTTTTTAGCATCAGCCATGGTCTCTAAAAAAGCTTTAGGAACCCACTTGTATGTTTTCTTAGTTATATTGCGATGGGTCTTGTGTGTCTCATTTTTTGTTTCAACTACAAAAGTTGATGCTCTAGAGAGTTGGTCTATAGGGACATATGGTTCAACCTCCTAGACATGAACTATTTTGGGTTTTATTTCCTCACAAGGTAATATCTTTGGGACTATGGCTTGAGTGAAAGAGCTAAGAGTTGGTTTCTATGTTGTGACACTCCCTATCCCCCAATCAATAGTGAATTTGGTCACTATCATCCATGTGCGTCCTAGGTTTCTATTACCTTCCATAGTTCCAGAAGGCATGACCAAAAAGTCTCAAGCTATGTCATAACTGACAGAAGTGTGCCAGATTCCAAAAACTGTAGTTTTTTTCTTGTTGACACCCTTGACTTGGATAGTATTCTTAGATAGAGATGGCTTTCCCAACTGGCACTACACTCCATATGACAACAGATTATATTTAGCACCGTATCTAACAAGGCATTATATAGCACTTTCCCATAGTCTCTATTTAGTTCCCGGGGGATTCACTCTATATACAAAACGGGATGCCACCTACGAGCGGACAACTTTGATAAAACCCATGTATACGACTCATACTAGGGAATATGACCCCCCCTTTCTACACTTATATGACAATCAATGACGAAAACTATCATGTCCCTATCTTACATATAAAATTTATGCCTCACATGATCCAACCGAGTAAAACCAGTCAAGGCATGGAAACATCATGCAGCTTGAGTGTAATAAGCCCTAATCATGACATCCACTTCACCATTGCATTATCACTGATTAGTCGAAAGCTTGTTTGTAAGGTTTGCATACATGTGCTGTCGTCGCCTTATGTGAACAATAAGGTGGGAGAAAAGTTTTTGTACCTCTTTTACCAACGAGCTCATCTGAACCCGCCCTGAGACTCCGCTCTCTTCCTTCTTTTAATCTTTTGGTGTGCCTTCAAAATTACAAGTACTGAAAAGCTCTTCCAACATGGGGTTGTTAACATATGAGGAGAAAGGAAAGGTAAAGCACTGGAAAACGGCTTGAGATGCTCCTCTTCAAGAAGCCCAACATAACCAATCCATACCTGCAAAGAGACTTGTGAAGCACTAGGTGAAGAGCGGTCGAGGGCTTGAAAACCCGATATAAATGTATAGGATTGTTCAGAAAAGCATAGGGCAAGAAAGAGAAAGTGAGCAAAAGATAGAACGTGAGGGAAGGGACCTAGGGTTTTAGGGGACTAGCCTAGTCACTACCCTCATCTAACGAGGAAGCGAGAACCTCAAAAAATAAACCTCCACAATGATGCCATTTTGGTAACTGCACCTTCTTGAGAGCCTTTTAAGTTTTCACCCACCAACACAAGTTACCTCCGGCCTCCATGCTGTCAACATCATTAAATGCACTCAAGAACCCACTACCCTTAGTCATAACTTTCTTCTGAGCACTCATTGCAACACTCACCAATTAAAAAAACAAGGAGAACAAGGTTAAAAAAGTGATAAAATAACGAGGCCTACCATGTAACTTTTTAGGGTCACAAATTATTTAAGTGTAGCTCTAAAGAGGTCAAGATGGGAGATAAGCACGGGGAGCACGCAAGGGTCAAATAGCTCATGCTAAGCACACTGCAGGCCATGAACAACAGTAAAATCCCACATACGCTTGTTGTGAAGTCTAATGGTCTTCCTGTACACCCACCTCAGGACCACCATATAGCTAGACCAACTTTGGTTAGATTAATCTCAAGTTTGTGATTATATGTTAGTTCCATGGCTGCCTAACAGAGTTCAATTACTGAGAGCCATAAGAGGTGATCATACTGAAGAAGATAGCCTACCATAGTGGGAAAGGGGAACGGGAGCTAAGTACTACTACTCAATGTTGCAATTGACCCTTGCCCACCATCGTCTATAGGTGTTCTTGCCAAGGCCAGAGGAGGTTCTGCTTGTGAAACTCGATGCAAGTCAAGATTCTCAAGATCTACAATCCAATCCCCCCCATGATCAACCCCCTTGCGGAAATCGACAGTGCTCTACTTTGCTTGTCTCCCTTTCTCAGATGATATATTTTTCAAACCTCCCTCCCTCCCCTAATTCTAAGCTTGGAAGCCAAGTATAACCAAATACTTGCATTTTTGCCAAATTTTGGGGTATGCTTATAATGATATAGGATACCAATTTTTCCGATTATGACTATGATGCAAGTTACTATTAGTGATAACACTTGAGTGAGAGCTTGAGCTACCCAATAGTGACAATGACAGTGATCAAGAAGTAGCAGGCCCAGAATCCATATGAGCAACAACACCCAACAATGGAAGAGGAGAAGGGGGTGGGAGGAAGCCCGAGGAGTTGGGATGCGAAACCTCCACCATTGTATTCCAATGACCAGATGTTCGAGGGGACATGGGCCCTGATCTAGACCTTGCACAACTTCATGGGAAATTTACAGAGGGCTCACAAAGGGGTGCCAAGTCAGTAGCAGCTGATAAAGGGAGAACTGAGGCCTCGAAGGACCGGGACCTTATTAAGATTCTGGGAGAGGAGCAAAGGAGGAAGGCTGAGAGATTTTTTTTGGTGACAAGGGATTGATTTGGGAGGTTGAGGTGGTTTTTTAGGGGCCACCAAGATTCCACTGGCACAGGGTGATGGAGAGGAGGAGTAGGTGTGTGTGTGTGTGTGTGTGTGTGTGTGTGTGTAAGATTCCCATTCTCCAAAGTTTCAACTAAAAACTTTCACTTTCGTTTATGTAGTAGATTTTTCCAGTATTCAATATTTTCATGTCAGTAGCATTCATTGCATGCCACTTTCAAGAACCCACTGCTCACTGCTATTAATGATTAAGACAACAGTTCATTCTAAACCTTTTAAATTCAAAATTCTGTGTACAATTGACATTTGTTCTACATATATATGCAAGATACATCTACTTGAATTGAAAGACAATTCATCACATTTTTTTGCAAATACCTGTTATGTATGATGTCATATGTGTCTGTTGTAAACAGAGATGTTGTGAAGCCTTCACAAACGGCATATTTAATAGCAGAACAAACATGTCCCTTTTAAGTAAACACATCCTGGGCTTCGATATCAATGAAGTTCTCCTAGAATACATTATCCATGTATTAACTTCACAGCGAACATGAACTGATTTGTAAAAAAAAATATGAAAGCTTTTCTCAGTACAATGATAACCATGTCTTTTAACTTGATGCCAGACATGAGTTAATTTGTGATTAAACATTGAAGGTCAACATAAGGAAGAAGCTTAACACTCTCTCAAGTGGCACAATAGCAGATAACAAAAACTACCATTAATTCAGGCTAAGCATGGTAGGAAACCCTTAAAATCTAATCGGCCAATAATTGACCTTTTCTACAGGTTACTTAGGCACAAAGCAAATAAGCTCGTGCCTCGAAGCACAAATGACCCCAGCCATGCTGAAGACTAGAGCCGCTTTTCAGATATTTGAATCATTCCAGCTTCACTCAAGTAAATAGGCTTTGAAAAGGAAACAACATTATTCCAAGCAGACACCTCAACGATCACTTTCCTCCAACTCAGGAAACAAAGCCACCAGAACAAATTTGAGGCACTTAACAAGGTTCCTCTACTCCTCTGTATAGAGTGAAGCTCAGTGAAAACCAACAACATCTTCTATGATGGCACCACAAGTACATAAAAGATGATCATCATCCAAAGAAACAGAAGGGCTTTATTAACTCCAAAAGGTAAAGAACATCACAGCAGCTTAAAAATGAAAACTTACAGCCATAGCAACAATTTGCTCAGGTATCTCTTTGATATCCATATCAAAGCGCTCTTGGACCTACACCCATGCAAAAGAACGAGTTCTTACTCTTCTACGAAGAAGACTTATCTTTTAAAGCTTACGCAAAAAGAAATCACAAAACAACTCTACCACCAACAACCTTCAACATAATGCATATGGAACCTGAGTTGGATTCTTGTGACTAGCCTGTTTGTAATATGTTAATATGCATAGAAAAATGTTTCTGTAGGATAATTGAGGTGAATGGAGCATTCCAAGTGGCTTCATACTCGACTTTTGCTTTGTAATGAAAGGTTTTCACAAGACTGCAATGCATCACAAAGAGGCCACAAAGGCTACTCCTACAAAGCATCATCTATCATCTAATCACTCACATTAGTTGAATTGCTTTGTAAAATAAATTTGCTATGCGTTATTGGGCTGGCATTGCAAGCAATGAGAACTAGCTATAGCCTCAGCCTTGGAGCCTTGGGCTTCCCTTTACCTACATTTTTTTAAAATATATATATATCATAGGTTAACTATAGACAACCTTCATTCAAAACAATAAGGTGGCAACAATTCCCATAGCCACAACTTCGTGACTTAAATTAGGCAACAAGCACAACCATTAGAGCGCTAACAACAAACAAACACAAAATAGAAACACAAATTAACCATACAAACATGAGCTTGAGCATAAGGCTATTTTTTTTATAAAAAATACATGAGTAATTTTTATGCAGCAACATGGCACAACAATACACAAAGCTATTCAAATTCAACCTTGACTCTTGAGCATAAAAAACCATCCAAAAAAAACCCACTTTTTGAGAACCAAGGAAGACTAAGTAACTCAAATTAAGTAACATCTGAGAACC
This sequence comes from Adiantum capillus-veneris, assembly GCF_014529385.1. Classification (NCBI taxonomy): domain Eukaryota; kingdom Viridiplantae; phylum Streptophyta; class Polypodiopsida; order Polypodiales; family Pteridaceae; genus Adiantum; species Adiantum capillus-veneris. The sequence goes on from NC_140941.1 coordinate 128,510,930, forward strand.
CCAGTTAACATGAGCCTAAGTTGAAAGAAGAGGAACAAATGGGAACCTAGTAATGATGCCAAAAACATCTGAAAGGATACTAAAAATTGAGACTAAGTTGCAAGAAGGGGAAGAATACTAAAGCAGTCACATCACAAAAAACAGGCAGAGTGTTGTTGATGTGTGGAGCACCGCATCACTGCTCCCTAGAGCCTCTTTGCCGACTCTTGCAAGCTTTCTACAGGAGAACAATAAAAATCCATCGGCAGTGAGAACAGAACTAAACAAAATGCAATTTGCTTCACACTTACCAAGAGGAGTGAAAAGGGCCACGAATGGTCAAAATCTGTGGACAACAAACTTAAGCATGAGCATAAGAGTTTCAAAAATGGAAATGACACATTATCAAAATGCAAGAGCTTTACAACTGGGCAGATTGTTCCTCCGTGAGCTAATGCCCTTATGCATGGACCCCACCTAGCCCACTTGCTACTTACCTCCCCCCCACTTAATGGCTAGAGCCGCAACACAAAACCTGCAGTTCAGCTAATCTTAATCCCACGTTTTTCAACAATTGAAAAATATCAAATAGGGTTTTCCACACTGATCTCATGAGTGTCGATTTTCAAGGGCACTCAGACTTTGGAGCCCCGAAGTCCCAACCAACAAGCGAGAACTAGAGACTTGCCTTGAAACTCGATCAAATGGTTGAACGACGACTTGCTGGCAGATTCTGAGGATGTCTATAAGGAGCAATCAAAGGAGAATTTGAGAGTGCGTTTGCAGATAAGTGTACAAACTGAGAAAGCATGGGAGAGTGTTAGTTTGGCATGGCACACATGGGAACCGCCATGGTGGAAATGTTGTTAGATGTCTAGCACGGTGGTCATGGACACAACACACACACACACACATCCAGTGGCCCATGCTTGTGCCTGGGGGGAGGAGAGAGAGAGAGAGAGAGAGAGAGAGAGAGAGAGAGAGAGAGAGAGAGAGAGAGAGAGAGAGAGAGAGAGAGAGAGAGAGAGAGAGAGAGAGAGAGAGAGAGAGAGAGAGAGAGAGAGAGAGAGAGTGATGCAGCTCTAGATAATGGCTTGTGGGATTCCTTATGACTTTCCCATGACTTAAAGTCGCTTTCTTCTTGGATAACACTAGGTATGTCTAGTGGTCTATGCACTTTGTGAGGTTGCTTTTGCATAGGGGAAAGTGTGTCGATAATCTGGATCTACTTAGGTGTTGGCTCTAGATCCCTTTGGGTCTCTTCTACCAATCTCATTAATTGCTTGACTCGCTCGATCTCCTCTGTAGGGTTTGGGTAAGTTCCTATCTTCTTCTTAGGTCCTAGACATTGTGGCTCATGACGATCTTTCTTGTTGGTTTCTTTCCTAGTGGTCATTTTGGTCTCCATGGTTTCAACTAAATCGGAATCCTCTTCAGTGTCGTTCATATTTACGAGGTCATCACCATACCCTATGTTGGTCTTTGAATTGGGGTCTGGTGGGGTCTGACTTCGCTGCTTTTTGCAATCTCTTCCTTCGTGTTTTCTTCTTCTTACGAGATTGGGCAATTGATGTCATGTCTCTTTCTTCAAGAATATAATTTTTTTTTGGAGCATTGATCGTGTGAGTACATTTACTGGTACCAGAGGTGTACTTTGTGATGGCTCCTTGATCACCTCAATCAAGTTTAATGGCATGATCTTCAATGCATTTGGATTATTTGGACATTGGGCAATCAAATGATCTATGCCACATCGATTACACATGAGTATCGGCATTGCAGACGTGCCTGCTTGATTGGTTTGCATTAGTGTAGATTAATAGGACACTCGGCTACACGATGTGGATCCCCACACTCGTAGCATTGAAGATGTGTTTTCTTGGTAGTGTAATTGGTATTTTGGCCTCTTGCTGCAAGAGCAGCTACTTGATAGACAGTTTTGACTTTCCCCCAATAGTCCTCCATGTAATATTGTGGACTTTCTTCAAGTGCATCAATCCCATAGGCAATATTAGAGTCTATATCTTTCTCAAAGCCTTCCAAAAAGCAATAGATGACTCACAACCCACTTGATTCACAAAAGTAATTCTTGGATGTGGTGGTTGCGGTCCTAGCATTTGGATTCTTTTGATGTGGGACGGGTGTCTAACCTCACTCCTATCTTATTGCAGACATAGCGAGAACTACGAATAAATTGTCAATCCATGGGACGAAGATGACTTGACTAGTGCATAGAGGCTACAAGAGGTTGTCAATTTCTTAGAAAACAACAAACAACTTGCATCTAACTCAAACTATACTCAAATGATTGAATTCACCAAAAGCTAATCGCTCATCGGCAAACAAATCACATCTGTTACAACATCAAATGACATCCAAATGTAACGAAACTTCTAGGACATGTTTATAATACATAAGCACACATGCTTATGGTCTCAAATCTCACTTTAGGTAAAGTGAAAAAATCATGATTATTAACAGCAGACAGTCAATTTTTGACATAGTCGTTTTTGACCCAGAATGCATCTATATGCTTAGCAATGATGCCCCAATACGCTGCTTATACTTAGTTTTTGATTTTGAAGAGTAAATTCCTACTTATGATGAGATTAGGCCACGTGTCAACGATGCCAAAATCTACAAAACACCGTGAAATGCTTACATCAATGTTGTGTAGAGCTCTTACCTGCGGTTGCAACGCAACAGACGCGACTTCAATGTGACAACCGGGGAGGGAGTAGAAAGTGCAAGAAGGAGAGAAGTGAGCATTGTTAGCTCACATCGTGTATTTCATTATCCAAAAACTTATGAAAAAACTTACAAAAATCTTTGTTCACCAAGTGAAGAACCCTGTATAGAATGCTTCCTCAAATGCCAACATATTGTGAGATGGCAAGAACAAGCATTGAGCGTAGAATCCATAAAGGACTTCTTCAGAAGGTTGGCCATTGAATTCATAGCAAAGACCTTTATTGCCCTTGAGGAATGACATCCACAGTGTTCCTGCTTGCTCTGGCTCGTGAAAATCTTCAATGCATGCGAGCAGCATTCGGTAAATTTTGTAGAGCATAGCGCATGAGAGATTAGGGAAACTTTTGAAGAATGTCATGGCACCCGTTAGTGTTTTCACCATGAATTCCTCTATTGGTGTTCCATTTTCCGGAGCTAGAAATCGTGGATAATTTAGCCATGTAGGTCACTTCTTTGTCATTGCTTCATGCGCTTGCCATGTCCTTACCCTTAGTACAGGAAAAAATATTGGGTCTTTTTGAAGTGATGTAGGTGCTCTTGTGAATAGAATCAAGTATCTGGGACTCTAGTTCATCAGCCAGCTCTTTCTCCACTTGGGGTGGAGTTCCTCTGCGCCTTCTACCTGCATATCTTTGTATAATCTTTCCTTAACCTGTAGCAGCTCTACCTTGATCAAGGGATATGGCAGTGATTGTTGATGCCATTGTGCATTGATTTTGTTGGGAGTGAGTTGAGTGACATTGACTGAATGGAGAAATCTCAACTCCCAATCCATCGCTGCTTTCCATTGTTCATCTGTCTCCTGGGCAACTTGTTCCTTCAGTGCGTCTTCTTCAACTTTAGACAGCTGGACCATTGGCACCTGATCAAAATCTGTTAGAGGTACCTGAAAGTCTTCTTCTTGTCCTAGCCCTTCTGTTGGGGCTGTGTTTCCATCTCAGCAAAAGAGATTGAGAGAATTTCAATGTGTGGTTGCTCTAATGTACCAGCTTCTTCTTGTATCTTTGCCTGACTGTCTCACAGCTATTAACACGCTTGATCTCTGCTATCTCCTTGAGCAGCTATCTCCGTGGCTATGACTATCCAGTATTTCCATGGTTTCTTGTATCTTTGCCTGACTGTCTCACAGCTATTAACACGCTTGATCTCTGCTATCTCCTTGAGCAGCTATCTCCGTGGCTATGACTATCCAGTATTTCCATGGTTTCTATATCATTTTATCTTACTGGAAGGGTTTTGTTTCCTTCTTCCCCTTCGTAGTATTCTCCGACTTTGGTCATTGGAACTGCTCTAATCTCTTTGTTATCTATTTCGTGTTTCAATTTTTCCAGTTTTTTTGCGATTAACCCTGTTATCCCCACCTTCTCTAGAGTTTTTTGTGTTTCTTTCCATAAATATGGTTTGATTTTCAACAATTCTCCTAAAGTAAGATTGCATGGAATGGGTGTAAACATGCTTGAATGAATGTTGTCTACTTCTAGGGTTTGTTCAGCTCTTTTTACCTGAGTGGTTTTACACACTATGGATTCATCTGCGTTATCTCCCAAGTAAGAGGGTAGTGTTTTCAAAGTCAACAGTTTAGACATTCCCGAAGCTTCAGATCTACAATCCCTATACAAGGATTGTATATCCATGTCCATATCAGGAGGTAGGTTGTCTAACCAAACTTCCTCTATTGGGGCTTACTTCAGAGTTCAACTCCCATCATTAATCTCTCTAACTTTTTTCCATAAGTGTCCTGGCCAGTCTTCTTCTACGAATGGAATTCCGTCTAAGGCATATTCATTGTCCAACACTACAAGTTTTGGCTCTTTTGTTTCAAGGTGGGGTTCTACCACCACTTCTGATTTCTCTTTACTCCTCAAGTTTTGTCATACTCTCGAGATTGGGTTTATGTTCTCCTAGCATCTCTTGAGTAATTCTTACCAAATTTTGATAAGCTTCAAGCTAAGATGCTTTTATGTTTGGAGAAGGATAGTTTTTCCATTTGTTTTTCATTTTTTGGCCTGCTTTAAGTCTCGCTTGGTAAGTTTCCAATGTTGCATTAATAGGCTCAAAAATTTTGTCTACCAAAATTGATCCTCCAGATTTCACGATGGTTTCCTTGATTTTGCTTCCAGTTTCTTTTATCTTTTCCTAAAATAGTTTCTTTCATTTATCCTTGATTTCAACCCGTTGTTTCTATTTTCTCATCTCATACCTTTTGTTTTTGCTTCTTTTGGTCTTTTGAGAGGAAATTTTAGTATTTTCCAAGTCATCAGAAGAGTTATGTTTCTTTTCCTTAGCCTGGGCTCTGGTGATTACCTTGATTGGAACAATTGGTTCCGAGCTACTAGGTATCACTTGGACTATATTCAATACTATTTTACCCTTGTTTAAAGGATTTTTTGGACAATCTTCAAGGAAGTGTCCTCCCTTTTTGAAACATTGTATGCAATAAGCTTCGACTGGCTTAAGGTTCTTATCAAGCTCTGGGCATTCAGTTGTCCAATGATCATCTGCACCCCAGTTATGACAGTTTTCAGTTCTTGGCTTAATCATGGGTCTTACCATAGGAGGTCTAACACCTTGATTAGCTACATAGTACATTGGTGCAAGCTCTGGAGTAGCATAAGTCACAGGTTCTTCTATTGGTGGTGGATGTGAAGTATACCAATCTCCTTCTACTATTACTGCAGATGGAGTAGGCTCAGCATAGGGTGTAACAGGCACTAGTGCTTGTTCATCTATGACTCCCTCTGAATGCATGTACTTTACAAGCACTGCATTATGTTCAGGATATGGAGGTTTTTGACCTAACACGGGTTGAGGTCTTATCATACCCATCAGTGGTCTTTGAGCTGGGGCCATATTAGGCTGATATCTATACATGGGTTTTCCTTGTGGCCTCATAGGCACATATTAAACGTTCCCAGCATACTTTGGTTGGTAATAACACTCATGGATCTCATGGTTGGTCCATTTACCCTCGATTGTACACCATTTTTGTAGCCTAATTGGTTGTCCCTGTGAAGGAATCCCTTGCCTAGTCCCCTCATAGGTTCTTTTTGCATGCTATTCATCATGTCATTCATCCTTTTAAGCATTTCTTCTATGGCTGAAAGCGGTGCTGCAACCGTTCCCACTTGTGCTGGTTTGGTGTATGTTTTTTTCTCACTTTGGTTATCCTTAGGGACATCTTCTTCGTCGAAAATATCACAATTGTCTCCTAAGACAATAGCATCTGACACACACTCTTCTAGTGTTGTATGCTTCTTGCTATATAGTATAGAATGAAGTTTTTTATTTATCAGTCCCTCTAGAAATAATGATACTAGCCTTTCTTCTGCAAGTATCTCTAGCTCTGGGCATCTTGCAATGTATTGCTTCATTCTTGCAAAATCCCTAACATACTCACCTTGTTTCTATTTGAAGCTATAGATTTGAGCTACAGTATTGTGTTTGATCCTTGTTTTGGAACAAGCAGCTACAAATCCTTGAGCTAATGTATTTAAGTCCATGATTGACCTTGGTTGGAACCATGTCAGTGCTTTTCCTTCTAATGTCATTCCAACTCCGTTGAATTGAGTATGGAAATCAAATATGCGTTCTGCTCTTAGCACTTGTTTAAAGCTTGCTAAGTGGTCATATGGATCCCCATATCCATGTATTTTCTGACCCATTTTTGAAAAGCAGCTGGTCTGACACATCTATTTGGTTCAACTCTCGTTCTCTTGGCAGTTGGTCTTGTTCCGTGTCCTTCAAATTAGTCTGTTGGAAATAGTGACTCATGTAGCCCTAGACTGGCTTTAGTGTCACCCGGTTTTCTTTGTGATGAGGTGGTTTTTGGTTTCTTAACATTACTCTCACAAATTCTCTCACAGAGTTATTCTTGTGGAATAGCTTATGGTCCTTGGTCTAATATCCAATCCCATATGGAATACCCTTGATATTTGGTATGTTCCACCTCCTGAGGAGTCATCATAGCAAATTTATTGTTATAACAATCCCTAAACAGGTAGGTCGGTAGATCTGTTGATCCCTTGTCCTTGATTTTGTAGATATAAATGATCTTCATGGGTGTTAGCTGTCCAGATTTGGCATGAGAAGTCCATAGAATATTTTTTACGTTTCTATCTTCCCAACAATAGACTCTGATACTAGGGTTATCCGTACTAAGCCGTTTCAAAGGCTTCAAGTCAACTTGATAGTATCCCTTGAATTCTAAAGTTGGTGGTCCTTCTTTTGCTGCCATATCTGGAATTAGGGTATTTACCTCTAACTCCCATTCTTCTATCACATCAAGGTTTTTGACTTGTAAATAATGAGTTCCGTTTCTATCCATATACATTTTTCCTTGTTTTGTTTGCCCTGATCTCCCCTTCAAACTCAATACCATGGTCATCAATGCGAATAGCATACTCTTCATTAGGATCCAGGTAAAAGAGATTATATGCTTATAACGCACTGTCGTTCCGATTTCTGAGTGAGTCGAATAGGAAGACATTTTAGATGTTGAGTCTGGAAACGTGTCTAAGACTTCTTCAAGGATAGTGTGCAAGGGATTACCTTGATTCACACTTTCTTCCGTGGATACTTTACTAGCGGTCTCCCCAAATATGCCTTGATTTTTTAGTATACGACCAGATCTAAGGTCCATATAGACTTGTGAAGCCCTGGATAGAGTACTTATCGTCGGATTGACCTGTTGTCAATTTCTTCCACTTGACTTGATTGCAACTTCTGTCAAGCTGTCAATTCCTTGTCTGCAACCTGATTCCTGTATCAATTTTGATCAAGTTAGCTATTCTTCCACAAAGACTGTATAGTTTTTGCTAGTTATTGTGACTGATGTGTATCACTTCAAATCGAGGTAAGTGTGTCAGCAATTGAGACTTTCAAATTCCACTTTTGCAAACAGCCAAAGACTAATCTGCAACCTGAAACTGAGTGAACATGTACTAACTTGGATCCGATTGATCCCAAAATTGCCCGGTGGCCTTGTATTATGTTGGTTTAACACTGTACAAGTTCAAAAGTCAAAATTGGTGTCTCTGTGTAGCAGTTTGTAAATAATCATGATTATTTACTTTTCTTAGTTTTTTGCACTTTTTGGCTTGATCTACCAAGTATACAACTTGTTAAGGTCTCTAGACAAGTTTCATTAAGTTTGAACAAAATTTGTTCAAGTTATCAACTGTTTTGTGTCCGCAGACTCAATTTTCAAGAATCTGGCTTAGTGTATGTGCCCGAAATGTACCGCACATGACCGCATCGGGAGTGTCAAGCATGCCTCGTGTACCTTCATGTGGGAATGCACTCTTAGTAGAGGGGATCTCAAAAGGTGTAACTAAAGGGGCATCGGGGATTCAAAGGGTGTTCTTATTTTCCTATAAAAGGGAGGAGTCCTCCTTGTACGCATCATTAGGTGCTCAATCATTAACAGAGAACATGTCTTGGGATGTCTGGTTATCACTTCTCTCTCTGTCTCTCTCTCTTGCTGTCTTTATCTCTCTGTACTTCTTCTTTATCAACAACATTAAGGGTGTGTGTGGATGATGCTCTTAACACTTGGCGACCACGCAGCTGATCGAACCTCCACCCTTTGGTGATGATGGCCATTGCCGAGAGCACGAGATTGAGGGGACACCATGCTGAGGGTGGCCGGGGTATGCGGTGTTGAAGGAATACGGTATGAGAGAGGGAGATCCTCTCTGTGTGGGTTACCAAAGAGCAAGAGAGTTCTCATGACAAGCCAGGTTGGGTGCATATATATATGCAGACTGCCAATAGCAAGAAATTCTAGGAGGAATTGCGGAGGTTATTGACACCATGACTGGCCGGCGCTGACTGAATTCGCAAGATATGCAGTGGATGAGCAATTGTGAAGGGAGAGCAAATACACAGTGAGATTGTGAGCCGGAGGTTATTGACAAAGGCACAGAAAGTGCTCAATGAGTTTCCTACACAGGATGTTCTTGGTCTGCACTGATTGCGGGGTTCCTCTAGCCTACGGGGGTGTGCTGCATTGCGGGGTCTTTCCACTATGCAGAACTTTATGCATGGTTACGATATGACTCTCTCTCCAGATTGCGGCATTGAGGAGGTGCCAAAGAAGGGTGGGGAATCAGAGTGGGCTATGAATGAGTGAGAGAGCCTTTTGGAACAGAAAGTGAAGGACTTAGATAGAGCTCTTGCAGAGTGGGAGACCAAGTGCAAGAAAGGGGAATCGAACTTTGCCATCGACTGGGCACTCTTGGAAGATAGCTTGAGTGTGCGAAAGCTTGATTGGAGGAATAAGTGGCAGGGTGAGAAGTTTATGGCGACGTACAGGGCACTGCAAGCGGTGTCGCTTGGTGGTACATGAGCACAGAAGGAAGTGTGAGCAGTTGGAGGCCCAATGGGTGACGACAACTAGGGGATGGACGATGGGCTGGAGGAAAATATGGTGGCGCCTACGAGCAGCTGGTGTATGGCGGTGAGGTGGTGCTTCTCTGGACGGTTTTGTAGGGTAAAGGGCGGCAGCTTGTGCGCACAACGGTAGAGCCAGACAGAAAGAGGAAATCGAAGGAGCAGGGAGAAACATCAATACTGTAGAGAGAAACCAAGTAAGGAACAGAGACCCGGATGAGACAGAGGATCGATTCACACATGCGCCCAAGACGAGCCAATCAACCTGAGTTGGGGAAGCAAGAAGCGTCTCAATGTCTGACGCCTGAAGGTGAAGCAGTCTAAGATGCGACAACTAATGCAGAGGAGCCAGGGTCTCTCTCTTTCTGCGGCTTGCCCACTCTTCCACTTGCTCTTTTTCTCTCTCTTGCTTGAACCGGATGCCTACGATGCTTGCTATGTGGGCAATATCGTGACTACATCGGGCAAATATATGTTGTGTGTGGTGGCTGCCTATGTGGTGGCAGATCAACAGGAGGAACCATCAAAATAATCTGTACTTACCTTTTCACACACACTTCACTATTAAGTAGGGATTCACACAGTTCTAGATGTGGCAATTGCATAAGCATTTCGCTTCGTAAATAAAACATGCGCGCATGTCGATGGAAAAATGTGGAACAAGGCGGCAAGGGGTTCGCAAAGTTTGCGGCCAATTACGGGAAAAATTTTACCGAATCCGAGATGCGGGTAGGTGAAGATGGTTGGTCCAGGAGCAAAGAGCCAAAGAGCCAGGAAGCGGCCTCGACGATCATTCTTGCGTCACACTTCTCGAATTCCAAAAGAACCAATCAAGGGATGCAGTTGTGGGTTCGCACAGTCCACCGTGCGTGCCAGGTGTATGTGCCCGAAATGTACCACACATGACCGCATTGGGAGTGTCAAGCATGCCTCGTGTACCTTCATGTGGGAATGCACTCTTAGTAGAGGGGATCTCAAAAGGTGTAACTAACGGGGCATCGGGGATTCAAAGGGTGTTCTTATTTTCCTATAAAAGGGAGGAGTCCTCCTTGTACGCATCATTAGGTGTTCAATCATTAACAGAGAACATGTCTGGGGATGTCTGGTTATCACTTCTCTCTCTATCTCTCTCTCTTGCTGTCTTTATCTCTCTGTACTTCTTCTTTATCAACAACATTAAGGGTGTGTGTGGATGATGCTCTTAACACTTAGGTCTCACTTTTGTGATCCAAATTTCACCAAAATTGATTTGTGTGGTCTACTTAATATACTGACCTTGTGGTATACTCAAATGTGCAAGATAATCAATTTTTGTGGCAGATATAAATAATCATGATTACTTACTCCAGCTATTTTTTTGCAATTTTTTGTCCCAATCTTAACACAGATCTGTTAGGTATCTCAACTTAAGCTCCCTAGCCAAGTTTCATCAAGTTTGGACAATTTTTGTTCAAATGGTCATCAGTTTTATATCTGTAGACTGACTTTGCAAATTTGGCCACAATTTTCAATCCAATGATGCATATCTTACCAAATTTAATTTACGGGCTTAATACAACATGGTAAAGCTAGATGTAGCTAATTTGGTCCAAAAAGTTAAAAAATAGAGCAGATGTAAATAATCATGATTTTTTACTTCTGACAAATTTTTGCATCTTTTTTATCAACTGAGCATGTACACTTGTCGATCACATCAATATAAGCCTATGAATCAAGTTTCATTGATTTTGAACAAAAAATTTCCCAATTACACTCAAGTTCCCAAAAGTGAGTACAGACTTTAGTTTTTACCCAGTTTTTTGTCAGTGGTGATTCAAATTCTATGGTCCTTTACAAAAAAAATTTGTACACATGCATGGAGTCTTTGGTATCAACCTTCTCCTAGAGAATATAAGAGGAGAGGAAATCGCAAATCCTACCCTACATGGAGAAGGTTCGAAAAGCTCAAAAAATTCAAAGAGGGAGGAAAGAGTATCTGTTTACTTACCTATGATGGCACCTTTGGTGCTACTGACAAAGTGTTGGCCTTCATCCAACAATTATGCGGCCTTTGAAGACGAGGGATTCACAGAGTCCTCCAAGCTACACCATGTAGCTATGCACTTCCAAAAATATGCTCCTCAATGGTGGGATAGCCTTCGTGGCAATGGAGAAGCCCCAAAGACATGGAAAACTCTACGAGTTTCCATCATGAAGAAACTCCTTGCAAGTGATGCAAATGACAAAGTAATTACCGAATGGTAAAGTTTGAAGATTCTCTCCAACGAGTCTATCCACAAATATGTGCACAAGTTTTGGGATTTACATCTCAAGGCTACTGTCTTTCAAAAGATAGACTTCAGTGAGCAGTGAGCAAAAGAAACAATTTTGTGCGGGATTACCTAAAGAAATGGCCAAGTATTTCAACTCCCAATGGCCTGCTTCTATGATTGAAGCAATCCACCACACTATGGTTGCTTCGCGCATCTATTTCCAACAAGGGTCTAAAAGGAATTTCAAGTCCATGGAAAAAAATATCGAAATGAAGCAAAGGGAAAGAACAATGCCCAAATTTCTTCCCAAGGCAATTCCAACAACAATCGATCCAAGGAGAAGGGAGTTTACAAAGGTAAAAATAAACTCTCTCCTGAAGATCTAGAAGATTTTGTAAAGAGCCACAAATGATTTAAAGGGTGGGGAGCAAGGACATGGCTACCATTCTTTCCTCAAAAGAAATACCAGCAATGAAACTCCTAGAGCTTCCACGGTTGAAGCTCCAAAAGAGGATGCTCATTGCAAAGGATCACCTCTCTCCTATGCTTGGGGAAAGGTAAGGCACTATGATGCCTTCATTGTGTTTGACCCTGGATCTCCTCACAACTTCATATCAATAGAGTTGGCCACTAAGTTGGGCATTAAAGCTTTTGACATGGGAGATACTGTAACTGCCGATGGAGCTTTCAAGGGATAGAAAGCCTCCGTTACTTCCTTGATTGGGAAGTTGAGGCTCCATGTCCAAAGCTACTTCGACAAAGAAGACTTTTTTATCTCTCCTCTCCAACATGAGGATGTTATCCTAGGGGCACCATGGCTCACTCGCATGGCTGCCACTATGAAGTTCCCTGAAAGGAGAATTTATTTCAATTACAAAGAAAAAGCCATGTATATAGATGCTAATCAGTCGGGGAACACTGTTAGCAGCAAGCTAACCCATCTATCATTTTTCAGGAGCTTTTATTATAAAAACATATATTCTTTTGATGAATCAAGAATATTGTAACTCCTATTTTCCAGGTGGATATTGTAATTGATGAGCAGGGGCTATAAGCTTCCAAATTGTATCAATCTATCCTTAGTTAGAGCTCCCAGATTATTAGTTTTTGACTAGAGAAACCTTGGCTAAGGTATAGAAGTCAATTTTTGTAAGTTAATTTCAAGTTTTGGATAATAGAAATAGAGTGTGAGCTAACGATGCTCACTGTTCTCCTTCTCGCGCTCCCTACTCCCTTTCCGATTGTCACATTGCAGTGTTTTTTGTTGTGTTGCAACCCCAGGTAAGAGCTCCACGCATTGACGTAAACATATCATGGTAAGCTATAGTTTTTGGTGTCACCAACCCGCGGCCTAATTTCATTTCATAAGTAGGAATTTGAGCTAGAAAATCACAAAGTAAGCATAGGCGGGGTATTCAAACATTATTACTAAGCATTTAGATGCATTCGGGGTCAAAAACGACTAGGTCAAAAACTCACTCAGTTAATAATCGTGATTTTTACACTTTATCAAAAGTGAGATTTGAGACCTTAAGCATGTGTGCGTAGGTCTTATATACTTGTCCTCTAAGTTTTGTAACATTCGGATGTCATTTGATGTTGTAACGGTCATGTTTTGTTGTTGATTAACGATGGGCTTTTGATGACTTAGGTCATTTGAGTGTAGCTTGTGTTAGATGTGAGTTGTCTATTGTTTTCCAAGAGATTGACACCCTCTTGTAGCCTCTTTGCACTAGTTGAGTCAGCTTCGTCCCATGGATTGACAATTATGTTCGTGGTTCTCACTATGTCTGCAACAATAAGATAGGAGTGAGGTTAGAAACCCATCCCACATTTGGTGTCGCTATCAGGGACAAATAGACCTAAACTAGGGAAAACAAGAGTGTCTAGTGTAGTTGTCCTTTAACTTCCTTTAGGTTCACTTAGAGTTAAACTTTCTCTTAAAAAACCGCATAACTTTAGATTGTCGTTTTTTGATGTGTAGAGGTAGCTTGGAAGTAGATTGTACTTGCTAAGTACCTTGTAGGAGTGTAGGATTAGATTAGGATTTTGAGAATGATTGATGGACGAGACAAGTCTTAAGATTAAGGCTCAAAAAATCATAAAAAACAAGAAAACAAGTGTTTGTGGACACTTTCCACAACCCAATTGCTGTAGAACCTAGGAGTAGGGTAAGTAGAATCCGAGGTGGGATTTCAAAATATTTCTCACTCCAAAAGAATCAATTGTGAGTTGTTTATGTGAAGTTGCAAAATTTCAAGTCTACGGCTTGAAACAGCACCAAAAGACTGTTAACCACTGAACCGGCTGGAGATTATGCTCTTAAAGTTGTATGAACCAGTGGGTAAGCTTAAGGATGCAATTGAGGTAAATTTTCAAGAGTTTGCAAAAAACTTAGATTATTTACTTTTTCTTGAGATTTTAGGCCAACTTAAGTTTTAATCTGACTCAGAGGCTTAAAATAGATCATAAAAAGATTGTCCAGTGAAAAAATTGCAAAAAATATTCACTTTAGGCCAAAAGTAAATAATCGCGATTATTTACTTTCATCTCAAAATTGACCAAGGTGGATACTAGAGACTTTATGCATGATTACCAACATCTTTTGTAAAGGCTCATAGAATTTGGATTACAAAATAGATCAAAAACCTTGAGAAAAACTGAAATCTGTACTGATTATCGAGAACTTGAGTGTGACTTGGTAAATCTTGCTCAAATTTAGTGAAACTTGACTCAGAGGCTTAGATTGAAGTGTTAAACATGTGTATATGCTCAGATGACCAAAAAGTTGCAAAAATTTGCTAGAAATAAATAATCACGATTATTTACTTTTGTCATATTCTTCAACTTTTTTGGTCAACCAAGCAAACCACCAGTTCTATCATGTTGTATTGAGCACATATATCAAATTTGGTATGATTTGGATCATTAAGGTGGAAATTGTGCCCAGATTTGAAAAGTCAGTCTGCAGACACAAAAATGTTGACTAGTTGAGCAGAGTTTATCCAAATTTGATGAAACTTGGCTAGGGAGCATAAGTTAAGTTGCTTAACCAGTTTGTATCAATATTTTGGCAAAAAGTTTTAAAAAAAATCCCAGCTGTAAATAATCACGATTATTTACTTCTGCTTTGGAATTGAACAATTTTGCATATTTGAGTATACCACAAGGTCAAGCATATCAAGTAGACTCCACAATTTTGCATATTTGAGTATACCACAAGGTCAAGCATATCAAGTAGACTCCACAAATCAAATTTGATGAAATTTGAATCAATAAAGGTGAAACTTAAGCCAGATTCTCAAAAACCGAGTCTGTGGATACTAAACAGTTGATAACTTGGACAAATCTTGTTCAAAAATGAAACTTGTCTAGAGACCACAACAAGGTGATTACCTAGAAAAACAAGCCTACAAAGTTTAAAAACTACGATTATTTATTGTTGAGACCTAGAGACAAGATTTTGAACTTTTGAGCTTGTACAATGTTAAAACAACATAATACAAGGCCATCGGTCGATTTTGGGTTTCATCGGATCCAAATCAGTACATGTTCACTTAGTTTCTAGGTTGCAGATTAGTCCTTTAGCTCTTTGCAAGGGTAGAATCTAGAAGTCTCAATTGCTAACTCACTTAGCTCAGATTGAAGTGATATGCATAGACCAATCTCAATAGCTAGCAAAAATTGTACAGACTTTGTGAAAAATTGCTAACTTGGTTAAAACTGACACAGGAATCAGGTTGCAGGCAAAGAATTGAGATCTTGTCAGGAGTTGCGTTCAAAGAATTGAGAGCTTGTCAGGAGTTGTGTTCAAGTCAAGTAGAAGAAACGGATAACAATTCAATCTGATGGTAAGTACTCTATCTAGGGCTTCAGAAATCTATAAGAACCTTAGATCTGGTCGTATACTAGAAAATCAAGGCATATTTGGAGAGACGGCTAGTAGGGTATCCACCAAAAAGAGTGTGAATCAAGGTGATCATTTGAGCACTATCTTTAAAGAAGTCTTAGACACCTATTCTGACTCAACATCTGAAATGTCTTCCTACTTGACTCATTCAAGTACCAAAACAACAGTGCGATATAAGCACATACTCACCTTTTATAAGACTAATTTCCATGGAGCTCAGGTTTACCTGGATCGTAATGAAGAGTATTCCATTTGCATTGATGACCACGACATTGAGGTTGAAGAGGAAATAACGACAAACAATTAAGGGAAAATGTATATAAATAAAACGGAACACGGTATTTAAAAGTTGAAAACCTTGCTGTGATAGATAAATAGGGATTAGAGGTGAATACAATCATTTCGGATCTGGCAGCCAAAGAAGGTCCACCAAATTTAGAATTTGAGGAATACGATCAAGTTGATCTGAAACCCTTTGAAACGGCTTAGAAATGATAATCCTAGGATCGAAGCCTATTATTGGGAGGATAGGAATGTCAAGGATCTTTTATGGACTTCTCATGCCGAATCAAGACAGTTAACACCCATGAAAATCATCTATATCTTCAAAATCAAAGATAAGGGCTCAACAGATCTAGCAACCTACCTATTTAGGGATTTTTATAACAATAACTTTGCTATGATGAGGCCTGAGGAGGTAGAACAGACCAAATACCAAGGGTACTCTATAAGAGACTGGATATTGGAAGGACCAGAAACTATTTCAAGAAAGGAATTCCGCAAGAGATCTTTTAGGAGCAATGTTAAAAACCCCAAACCTACCTCATCATGAAGAAAACCGAGCGACACTGAAGCCAATCCAGGGCTACATGAGTCAATGTTTTCAACAAATTGGTTTGAAGGACTCAAGACAGGACCAACTACCAGAAGAGTTGGAGCTGAGGCAAATAGACATATCAAACCAGCTGATTTTCAAAAATGTATCAAACAATACAGTGGATCTGCGGATCCATATGACCACTTAGCAAGCTTCAAGAAGTGCTAAGAGCAAAACGCATATTTGATTTCCACACTCAATTTGAGGGATTTGGAATGACTTTACAAGGAAAAGCTTTGACATGGTTCTAAAACATTCCACCAACGTCAATCATGGACTTAAATACATTAGCCCAAGGGTTTGTAGATGCATGTTCCAAAACTGGGATCAAACATAATACAGTAGCTCAAATATATAGCTTCAAACAAAAACAAGGTGAGTTTGTTAGGTATTGTGCAACTAGGATGAAGCAATACATTGATGGGGTCTAGGAGGGCCTCTTTATTTGCCATGAGCTTATGGATCTGATTAAGAATTTGACGAATAGGTGTATGCCATGTGTGCAAGAACAGTGGGTGTGTAAGAGTGGTCAAAGGATGCACTTTTTTCCCAAAAAGGAGCTGGACAATTTTATGATTTTCAGCCTTC
This sequence comes from Adiantum capillus-veneris, assembly GCF_014529385.1. NCBI lineage: Eukaryota > Viridiplantae > Streptophyta > Polypodiopsida > Polypodiales > Pteridaceae > Adiantum > Adiantum capillus-veneris. The sequence goes on from NC_140941.1 coordinate 128,527,677, forward strand.
CATAACTCCCACATATGATCTTTGATTTGAGTGGACATCATAGGTCTGCAATCCACGCATCGAGCTCTTTCCATAAATATGCTACATGATATGGTTTTACCCGCTAGATTTTCAATTCCATTTTGGGGAGAAAATTTGAATTCAAATAAAGTAGTCGTTTTGCCTGTTTGAATTCAAATAAAGTAGTCGTTTTGCCTGTTTGAATTCAAAAGCTCTCCTTTGATTACTTTCTTAATACTAAAGGTTTGACTTTCTTAAACTTTCAAAGAGGCCCTCCTAGACCCCATTCTCTTCCTAATGAGATGCCCATAACTAGAAATACCAGCAGAACAAAGACTAGTGTCATTATTTCTAGAAGGATTGCTAAACAAAGAACTTCATGTTATATTGTACAGCAAGAAGCATATGACCCTAGAAGAGTGTGTATCAAATGATATTTCCTTGGGAGACAATTGTGATATTTTCAATGAAGAAGATGTCCCTAAGGATACTCAGAGTGAGAAACTTATCATCCACAAAACCAACACAAGTGGGAACGGCTGTTGTTGCAGCACCATTAACAGCCATAGAGGACATTCTAAAAAAGATGAACGAAATGATGAATAACATGCAAAAAGCACCTATGAAGGACCAGGGCAAGGGATACCTCAATAGGGATAGCCAATTAGGCCACAAAAATGTGTGCTATCCATGGTAAATGGACCAATCATGAGACCAATGAATGTTACTACCGACCCAAGTACGATGAAAATGTTCAATATGTGCATGTGAGACCACAAGGACAACCCATGTACAGATATTATCCTAATATGGTCCCAACACAAAGACCACCAATGGGTATGGAAGGACCACAACCAGTGTTGGGTCAACAACTTCCATATCCTGGACATAATGCAGTGCCTGTAAAGTACATGCATTCAGAAGGAGTCATAGATGAACAAGCACTAGTGCCTGTTACACCTTATGTTGAGCCTAACCCATCTACAGTAATGGTAGAAGGGAAGTGGTACAATTCACATCCACCTTCAATGGAAGAACCTGTGACTTATGCTACACCAGAGCTTACACCGATGTACTATGTGGCTAATCAAGGTGTTAGACCTCCTATGGTAAGACCCATGATTAAGCCAAGGACTAGAAACTACCATAACTGTGGTGCAGATGATCATTGGAAAAATGAATTCCCAGAACCTGACAAGAACATTAAGCCCATTGAAGCTTTTTGTACACAATGTTGCAAAAAGGGTGGACACTTCCCTGAAGACTGTTCAGAAAATCCGTTAAACAAAGAAAAAGTAGTGGTGAATGTAGTCCAAGTAGTACCTAGTAGCTCTTCAAAGGGTGAACCTATCGTTCCAATTAAGGTGATCACTAGAGCATAGGCTAAGAAAAAGAAAGATAACTCCTCTAATGAGTCAGAGAATACTAAAATCTCATCTCAAAAGACCAAGAAAAGAAGAAGTCAAAGGTATGAGATGAGAAAACAAAAACAAAAGGATGAAATTGAAGAAAAAGCCAAGAAACTATTCCAGGAAAAAATGAAAGAAACTGGGAGTGAAATCAAAGAAACCACAGTGAAATCTGGAGGATCAATTTTGGTAGACAAAATTTTTGAGCCAATCAATGTAGCCTTGGAAGCTTTCCAAGCGCGACTTAAAGCAAGCCAAAACATGGAAAACAAATGGAAAAACTATCCTTCTCTAGATATGGAAGCAACTAAGCTTGAAACTTATCAAAATTTGGTAAGAATTACTCAAGAAATGCTGAAAAAAAATCCAAGCTTTAAAGTATAGCAAAACCCGAGGAGCTAGTGGTAGAAACCAAAAAAGAGAAATCTGAAGTGGTGGTATAACCCCACCTTGAAACTAAAGAGCCAAAACTCATAGTGCCTGACAGTGAAGATACTTTAGATGGAATTCCATTCGTGGAGGAAAACTCGATAGGACATTTATGGGAAAAAGTAAGAGAGATTAATGATGGAAGCATAACTTTGAAGTTAGTTCCTATAGAGGAAGTTTGGTTAGACAATCTACCTCCTGATATAGACAATGATGTACAATCCTTGTATGGGGATAGCGAATCTGAAGCATCGGGAATGTCTAAACCAATGACTCTAAAAACACTATCCTCTTACTTAGGAGACAATGAAGACAAATCCATGGTGTGTAGAACCACTCAAGTAAAAAGATCGAAACAGACCCTAGAGGTAAACAACATCCATTCAATCATGTCTACACCCATTCAATGCACTCTTACCTTGGGAGAATTATTAAAAATCGGACTATATTTATGGAATGATTTATAGAAAACTCTAGAGAAGGTGGGGATAACAGGGCTAATCGTAAAAAAAATTGAGAAAATTATTGGATAACAAGGAGATTAGATCCGTCCCAACGAACAAAGTCGGAGAATACTATGAAGGGGAAGAAGGTAGCACAACCCTTCTGGTGAGATATAATGATGTAGAAAACATGGCAATATTGGATAGTGGGGCAGGCATAGCCATAGCCACAAAACCGGTATGGGAATCTTGGGGAAAACAGGCCATTAGACAAGCCATGAGACAAACTCAAATGAAATTACAATTGGCGGATGGACACATCAAAAAACCCGTATGACTGCTTGAAAAAGTGATAGTTGGTTCCCGTGGAATTCATTATCAACATACTTTTGCAATAATGGACTTTGGGAAGAAACTTAATTATGAAATCATCTTGGAAAGGCCATTCATGCGGCAAGTAAAGCTCATCCACAAGACTAGGGAAACAATTACTTGTACTTGAAGCAAGTGGGAGAGGAAAATTTTTTTGACTTTTCAAGCCAAAAACAAGAAGACATAAATGGTGTAGAAGAAAAAGAGACACAAGGAACTTGAAATCTAAACCTATGCCATCAGTTTCTAGGAGAACACAGTTTTTGATGCAGATAGATGCACATGATTGTGTCAATGACAAAATCATGGGTAGATATCCTTCAGACAACAATCAAGGATCATCCAAAATGTCAAGAAAAACAAGAAAGGTAACTCAATCAAAACCTAAACACCAGGATGATGATTCATCCATTACACGAGTGGAACGAAAGAAGAAATATCAAGAGTTGAAGAAATCTCTAAAGGAGATGTATACCACTAAAATGGAAACAACCAAGGAAGAGAGTAAATATGTAATGAGTGTTCCATCCAATTACAATAAATATACTCTCCAAGACCAAAAGATCATAGTCGAACAACCTTTCAGGGAACTAAGAAAACAGGGCGAGCCCTATTAAATATGCATACATATTGCAAACGACTTGATTGAAGAAGAAGAAGAGCTTTTTCTAAGTATACTGAAAGAATATCGAGATATTTTTGCTTGATCTTATAAGGATCTCAAGGGTGTTGATCCAAAAATCTATCAACATACCATAACTATGAGAGATGATGTGAAACCAAGTAGACAACGTACATACACTTATAGCAAAACATTTGCCAAAAAGATCAAAGAAGAGATAGAGAAGCTCAAGGAAGCTGAATTCATTTATGAAATTGAACACAAAGATTGAGTGTCTCCAATTGGTGGTACCCAAGAAAAATGGAAAATCAAGAGTGTGTGTCAATCTCAAAAAAGTGAATGCACCCTCTTCCAATCACCAAGCATGTTATAGAACGAGTTTTAGGAAAGGAAGCTTACAGCTTTCTAGATGGATTTTTAGGGTACAATCAACTTTTGGTTGATCCCAAAGATCAACATAAAATAGCCTTTGCAACTGAATGGGATATTTTTGCCTATAGGGTTATGCCTTTTGGGTTAACTAATGCTCCTGCCACCTTTCAAATATTGATGAGCCATGATTTTAAAGAATATCTTCGAAATTTCTTGGAAGTATATATGGATGATTTATGTGTACTTTCATCAATCCGGGCTGATCATTTTGAACACCTCAAAAAGGTATTTGGAAAATGTAGACATTATAGGATTTTCTTAAATCCTGAAAAGTGCACCTTTATGGGCAGACAAGGAAAAATTATTGGACATATAGTTTCTAAAAATGGCATAACGATCGATATGGATAAATTTCATGTTATTGTTGAATTGCCTAGATCGACAACAGTCAAAGGGGTTCAAGATTTCATGGGACATGGATATTACAGACGATTCATTTACATGTATGCTATAATCGCAAAACCCATGCATGGCCTGATTACACTCTTTGTATGGACTAATGAGTGTGAAGAATCCTTCATGAAGCTTAAGCAAGCTCTCACTTCAACCCCAATATTGAAAACACCTGATTGGAATAAGATATTCCATATACATGTTGATGCTTCCAATTTTGCCATTAGATGTATATTAGCTCAACCAGGATACGAAAAAATTGATTTTCCTATTTTTTATGCTAGTAGAAAATTGAATGTGGCAAAGAAAAACTATACAACCACCGAAAGAGAAGGACTATGTATGATCTATGTTGTAAAAAAGTATAGACTTTACCTATTAGCCAACAAATTTGTGTTCTAATTTGTGGACCACCAAGATTTGCTGTACTTGCTCAACAAGCCATGCAACACAGGAAGAGAAGTGAGATGGTTCATCATTCTTTTGAAATTTGATTTCATTGTAGTTGCAAAAAAGGGCACCACACACCAAATAGCAGATCATTTATCGAGGAGGATTATTTCAAGAGAACCATCAAAAGGGGTAGACGATGATATACCAGATGCATACCTGTTCTCTGTGGAAATGATACCCCATTGGTCAAAAAATATGGTTTCATTAATGACCATAGCTCAAGTGGATTCTAAAATACCACTTCTTATTACACCAGGATTAATTGGGCAATCGGCTATGTATCAATTATTAGCTCAAAGGCTATGAAAACAAAGTTGAGATGAAATATTTCTTTTGTGTATTATTCCTAAGAAGAAAACCCAATACCTAAGTCAAGCACACATTACCATAGTGGGACTTCACTTTGCGAAAGACCAAACTATGCAATGGATCTTGAGACTTGGAGTATTTTGGCCAACCATGAGAAGTGATGTTCACTCATTTGTGAAAAAACTGTCTTCAATGCCAACAAAAAGCACCCATACCTCACGTGACATTATTTTGAGTTTCACTTGTTCCTAAGTGGAGTAACTATCCAGTTACTTACTTATCACAAGCAGAACATTTTTCGGAGGATATGAGTAAATACCGCCAAAGAGCTATTGAAACAGAAGCAAGAGACATGCTCTTATTGGAAACCAATTGTATTGGAGAGGAAAGGATCAAAATTTGTGTCTTTGTGCAAATGAAGATGAATATATCCCCACTCTAGAACAAGCACATGTTGGATTAGCTGGAGGTCACTTTTCTAGTGAAACCGCCGCTAGAGAAATTTTAATGGCAGGCATATGGCGACCAACACTTTTTGCAGATGCCAAAGAATATGTTTCAAGATGTGATGCATGTAAACGAGAAAAAATGCCAGCCCGAGTAGATAGCATGCCTTTAAGACCAATGATGGGAGCTAGAGCTTTTGCAAAATGGGGCATAGATTTTGTCGGGCCAATACAACCACCTACTTACAGAACTCAAGCTCAATATATCATTGTAGCTACGGACTATTTAACCACCAAAACCACAGTTGCATTCTTGTATAAGAATGTATTCACAAGATGTGGAACTAGATTAGTGGATGCCGCTTTAAAAAGTACCATTTGCCACTAACCAATGATTTTCTAGAAAAGAAGCATGCAACAAAACAGAGAACGATGAAACGGCAGCACGTTATTGATGAATCCCAAGAGGAAGCTCTCAAATGTGGGTACTTAAGAGGAAAGCTACTTTCAAAAATCAACAAACTCCTAATCCCATCAACACTTTAGAAACAGATGAAAGACTATGGGAATTGCAGTATGATGCAATGTGAACGGATGATAAATGGTTAGATGGAATGGACCTTCGCATCAAAGTACAGGTGAACAATCATAGCACAAATGCACTGGTAGATATCGGAGCTCGAATGAATGCAATCAAGTATTCCACGTACAAGAAAGCAACAAATCTATCTTTAGCATCTGGAATATCAACTATCAAAGGATGCAACAAAAACCCAACACTGGCATTGGGAGTAGTCAACTTGAATGTGATAGTACATGGATGTTCATGCCCTCATCAATACTAGATGAACATATCAATGAAATGATGATTCTTGGAATCTCATGGATGCAAACGTACAAGGCAGTACCAGATTGGGACACTAATCAACTCAAGCTATCACCTAAAGGAGGACAATTCATCGTTCCAATTGCACCGAGCAAAGAGGAATGGAAAAAAGGTTACACACAAAAGAAACCAGGGAGTAATCACTCTTCTTCATCCTCTAGACAAGCAAATGCTACACAAGTAGCATGCAAGGAGTCAAAAAAATTTGAGTACCAAAAGCACAAATCAAGGACAAGCCGTCTCAACTTTGGATGCCTAAAAACTCATCTACCATACCAAAGAAAGTTTCACATCTAGCGACTCAGAGAAAAAAATATTTGAAAAGGGAAACTAACACAAAATGGGTTTGGAGGAAAAAGGAGCATTTATCTTCTCCACAAACTGAAAAGTCGCTAAAGCAGTGGAAAGTTAAGTCTCAAAACACTCAACCACAACAGTTCATCAATGAAAAACCAAGATACCAATGGAGAGTTAAATCTTAGCAACCATCATCATTGATACCTATAGCTCAAGAAATCAGTGTGCCAAATCATACAGATGGTACAATCAGGCAAGAGCACACAAATTACAAAATTTTCTATTTAGAAAACATCAACAGGAAACCTCGACCACAGAAACCCATGAGTTAACTACTCAAGACCCAACTCTTGCAAAGCATGGTATTTTGAATTGCATTGATCTTTAGAGCATGATAGAGCCAACCATGGCTATGCATAGACATGATTGTTCAACCCATACACACAATCGTCCCGGAGTACTCCATCTAGGAGGGGTGGAAGGGAACTTCAATAATTAAAGGCAATGTTTGAAGAGGGAGGAAAAAAGTTGGATGTTAACATGTGGTTTTTTGAAAAAATACCTAATAATGTCCTTAAAAATCATCAACACGGGAATTTTAACTTTGCAAATTCTTGCAAAATGAGCTAATAGAGTCCGATTGAGGAAATTTTTGAGTCTAATAGGGGAATCTGGGGGAAAATAGTTTGGGAAGTCCGAGTATAGATATCCGAACTAGCTCAAAAATCACCTCATTTCCACTAGTCAGTCTTGGAGAAGAGAGCTCTCTACCTTCTTCACGCGTGATTTTTGGGGTCCACAGTCTCCCATTTTCAGCACTGTCTCACACGAGACATGAGGGGTAAGTTCTAAACTTATCAAAGAATGTCTTTATACAGTTTGGTAGCAAGTCTAGGCCCATGAAAAAACCCTAGAATCCCAGTTGTGTACGAATGAATTCCTACCACAAAAAAACGACCATAGTGGCCTGTAAACTCAACTAAATTGGGCGAAACTTCAACTGTAGCATGCCCCAAGATAGTAAAACACCTCCATATCATTAGATGACCATTTGGCAAGGTTCATGGGGGTCCCAAGTAGATAATCTAGGTTTTTGTCACATACTAGAATTGGATTCTAACTCCACTGGCAGCTTATAAACAAGGTCTATACACAATGTACTTAGATGGTTTCAAGAAAATAGTCAAAGAAAGCTCTCAAACTGCAGGAAACAGCTTGAAGTCTTTAAAGTGTCAAAATTAACATATGACATCAAACTGACTCAGAATGAGCCCAAACTGGATGAGTAGCATCAAGACTATGTAGCGGACAAGTCCATTTCTTCAAAAGTGACTGACCAACTCTACACACCAAGAAGTAACAAAAATCGGTGATTTCAGAGTCGACAAGAGCACGTAGTAATGCCGAGACAAGACTAAACCTTACCAAATTTATTTTAGGACTTGTTTTAGATGTATTAAAGATGTTTAGGTCATCAAATTATCTTTTCATTCAAAAAAAAAGTGACTACAGTTAATAATCAGGATTACTTACTTTTGTGCACATTTGGCTTGAAAATTATCTTTTTACTTCACCTATTACTTGTACACATCTATTACATGCCACATGTCAAGTATGAGCCCAAAAGATCAAGAAAATCTCTGATTTTGTCAAAGAAAGCCCTAAAGGATCTTCTTTCCAAATTTTGAGTTAACAATAATATTTTTTGATCCAAATCATCCCATATCTCACACAAATGCTCTATATCATGTCTAGAACCAACTTGCAATAGAAAATGACCGAGTTGAAGAAAAAGTTAATAATCACAATTATTTACTTTTTTACCAGAATGGGTTCAGATTTCAACTTTGACCTTATGGGACTAAAGTACATGATGTTCCAAGCACACCAATCAAGTTTGATCAAATTTGATCTCAAAAACTCAAAATCCATTTATATCTACTGTTTTAGAGTCTGAAGCCTAAATCTGGTACTATTTTCACTCTGTGCACTCAAAGGAGCCCAGACCTCACTCAGAGTATCTAAATGCCACATGTCTCGAGCCTATGATGTCAAAAATGCAAAAAGTTGAAAAAATTCCTCAGCTGTAAATAATTGCGATTATTTAATTTAGTTGAAATTTTTGCTTGGATTGCAAGATTTTAATCTTTACATGTTTTTATGCATCTATGCATGCTCCAAAATTGATTTCAAGCAAAATGGACATCATTTGCCAGCAGTTCAGACTCAAGGAATTTGAAAGCAAAATCCACGGAATTTTCTAGCTTTGACACTGTGTTCTCCTAGTAGGTGCACTACAAGCGGCTAAGAAGGCAAAGAAGAGGATGTCTCAGAAAGAAAAGCTACAAGAATTTCCACCATACTAGTTGGAGTTAAGCTCTATGAAAATGGCAAAGGCAACCTACCTATCCAAAGAACAACTTGAAGAAAACAATACTATGGTCTTCATTGGCAAGTTCAAGAGTGAAGATCGACACCAGGTGGAGTTACAAATGCTACCCAAGGAATTTTATGATGTAGCTGCAAGGCCAGACACTAAAGAAGCCAACAGAAGACTCGACTTTGATAATTCTACGACCGGGAGCCATGTGGAGTGGATTTACAAAGAGCTTGTGAAATATTGTCCACAATCAAAGAAGATGGATCTGCTCAGATCACGGATCAGCAGGGGCAAAAAGTGAAAGTGGTTATCAACAAAGACATAGTGGCCGAGGCAATGAAGCTGCCAACAGAAGGTATGACAATGAGGGCCAAGGATAGGAAAAAAGCAGGTACATTCACCAAGGATACAGCTTCCGTCACCTTCTCTGATCTCATTCTAAGGCAAGTGGAGGATCCAACTCGTCTTTATCACCAACACTTACATTTCCTCTAAAAGAGACCACCTAGATACACAACTCCGAATCATGCAATTGCAACTACTTTCATGCAAGTGTTGAAGTCAATGACAAGGCAATCAATAGATCATGCGTAATACATGCTTACAACACTCAAGAGCACAAAAAAGGAAGGAAAGATAACATATATGGGTGCTCTAGAAGTTCTAACAAGACTTACATACCATGCTATTGGAATGGCCGACAACTTGCCGCCAGCCTCGGATCAAACTACATGGATAGTATCAGCTCAACCTTCTCCATGAGCCACTAAATTGACGAAGAAAAGGGTATATAAATGAGATGAAGAATCAGCAGAAAGCTCACCTAAAGCCCACAACAATGAAAGCTCTGACAACGAAGAAACGAGAGCAACAAGAGAAATAATGAAGAAGAAAGCAGTGGAAGCCCATCAAGAAGAGCCTCAGTAGAAAAGGGCTAGGTTTGAAAGAGAGAAATAATTGTATGAAAGAAGCCGCCAAGCTGCGGAATCATGGAGTCCAAGAGAATTCAAGGGTCAAAGGACCAAGAACCCCACGAAGAAGGTACCAGAAGATCCGAAGGATTTACTTGAGCGGGTGTATGCAGAAGTTGAGGCCTTGAAGATACAGAAAGCTCTAGAAGCACAAAGGAAAGCAAGAGAAGAATCAGCTACGCAATAAAAGCAAGCAGAATCTACACAACAAAGTGAACCGCATCATGAACAAGGAGAGATGTCTCCAAGACCCACTTCACCCACTACGGAGCAAGAAGACCATCCCATGCCAAGTCCAAGCCCTTCACCAACTACTAAATCCAATGAAGGTGAGGAAGCAAAGGGAAAAGAGAACCAATAGGAAGAGGTTAGTTTTGAACAGCTCAAGGGAACATAAAAATTTTAAGTCGGACCTTCTACAACAACCCAATCAGAATTAGCTGAGGCAGCCACAAAGCCTCAAGAAGAATGAGTTGATCCAGCTACAAGGCCACAAGCAGAATTTGTTGCACCATCGAAAGAGCCGCAACCCAAATCTGTTGAAACCTCTAAGCAACCCTTGGTAGAACTTGAAGAATGGGAAACCACGGATGAGGTCATCATTCAGGTTAATGAGTATGTAAAGTAGATGCATTTAATGACAGAAGAAATGCAAACATCAGCGCTTAGCCATAGTGCTAAATTTAAAGAGTTAGAACAGGTAATAGATTCTCTACAAGGTGAGCTCAAGGATAGGATGATCATCATTGAAGATATCCAAGAACAGATTAAAGAGCTAAAAACTGAAGCAAAACAACACCAAATTGTTAGGGAAAGGTAGCAGAAAGAGATGGAAGATTTAGGGGAGCTCTTCACGAAGCTGTCAGATGCATGCAAAAGCAAGGACCAATAGCTGACGAAAGTGACCAACAAACTTTTAGTCACTACTCAGTTAGTCCAAAAGATCCAAGTGCAATTAGATGTAGCTAATTCCTCACTCTGCAATACTTTGAGCAAAGAATCAATGACCAAGCGGCATTTCTAAGGCAGATTAGGAAAACCCAGTTGTAGCTTCACTCAAGGGGACAGATGAAGTCTACGAGACTTTAGAGAAGAGAAACAAGGACTTGGAACTTGAGTTGAAGCTTGAATAGGCACAAAGACGAGACCTTGCTTGAATGCGGGTACAAAGGGAAGAGCAGCTGCTCAAGGACATAGAGGATTTAACAAGAGCTAACCAGCTTCTGAGAGAAGGACATACAGAAGCTCAAGAGGTGGCATGAAACTCTAAACAGCCAATCATAGACATACCATTAGTCTAATTTGTAGATATGGAAACACAACCATTAGAAGGGCTAGCAAGAGATTCGGAGTTTCAAGTGCCAATCACTGAAGAAGAACAAGTGCCAATGGTCCAACTTTCTAAAGCTGAAGAAGATGCACTAAAAGAGCAGATTTTCCATGAAGTAGATGTTGAATGGAAAGCGGAAATGGATTGAGAGTTGAGAGTTCTCCACTCAGTCAGTGTAACTCAGCTCACTCCCAACCAAATCAATACTCAATGGCATCAACATTCACTACCCTACCCTTTCATAAAGGTGGAGCTATTGCAAGTCAAAGAAAGAATTTACAAGGATATGCAGGAACAAGGTTCAGATGCATATCCTACTCCCTTCCTGGTTGTCACATTGCAGTGTCGTCTATTGTGTTGCAACCGCAAGTAAGATCTCTACCATTGACGTAAACATATCATGATAAACTGTAGCTTTTGGTGTCGCCAACCCTCGATCTATTTCACATAAGTAGGAATTTGAGCTAGAAAATCACAAAGTAAGCACAAACGGGGTATTGGGGCATCATTGGTAAGCATTTAGATGCATTTGGGGTCAAAAATGACTAGGTCGAAAACTCACTGTGCTGTTAATAATCGTGAATTTTTCACTTCATCAAAAGTGAGATTTGAGACCTTAAGCATGTGTGCTTAGGTCTTATATACTTGTCCTATAAGTTTCATAACATTCGAATGTCATTTGATGTTGTAACAATCATGTTTAGTTTCCGATTAGCGATTGACTTTTGATGACTTAGGTCATTTGAGTGTAGCTTGTGTTAGATGCGAGTTTTCTATTGTTTTCCAAGAGATTGACACCCTCTTGTAGCCTCTATGTACTAGTCGAGTCAGCTTCGTCCCATGGATTGACAATTATGTTCGTGGTTCTCGCTATGTCTGCAATAAGATAGAAGTGAGGTTAGAAACCCCGTCCCACAAATACCATATCCCTGGTAAATACGCTTATTTTTTATAAGTCCATGAAAAGATCTACTTTTTCGTATATGATTTTTGTTGAAGATTCTACAAATGATTCAATATTTTCACAAGTTGTGCGCTTTGTCTCACATGTCGGAGGCTGTGAAATTGCCTATGCACTGTTTGCGAGCCTCAAAAGGCTGCAAGCACACAACTAGAAGATCCTAGCAAGCTCAAAGGGGTAGAGGATCTTCCACCGTCGATGCCGTCGCAATGCTCTCTCTCTCTCTCTCTCTCTCTCTCTCTCTCTCTCTCTCTCTCTCTCTCTCTCTCTCTCTCTCTCTCTCTCTCTCTCTCTCTAGCATACACACACACACACACACACGAGCACACGAAGGAGAAGGAGACAGAGATGGAGCAAGAGCACTTCTTAGCTTGCACCTACAAGAATGAGGATTTTTAGGTCAAATGGACCTTTTAAGAGTTTGACACATTCACACATGGACGCCCATAGTGGCTCGTTGTTGCAAAACTACTGTAAAAATAAGATAAGTGGTGCACCTCTCATCGGAGATTACCTACACATCTATTGGACCGACAAGCCCGGTCTATGACTCAATCAAATAAATAATAAGACATCCGTCGAAGGTGACAAGGTGTTCGTGAGGGTTAACATGCCCCCCATCCTGATGTAGATTCCATCCTCAGAAGCTATTGAAATGAATCCCGTTCATCAAGGTAGAAGAGCATCCAAGATTGAATGTCCTTAGCCTTCTTCAATCACTACAAAATCAACCAAAATTGGCACAGTAATTGCATTCTCATATACAATTAAAAATCATATGCAGTTGTAGGCACACAAATTGATTGGTAACAAAATATTAAACAATTTGTTAGCAGTAAAACATTAAATTGTAATATAATCAAACATATAAGCAATTGTAAAGGTCAAAAAAATAAACAAGTCTTGGGTCGCTAATTTAACGATGAGAGGCAATCGAAGTCAACTATTAATACCATGGGTAAGATTCTCAATTCTCTTTGGTCAATTAAGATGTTTAATTGCGAGAGCAAAGTATTTCATGTCCGAGGGCTGACTAGAGGTTATACCTAGAAGACCTTGTAGTTAAGCTACGATAAGAGGAATTGCTCATGAAATCATCACTTGACTTATTCCCTTTTCTTGACCCCCCAAAGTTTCTTCACATTGATTCAATTTTGATGTGTGTGCTTACTTTGTATGCCTTGGGCTTTTTGCTTTTCAAGGAAAAGCGCCCACACTGGGAACCTCTAGGGCTCTAGTACCATATACAATACATGTGAGTGAAGTACCAAATTAAGATTTATATTTTTGGCACTTTTGTAAGTTTGTTTGTTTTTTTTTCATTTTCGGCATTTCAATTTTGTAACTTTGGGGGATCATATGACAATGTTACCCTCCCCAGGCTCATCACACTAGTAAACTCCCTTTATAATACTTAAGCTAAAGGTCAACAGAGACTAAGCCCACTAGAAATCCCTAGTACATTGCACATAATGTTGTCCAAATTGGAGTAAGAACCTAAAGTAACTAGTGATTATTAGGAAGGCATTCCCCATGGTATTAAGAGAAGATCTCTAACACTTAACTTGGTCAAACTAGCTTAGATAGATTGCTTGATTCTTAAACCTAAACAAGGGATTACGACATAAAATTATATAGAATCTAATGGTTAATTTAAGCAAATGTGCTAAATATTATGCTATCAATCACATTTAAAGCAGACAATCATGGATGCAAAAAAAGACAAGGGGCAATGCTAATGGACAAGAAATACCTGTTCTTGTTGATGATTGCGCTTGATTTGAAGAGTGAACGAGAGAAAGATTCCATGAAGTTCAAAATCCTAACAATGGCAACGCATTCCTATACACACTAGAAAACACAAGGAATACCTCTAGGAGGCACATTAGTGGGAAGAGGCACCAACCTTTATTGAACACAATCAAACAGCATAAGAAACCCTAACCTAATTATTTTCACACTCTCGAGAGTTAAGGAAATAGGATATTGAATAGATGGGTAGGTAGCCCTAGGTCTAAACCCCTATCCTCATCATCATTGAGAAAAACAAAGTCATCATCTATAAGACCATACGTGCCATCCGTGTAATCATGTAACTCTTCCTCATCATTAGAGGCACAAATGTTCACTAAGAACGTCACTAGACGTCTATAGTCATCTTGGTCAAGAGGGTAATCTTGTGCGATTGGAGAGCCGTCCTCTACTAAGTATAGATCATCATGGTCAAGAGACGTATCAGCCATTCTAATTCCTTGAAATTCCTCTCACATGCTAGCGTATCTACCAAATCCCATTCATAGGAAATCACCAGGTAGACTATGTGAAACACTTTTGAAAAGTAAAGAGGGTACCTCTCGCCCAAAGTAGGAGTGGATGACTCTAGCGTACTAGCCATATCTGTACATACAGATAGATGATGGTTAGAGTGCAAATATTATAAGGGTCATGTCAAAAGGTTGTGTCCTTGTACATAATGTGTTTTTATGATTTTGAGTCATGTACTAGCACCTGTAGGTTTTCAGCTTTTTGTTTGGTGGCTCTTGCTCTTTTACTTTTTTAATTTTTTTTTCTTGAGTATAGGGCTATATATATACATTCCCTAAGATTGAAATGTTGAGAGGTCAGGGAGGAAGATTAGGAGGGGAGCAAGTGAATGATGGATGTCAGCAAACACTCCCTCCTCCTTGGGTAGATCATACCTTTTGGAATGATGTTGTCACCTTTTGAAACCAATTGTTCCAAGTTGTCATGGGTGAAGAATTTGACCAATACTGGTTGATTGCCCTAGGAGTTTCATCTAGTTGCAAGGGTGGTAAGGTACTTTCCCATGATTTTACATGCAACGTTGTTGTAGGTGGTAAACTTACAACGGGAGGTGCAAATTCTTTCTTGTTTATATGGATATGTATAATGGTAGGTGGAGGTTGTGTCAAATCTTTCATTTTCATAAATGAACTAATAAAGAGCAAGAAGCTTCATTTCCTTTTTCTATTTTTGAGCTCAACGAAACAAGCCTTTCTCGCTTGGGTACCCAACTAGCTCCAGATTAGGTGTATAGTGTTCTGTGACCTTTCCCTTCCCACGATCTTCAATCGGCTTTATCGCTACAAGATTTGACTCACATGGGTCAGGTGACTGGTAAGAACACAATTTACGTTTTGGCACCCAGATTTCATCATTTCCTTGATAGTAGCCTTGGGCTTCCAATAGTCGTTTAGGAATCCAACGTAATGTTTTCTTACATTCCGTGGAGCAAGTGGGGTGTTTCTTACAAGGCTTCTGTTTTTTAGCATAAAAAATTATCGCTAAAGAAGCTTTAGGGACCCATTTGTATGTTTTCTTAGTCATATTGCGATGGGTCTTGTGTGTCTCATTTTTTATTTCAACTAGAGAAGTTGAAGCTTTGTGTGTCTCATTTTTTATTTCAACTAGAGAAGTTGAATTTTTGCTTCTTTAGCGACCCATTCGTATGTTTTCTTAGTTATATTGAGATGGTTCTTGTGTGTCTTATTTTTTGTTTCAACTATAGAAGTTGAAGCTCTAGAGAGTTGGGCTATAGGGACATATGGTTCAACCTCCTGGACATGCAATGTTTTGGGTTTTATTTCCTCAGGAGGTAATATCTCAGGGACAATGGCTTGAGTGGTAGGGCTAAGAGTTGGTTTCTACATTGTGACACTCTCAATCCCCCAACCAATAGTGCATTTGGCCTCTATCATCCACCTACATCCTAGGTTTATATTGCCTTTCATAGTTCCAGCAGGCATGACCAAAAATTCTTGAGCTACAACCCCATTGTCCTAACTGAAAAAAGTGTGCCAAATTCCAAAAACTGTATTTTTTTTCTTGTTGACACCCTTGACTTGGATAGTACTCTCAGATAGAGATGGTTTTTCCAACTCACACCACACTCCATATGGCAACATATTATATTTAGCACCCGTGTCCAATAAGGAATTATATAGCACTTTTCCATAGGTGATATTTATCTCAATAGGATATCGTAGAGGTGTGTCAGAGTTCAACCAATCATCCTCTATTTCAACGTGGAATGCATGTGTAACTCCAAGGTTGGCCTCTCGTTGGTGTCTTATACATTGTTGTTGCTCCTTAGCCTCAGCTTGAGCTTGTATCTTTTTTAATTTTGCTTGTGTCTTGGCTACCTTTTTTTGATGGATGGCACGTAGCTCCTCTTGGCTTAAAGGATCATAGTATCTTTTAAATTTTTTTCCATTGAGGAATCCAATGGTTTCAACTCCATCAAGAGTCTCCACACTAATGGTACCTTGTGGAGTGATTTTGCATACTCTATATGGTCCTTTTCCACCATATTTTAATTTTTTATTCTTGTTACGTATACCATACATAAGGACTTTATCACCAACATTGATATCTTTGTTCGTTAGATGACGATTAAACCATTTCTTTCTCCACAAGTGCATTTTGCACAGCCAATTGCCTTTCTTCGTCTAACCTCTCAAGGATATATAAGCGCTCAACTAAAGAATTACCATCCCAACCTTCTTGAGAAGCTACTCGTAGACTAGGAATTACAAACTCCCAAGGCGTAATTGCTTCTTTGCCATATACCATTTTGAATGGTTTACAATTAATAGCCACTTTGTAAGAAGTACGATAAGCCCATAGAGTTGATGTCATCTTCAAATCCCAATCTGTGTGATGAGCTTCCACTACTTTGGTCAAGATAGAAATTAAGGTCTTGTTAGTGCTCTCGGCTTGGTCATTTGCTTGTGGGTAATACGGTGTAGATATGGTGAGCTATCATGAAGTTTGTTTGTGAGTTCTTTTATCACTCCATTTATAGAATGAGTACCATTGTCACTCACAATTTCAAAGGGATAACCATATTGCATAATAATGTTCTCAAAGAGAAACTTGGCAGTTAACCTTGCATCAGCCTTGTGTGTCGCCCTGGCTTCCATCCACTTTGTCACATAGTCAGTGGCAACAATAATATATTGAGATTGAGTGTTACAAGATGCTGGAGTAATGGGCCCTACAAAGTCTAAACCCCATTTTTCAAATGGTTGAGTCACTTTAAGAAGATGTAAGGGCATCTTATCCTTTCATTGTGTGATCTTGTAACGTTGGCATTCATCACACCCTTTTGCAAAAAGTGAGCATCCTTGAATAAGGTAGGCCACCAATAGCCTGCTTGCAACACCTTTCTAGCAGCTAGCTCCCCTGAGAAATGTCCTTCGGCTATACACATGTGGGCTTCTTGCAGTATGTATAAATACTCATCCTCACAAGCACAACGTCTAAGAATATCGTCCTTCCCTAGCTTGTAGAGAGTTCTTGTAAGTAGAGAATAAGGCTCACATTCTTTTAACAGTTTTTGACCTATATCCTTACGAACCTCTTTGGATGGAAAACCATTAACTAAAAAGTTCACAATCTTCTCACTCCATTCAAGCATGGTCTCGACTAGGAACAGGGAAGTATCGGGCAATTCATCATCAATTCCAGTAGGGGCTTCACCATTGGGTATACGAGATAAATGATCCACCATAACATGTCTTCTACCCGGTCTCACCACAACAGTAAAATCAAACTCAAGAAGAATTAACAACCATCGTGTAATTATTCCCCTACAACAAGGTTTTTTTACTAGATACAGTAATGCTTGATGATCAACATAGAAAACAAACTTGTTGGCAAGAAGGTAGTAGAAAAAATTATTTATTGCATAAATCATAGCTAAACCTTCCTGCTCTGTAGTAGTGTAGTTTCTCTCAGCATCATTTAATTGACGACTTGCAAAGCTAATGGGGTAGTCCTATTTATGTTCTCATGGTTTATCTGGAACACACCCAATAGCAAAGTTTGATACATCAATATACACATGGAAAATTACATGGGCCAATCGGGCACTCGTAGAATGGGAGTGCTTGTCAATGTCTTTTTCAATGACTCATAAGCATGGTCACACTCTGCGGTCCAGTGGAACTCAATAATAATCTTGTACAAAGGGCGAGATATCTCGACAAAGTTTAAAATAAATCACCTGTTGATAGCCGTTTTTCGGCTCTCCGTAATTGCCATAGTGACTTAACCCACTCTACCAAAATCATCCAAACACTGTGGCTATCCCTACCATTTCACTGTATATAGGTGTGTGTGAGTTAGGGGACTTTTTTCATATCTTCTTAAAAACCCTCAGTTAGCTAGTCACTAGGCTAGTTGAGCCAAAAAAATAAAAAAATATAAAAAATATAAGTATATTATGGCCCATTTGTGTGTAAATATTTCATTGTATATAGAGCTTAAATAAAAGGATTTTTCATAATTATTTTGGTATTTATTTAAATATTTCTACCTATGGTGTGTTATTTATGCTATGTACATTGACTCACCATTACCATATTTTTTCTTACCATTTTGCATACTCTTTATTCCATATTAAAAATAATTTCATGCAAGCTTCTCTTATTTTTGGTGTAACTCCATCCCAACAAAAATCCAAAAAAACTAGTTTTATTTATGTGTATATTTTTTCACTATTGTGATTTTTGCTTCCTACATCTATTCTCTTTTACTCTCATAAATTAGAACACCAAAAATATTCATCTTTTTATGGTAGACTTATAATGAGAGATTTATTTTGACCCCTTTATATTTTTTCCACCTATATTATTTATATTTGACATGTACATATTTTTTTAGACCCCTCAATATTTGATTTTCTTAGTTGTACTATTCACTTATATCATGATCTCAACAATATCTTCAATTATAGACCTACCAAATAAGGTCAAGGGTATGTGGAATGCATGCGTGCACCATGGGGAGCTCACTCTTGGAGGTATTCAAAAGAATCATCCAAAGAAGGACCTCACAAGGACCTTGTGCAGTGAAAAAAATAGTCGGTTTTGCTGAATTTTTAAAGATCACATGCTCCCCGAATTTGAAAAGGTGATACAAACAAAAGTTTTAGCTCGTGAGCTGAACTTTCACCTCAAATTTTTTATTTTTTATTTTTGAGCTACGAGCTGTGAGCTAGGATTTTATTTGTGGACCCCAGTTTGCCCATGCTATGCAGCCACACTCCCTCTTCCACTTTATCATTTTCCTCTTTCACACACACCTCTCCACTCATCATCCCCACCTCTCTCACCACTCCTCTCTGCACCCTACTCACCTTCTTCTAAACCTTGAAGAATAAGAGAAACCATGGTGAACTCATGTTTCCTATACACACTTCCATTCCAAAATTGACCACCTAGTCTCATTTTTCCTCATCCATATTACCCATATCTATCAAAAAACCATAAAATTCAACCCCTTCTCTTGAAAGACAGCATCATGGTGATTGATTACTCATATTCAATTACCTTGGCTCCCAAAGGAAGGTCAAGAGTGAAAAAAACGTACCGTCAAAGCTAGTGGACCGTCAACAAGCGTCAAAATTGACCCTACTCAAGACACTTGGAGCATCAACATTGTAAGAAATCCATATTTTCTTACCTATTAAGAGTTTTTTCTTCCTTATTTGTATCCTACATGGATACTCCCATTGTAAATATCCAATTCCATTTGTAAATCAATAAAATAACTAACTCTACTAATTTACTAACACTAACCTACTATGAAAAGTCCTATCACCTCCACTTCTCTCCTCTCTCTCTTCTTCATCTATCCACACCAACTTCTTGATAATTCCAAGCAAAAGAAATTAGATAAGTGCTGAAAATCTAACCCAACCATGGTTAGAGGAGTAACCCTAGCCTTCAAAATTGCTATAAAAGGAGGGTGTAGCTAGCACAAAGGGGGAGCCATAAGCAAGAGCACTATGCTATAGCTTGAGAAGCCAAGCTCAACCTCTCTAGAAGGAGCTTTTGAGTGGAATCTCATTGTCGTATGCTTGTGCATGTGTTGTAATAGGGGTGATTAGCACGGGAACTCTATGCCATTGTAAGAGAGAGAGCGATCATTCAATTGAGAGTGGAAAATCTATCATTCCTCCTACTAGTGTAAGCCCAACATTTGCTGAATCAAGGAGGGTGGATTTGGACCAAGCTTGGATACTTTGTCTCTCTTCCAACGTGAAGTAATGGAAAACAATGATGTGTAAGTGTCTTGGTGATATTTTTAGTTCTTGATAGCTTGTGTCTGGGCGTTGTCATCAATTTAGTCATAAATCCCACATATTGTAAGAGGGCGACAGGGTGGAGAGGACTCCCCTGGCCTTAAGACAGTGATTGGGGTGGCTTTTCTTGTGATGTGTCGTGGTGAAATTTACTCAAGCTACGTTAAAAAAATACTAATCTCACTTTGATCGGTCATGACAGTTTTGTAAGAAGGTATTAATGCAACAAGCACCCCCTCCCTCTTCTCTCTCTTTCTTACATATATAATTGTGTTTGCTTGATCATTGCCGATACATTTCAAAGCAGCCCGCTCTCTCTCTCTCTCTCTCTCTCTCTCTCTCTCTCTCTCTCTCTCTCTCTCTCTCTCTCTCTCTCTCTCTCTCTCTCTTTACGCGTCCTAGTTCGCATCCAAAACTAGGCGGTACCCCAAATTTGTGTAGGGTTAGGTTGCGGGTTTGTGTGTGTGTTTGTTGTTTTTTCCAACCCCAACCCAATTGAGCAGCACGGGAGCCTACAAGGGTGCTTAGAGGCCACTCTTCTTGTTGCCCGCCCCGGACCGCCTCACTGTAATAACCAACATGGCCCATGAATCTTTGAACTCCTTTATAGTTTGTAGGTAGTGGAAATTAGAAATGCCTTTAATTTTGCTCTCGTTGTAATGGAATTGATATTTTGATAATATAATTGTGAAATATTTTATATTTTGATGAATCATTGCAATGTTGATTTGAATTGTGGAATATGATCACTTGTTGGGTGTTGTGTGAGAGCATCAATGATGATTGGCACGTGCTGGACAATAAGGCGATAGCAATTATTCGAAATAAAACTGCCACCACTAGATTTCGTGGCAAGCCTTAGTGGTTTATGGTTTAGTTATAAGTTAAGATGTAGACAGCTACTAATTGTTACATTGAGCTCTTTATGAGCCATGACTATTTTATGTCCAAGTGTGAACTGGATGTAACTCATTTTTTAGCATGAACTTTTCTATAAATTAAATACGTGCAAGAGGGAGATACTCACTCTTGCACGGGGGGAGATTGCACCCATTGTTTCTCTCTCTCTCTCTCTCTCTCTCTCTCTCTCTCTCTCTCTCTCTCTCTCTCTCTCTCTCTCTCTCTTTTCATGTATAGCCATGGCTGTGATATTCGAGTTAATTGCCAGGTAAGCGGATTTTGTCAGCTTCGATTTTCACAATATAGTATTTTTCTTGTTTTGCAGGGCCTTCCTCGCCTCTGTCTGTAGCAGTGGTATCAGAGCTCAAGGTTGCACTCCAAAGAACTAAAGATTTTAATCCACACCAGCTAAGTATTTTGTTTTTTTTTTGTTGTTTGTTTTTTTCCATTAATTGCTTCAAGTTATAGTTAATGACACCTTTCTTTTGGAAATTAAAGAGGGTTCTCCCTAATTCATTGTCATAATATAGTGTTATTAGTATAATCATATTATTAAACGCATTTATAGAATAGATTTAGGCTTTTTTTTTTGTAATTGCTTAATTTATTACATCCGCTCTCATAAAATTATAGCGTCCATAAGAACAAACATACGAACACTACCAAAGAGAACGACCGAGACACAGTTTTGCCTCTTGATCGAAATCAAGCATTCTAAGCCCGGATGGAGCCTACGCTGCGGGACATTACCTCAAACATTAGGAAAAATATGGACTCTCCTTGGGCCTTTTTGATTAGTGAAGGCTTAAGGGAGAACCAATGAGAAGGCTCTTGGGATATCACCTAGAGGGGGAGGAATGGTAGGGGTGCAGCCTAATTGTCTCCCTCTTCAATGCTTGGTTCTTAGAGAGAGGTGGGAGGTAGGCTGGGGGGGGGGGGGGGGGGGGGGGTAAATAGGAGGAGAGAGGTGTCATAAAAGAGGGAGGGACCCCAAAAAAAAAAACGTGCATGCTTAAAAACCCTAAAAATTGAATTTTTTTTAAAAGTTTCAAAGTTGACCCATTTGCCTCCAAAACTGCCCCAAAACATAAATTAACTTTAAAAAGTCAATTTTCCCCCCCAAAATCCACTTTTCTCTCTCTCTCTCATTACTTTTCTCTCCCACACTCTCCCTCCTCCCACTCTCTCTCTACAGTCAAGGCAGCCATAGCCAAAAGCTTTCCACCACTCTCTTCCTCTCGCTCCATAGCTCCCCCTTCTCTCACACCTCCATCAACCCTCTACAGTCCCACACTCCATAGCCCACAGCTCCACTATCCACTCTACCTCTCACTCCTCCCCTCTTTCTCTATCTCCACTGTCAAAGCCACCATAGCCATCGTAGGTAGCTCACCTCACCCTCCCCTCAGCTCCTCATTCTCTCTCCACAGTACTCAACTCTTTCAAATCCCTTCCTAAGCCCAACTTCCCAAGCATGTCCACGCATAGACGGCCCAAACTAGAGATAGAGGAGATTGTGTTGCACAACACAAAAGACTCAGAGGGGGTATGGATACCACAAGTATTCAAGAAGGGTGCATGGGTCTACATGCAACCGTCATGTGCTAGACCTCTTCGCGTACAGTGTCGAGGTGTATTGGAACGTCATTGGAAGGGCCGGCTATTGGCATTCAAAGAAACAAAGTCCGGAATGGTGGCCATCGTGCAACACGTCTACAGTGCAGCTGAGATCCACCTCAAGAGAGCTTCAACTCTATTTGCACCTCATTGTAAGTTTTCATGGTTTATCTATCCCATGCATATGTCATGTTTACGTTTATGTGATCATTATGTTTAACTAAGGGCATTTGTAAAGATGTTTTTCCATCCAGCTTAGTTGAGGAGCAGCCGCTTGAGTGCCTCTCAGGTATGTTCATGGTTTTGCATGCTCACATTGGGGAGCTTATGTTTCCTAATGTTTCATCGAAAAACTTACCGAGCAACGAATATTCATGTACTCCCACAAGTACGTGGTGCCGAAGCCAATGCTATGGTAGGTTAGAAGCCGTGGAAACACCCTCATTCCAGAGTGCAGAATGGCCAACTCCAGACCATTGGGCTTTGCTTTCTTTCAAGCGCAAGGTGCTGCAAGATTTCCAAGGGTCCCTAAAGTTTGGTAAGGCAACCAGATCGGTGGGTCTCAGTTGGCATTGTCCCATTCATTTGTTTGTGCATGCATTCCGCTCTCTGCCGATTGTAGAAACACCAACAATGTTTTTTTGCAAAGAACTTGACATAGATGCAATGGACACCATTCTAGGTGTCAATTGGGGCTATGTTGACGGTTTGCATGATGGTGACCGTTATAAGTGCAATGTGTCCCCCACAGAGCTTTGCCTTCGGTATTTGAAAGCAAGGTGCACCTTGTATGCACGGTTTAGCTACGAGAGGTGGATGCACAAACGTGGTAAATGGATACCCTTGCAGCTGACAGCCGAAGAGGTTCAATCCTTTGAAATTTGTGTCCGCATGCCCAATAACGAGGTGGAGGTGGTTGCAGTGAATCCTGGACTCTTTCCAATCTTCGAGAACACTTTGTCATAATGGGATTCGAGGATGTCGGTAACGCAAGTTTCAAACTGGAACAATGCAAGGTCTGCTTTGTGCTTGCTTAGCTACCTTTTCTTATTTTTTGTGGGTTTTTGTATTTTGATTGCCCATTTTTTGGTTGTATAGATTGGAAGGCGGATGGAGGCCACTATGCTTGTTTACAAAGATTGGGCTACAGACGAAATCATCTTGTCTAAGTGAATTGGCTTGTAACTTTAATCGTTTATATATTGGATATTTTATTAAAGATTTTGAAAAGTTTTAAGGTGTTGTACTTGAGTTTTAAGGTGGTGTAAATTTATTTTTTAAATGCATTTTTTTTTTCCGAGATGGAATATGTCTATATAAGGAGGACCACCTCCTCATTTCACCATTTTCATCCCAGCATTGCAGAGAGACCTAGCATACCCAATCATGCAAAGAGAAGACATGGCTGCTAATAGTGCTTTAGATGCATTCCTTACTGAGGTTGGGCATGCAAATCGCCCTGAGCTTCAAGCATTTTTCACAACCCAACCCGATTTGAAAACCACTTTGACACTCCACTCTGAATCTCTTGAGCACATTACTTCATACATTTCCACGTGCATGGGGAGATTCATTGTTGAGTTACCAAACCAGCTAGGGCAATGGGTCCTTGAAGGCCTTCTCCACCACATCTACCAAGGGGACAGGCCATTTCATCAGTGGCTTGCACGCTTTGCCACCATAGCACAACCCGCCGGACAATATGTGCGGCTTGAAGCTGATGATGTGCGAGCAATGCATAAGGGAAGGATCGGAAACACTTTTTTCTCTGTTCAGGCCATAATGATCTTCCTCCTTCACGAGTGCCCAGTAGGCCCTGACGTAGTGCTACCACACTTGCAGATCGGCGGGGTATTGGCTGATGTGAAGGACCCCAAGCCCACGGCCATTGACTCATCCATAGAGGAGAGGACGCTTGCCTTGACCTACCCTGTAGGGATTCAAGGCCTCTCCATCAATCGGTTCATCCTCGGGACCTCCAGAAGGAACCACCACTCAGGATGCCATCCCTGAGGTAGAGATTACCCGCTTCTCCTCCATTGTGGTGGGTGGGGAGGAGTTTGTGTTTATGCACAATCTGGAGAAATCCTTTGAGCTTCGCATGGATGAGTGTTTCGCCATCCTCGATGCCCATGGCAAGTTTGAGGTTGATACCACCACCTCCCATGATGATGATCTCCTACTTCCCATGGGGAATACTTTGGCGGACACAGTGGCGATCGCACAAGCCGAGGTGGTAGCGGCCGAGCAGGCCAAGATCTCTGAGGAGGAGTTTGTGGCCGTGCAAGCCATGTGTTTGGCTAAACGCGCAAGAGTGGATTCACCACCACCTGCTGCAACACTTGTTTTGCTTGATCCAAAGGGGAAGTCAAGCGTGGATCTTTACTTGCACCCAGATGCCGATGAGGAGGATCGTAGACAAGAGGTATAGATGCTCACTTACATTTGATTGTTACAAATGATTTTGTTAATGTTATATCATAATTATGTGACCTATCTCAAAAAACCTATGTTTTGTAGGATGTTCTGAGGTTGACGCCTGGGCGCAACGATCAGGGGGGAGGAGGACGCCGTTCGGACCTCAAGCGGCACTTGCTCCCTACCTCAGCACACGTCCCACTGGTGTCGTGGTGTTTGTCCATGCCGACTACTCTCCGAATGGTTGCTACAACATTTTTGCTCACCGTTCACTCTCCAAGGCGTTGTGTTTAACAACACTTGCCCAAACGGCCAACCTTGTAGTGCTTGTAAAGAAAGCTTTTGCAATATCCACTTTCGGTGTAAACTTTTGCGGGCGCCTTATTGCCCATGTCGGCATGAACCAAGATGTAGGGGTTAATGACACCCAAGAAATCACAACCACTTTACTTAACAGGGAGCCACCCCAAAAGGCCAAGCGCCAGAAAATTGTAATTAGAAAGATCCTAAAGCAAAAGCCGGATATCATGTAAAGCATTGATTTCTTTAATGAAACTAATTTTTGTTGTCTATGACTCTCTTTCTTGCAAGGTTTGAATTTCTTATATGTTGGGCTTCCATTGTGTATGAGAAGCACCATAATTTCTTCTATGACTACTAAAGGGTTTGGCAGGCATTAAAATTTATAAAATGCATGCATTGTTATATCTAGGCTTCCAAAGTTATGGATGTGCCTAGTAAAGGGCTTGGAAGTGCCTAAAATATGCTTCCACAAGGGCGCGCATTGGGGCCTTCCATCAGCAGATGAAGTGTGCAAATGCGCGCCCTTGTGGCAGATGAATTTGAACACATCTAGGAGCATACCCAGGTACAAAACAGAGTGAGAAGACATTAATACACAGTTGCAAAACAGAAAGACATGGATACCCAGGTACCCTTAAGCCCATCTTGCCCCAGATACCTAAAGTTGTATTAACAAACCACAAGAGTAAACTATGTGGCAATATCTAGCCCTTTTTGGAGTATAGGACTGACATGGACTAAGGGGGGATGATTGCCAGAAGTATCTATGCTAATTGAAGCATTGAAGCAAACAAAACATACTTATTTCTTGTCAAAATTGTCTGGAAACCACTGGAAAGCACTAGGAAAGGCTGCCACAAGGGCGCGCATTGTGTCCATCCATAGGCCTCTGGAAGCCCCAAATACGCGCCCTTGTGGCAGCCAATTTGGGGGCATTCCAAGCCATTTTCAACACTTTGTAGATGCTTTTGCCATGCAATAGTGAGTGACATAGCATGGATACATCAAGAAGTGCATGCCCCACTTAGCCAAGGTGCTAAACGTAGGCAATTTCTCACAATAACAAGCTAATGGCTACATACATACAATAGAAGGTAGACAAAACTTGGACCAGTGCTACATTGCATGGTACAGAATTAAAACAATACAATGCGCAGTGAGGTATACAATAAAAGACACTTATATTCAAATTCTTCCCAATACAATGCACAAAGTGGAGTATGCAATCAAAAGACGCTTGTATTCAAATTCTTCCAAATCTTGGAGTTCCGTAAATACAAAAAGGTTTGATACTCCTCATGGCGCAAACGGAGAGCAAGCTGCATATCCTTGGGCATAATGGTTACATGCTTTGCATGTATGGCACAGAGGTTAGAATCCTCAAATATTGCTCTGCTGCCTCTTGGACTGCCTCTATGGTCACGGCTCCCATCCGAAACTGAGTATTGTACAATTACAAAACCTCCCTGCATAGCCTTGCAAAAGGGGCCCTCCGAATCAAGAGCTCGGTGTTCTTTCAATAGTTTCGAATCTCCACAAAAGCACGGCTGCGCTTTTGTACCTTCTGAGGTCGACGTGGAGGTGCATGTTTGGCACGAGTTGGGGCAGCTTGCTTCCTCTTCTTGTAGACAATGCTCTTTCTCTTTTTTTTCTGCACAGGCACTTCCAACACCTCATAATCTGATTCCACCCACTCTCCATCTGATTCGTGATCTTCACTATTGACCGGATGTGATGGTGTAGGTCCACTCCCTTTAGGAAGTGTCTTACCCCCAATAGACATGTGAGCCTGATAAGTTTGTATTTGGATGCCAACCCATGGGGAATCTTCATCCGTTTGCGTCTCTTCGGAGCCTTCTGACGGTTGCTTTTGGCTGTTTGTTTCTTTGCCTTGGTCGCTCTCATCCTCCCTGTTGCCATCAGAATCGTTGGAGTCTGATGAATAGACAACAAGGCAATGCTTCCGTCTCTCTTTTGCTGCTGTAGAGGACTAGCCATGCTGATTTGAAGCTCCAGCTTCTTCTGTGTGGACTTCACCTTGAGCTTGTGAAGTTCCAGCTTTTGTTGCTGTACCTTTGAGTCGTTGGCCATCCGGCCCCTCTGGATATGCAATCCTAGCCGTTTGTTTTGTTCTTGCCATGGTAGCAGCTAGTAGGGAAAATGACAAAATGAGCGCCTTCAACCTTTAAATAGGTTTTTTTGAGATTTGGGCCCTTTCACACTATGCGGCCAATTGAGTGAAACTCAAATAAACCAATTGAATTTAGCAACTAAACCTGGATCATGCGGACGGCTGACGCGACGCCCAAACGCTGCCTTTTTGATACTTAGTTGCACGCCAAGCTTCATGGCCCAGGGACTCTCGCGAGCATTTCCACTTCTCGGATGCTGCAGTACGGGAGGCGTTGCGTAACTGCTTTGCTAACATCGACTCTCTTGCTTTCTCAATAGTACGAGTTCTCCCAAAGGTGTGCCTAAAAAACCAATTAAACATCTCTTGGAGGTAGTTGGAGTGTGAACTACCACCACCATGCCAAGTATTCTTGAAGTAGACTCCTTTTGCTCAATAGTGGGACTTCTCCATGCCTTGTGTACTCCATATATCAAGCGAACCATAGCGGCCCATGAAGTATGCACCATGCACATAGAGAATGTGCTAAAACAACCAAAAAGGAGATAAGCTAATAGAAAAGATGTATTTTCAAACATTGCATATGTATTAAGTCCGTTAAAACAAACCATGTAGTGTGTAATCTTGCTTTCAGACCATCCGTCCTTAGCGGCCTTTGTGAATTCAGAAAGCACCTTTTTGAATTCCTCTCGCTGCTCAACGGTGGTGCTTGAAATATTCATCAATTGCACAACCTTTTGAAAGGATGATCATACTAGCTTGCGTTGGTTAGCAACCTCCACATTGGGATCTTTGTCCGTCGTGCATGAACACAAATCTTTCCATAACTCCCACCGCTTCTCACTTGCTAGATCGACACTTGCCTTGGATACCTGCATTGGAGACTTTGACATCTTCTTGAAAAATCGACGTGCCTTGGCTCCATTCATGGAAACCTTCTGTGCCACCTCATATGTCTTCTCCCTACAAGTCTCTGCTACAATGTTCACCCTTGATCGGTGACATCCAATCTCATTAGGGAGCGTCTCCACCCCCTGCAAGGAGTCTTTTGACCGTTGAAGGGGCTTCATTGTGAAAGCATAATCAATGTGATGCTTTAGGATCCTATCAAATATTCGCATAAACGCATGCAATGTACAAAAGTGAACATTGTTGAGGGAGAAGGGAATTATGGGGTTCCACCCAAGATCTGTGCTATCCCTATTGGGCACCTGCAGCATATCACATGAAAGAACCGAAGTTTGCCACTCCCTATTTATATGGTCATCATTATCTTCGTCCTGACCTTCCACTTGAGTTGCTTGACTTGTCTTGTGCCCTTTCGTACAGAATGGACAGGGAAGTAAAGAATTTGCAACTTGTTTGCATCCAAGCATGCACTTTATGGTCTTTAGATCACCACCTAAATTCCATTCAACATCAAACTCCCCACGTCCTGGAACCATGAGCTTCTCACCGTTTATTTGAGCTTTAATGACCTCTGTGACCCATGGGATTCTACTGAAAATCCATGCAAGGACTTCATGTGTCTCTTTCGGAACTTCAATTGCACCAAGCCACCATATATCCTTCTCTGATTGCACACTAAAAGAGGGCTTTGTCGCTTCACTCAAACTGCAAGATTGCTTGGCATAAGCTAGGGCTTCATTCATAAGCGTGATGCTCATTCTCTCCAACTTTCTCCCTTTAACAATTACACACTCATCCAACTTCAGCACGAACACAAGATTGCCTTCAAGAACTGCGAACAATATAAAGCTTCAGAATGCATGTTATGACACATCATAGAGCATGTAGGCAACTCTAAACTAACCTGCATCACTCAAATTGTAGAAAACAACCATGGACTGCTGCAATCGTATCAAGTCCACAAAGATATTGTTGAATTTGGTGTAAACAAACCCTTCGGTCCGCAACACACTGTTAGAGACAGCACCGCGGCCCTTCCTTCCTTCTGATTTGCTACGGAGCGGCTGAAGAGGCATCATGTCTTCAATATACAAGTAGTCCCCTAATCGGTGAACAACATCTTCATTTGACACCTTCTTGGCAATCGCCACTCTGTGAGGAAGTCGAAATAGGTTTTCCGTGACTCCTCGACTTCTTAATGCATCTTTTAACACTTGATGTATTGCTTGATAGCCCTTGTTACTAATCCCAACACCATCACAAATATCCTGAGCATCTAGATCAGTGAAAATATTAGAAAAATCACTAAGAACTCTCTTAGTGATTGCGTCTTTCAAGTGTTTTGCCTCTGGAGCATCAAGCATCCCAATAAAATCCTCTTTGTTGAAACAAGAACGAAGTAACGTAGCCCTAGCTGACGCATTCTCGCCGCCGCACGTTTCTTCGACGAAGTTCCTATTGCCCAAAACAACAATGATGAGCGGTATTAGACTTAAACAACATGAGGGACATAACATGTTACCTCATAGATGTCACCCTTCGTTTTCTTGCACCTCCACGTGGTGCAAGAGTCTGAATTTCGGACAACTCTCGTTTCCTCACCCTACCTCCCATGGCAGTACTCGTCATGTGTGAAAGAGTATCCTCAAGCATTTTAATTACAGTTTCCTTGGTTGTGATGGTGCTCTTTGCCTCCTCAAGCGCACTAGTAGCTGTTTGTATCTGATCTTGAAGATTGTGGAAACTCCCATTGAGCAACTGCCAATGACGCAAGTAGATCTCACACCGCGCAATCTCGTGTTTGTTGAGTCTCTTGAAGTAGCCCAACAAACCTTGCTCTCCATTTCCAACATATTGCAACAGTGATGGAATGTTTGTAAAAGACGGATGAACATTGAGAGAAGGATCCTTTGGATACAAGCATCCGTCTGTCCAGAGATCCACATTCTTCTCCCCTTGAGCACGGCGTTCGTTGGCTGAAGGTAATGTACCCAAGCATGTTTTCTTTGTCGGAACATACTCTTGAGGTAGGCGTAGGAAAATCCCTAGAGACCTACCGCGTGAAGAGCTTGCTGGGACATTGGTCACGTCGTCAAGAGGCATTGTAGGATGGAGAGATGGATCTTAAAGGATGGAGAGATAGAGCTTGTAGTATGGAGAGATGGAGCTTGAAGGATGGAGAGATGGGTGTGTAGGTGCAGCAGCAGGTGCAGGTGCAAGGGGGATGGGTGTAGGAGAGGAGCTTAGATTAGGACGAAAAGTTTTCAATTTTGGGGGGAATTTCCTAAAAGTTTTGGAGGGAGTCAAAAAATGTTGAATTATGAGTAATTTAACTTTAAAATCTTTTTTTTATTATGTGTATATGTTGGGGGTACTTTTTAGGGGGGAATAGAGTTTTTTTGAAAGTTTTTGAAAAAAGCCATTTTTTTAACCTCTTTGACCCACGGATTTGCTTAGGTGGCATGGGAGAGTTAAGAGGCCACTTACAAGTTGGCCAAAAAGCTAGAGAGAGAAGACCCCCTACCCCCCTATTTTTCAAATGGTTTACCCCCCCCTTCCCTACTTTTTAAATGGTTACCCCCCCCCCCCCCCCCCCCCCCCCCCCCCCCCCCCCCCCCCCCCCCCCCCCCTTCCCCCTACCTTTTTAGGGGTCAAAGGTGGAGGAGACCCTACCAAAATAGCCCCATTCAAAGCCTTTGTCCCCCTTAATCTTGGCAAGCTTCCTTTAAATTAGGGATTCTTACAAGGCCCATGGAGAGTCCATTTTTTTCCTAATGAAGGGATAAGCCTAAAATAGAGTTAAATCACCCTATTGCTTTTTGGGCACTATCAATTATAAGCTGTAAACCAGAATCGGCAGATCTTGGCACTGTGTGGGAACATGCCACAGCAAGTGGCCAACCTTTTCTGCATGCAGGGCGGCAGATCATCGGCATAGCGAGATCCTTGAGGCGCCGATACTATCTCGCATAGCTTCTTCAACACGGCACCGGACACAAACCAGTGCAATTTCAGCAACAACCAGCACAACAGGCGACTTGCAAGGAACCAGGACGACGTGGTTTCTACAGGGTAGTGTGTTCTTGGCTGCCTTACTAAAAGCGTGAGGGGATGCATACTTTTTCCCATCTCCTACCCACTACAGTCGGCCCCTTCTCCCTCTTAACTAGACACCCACCAACTCCTCTCCTCATGCAAATACCTCCAAAACTCCCACACGCTCAGTGCCGTCATGCAGCCTTTTGCTCTCTCCCCTCTTTCTCATGCGCATCCACTTTACCTGCACCAATCGAGGATCATCAAATACTCCCCACCTTATCTTTCAGTGGCTGCATGGCGCGCAAACCCAACCATCAGTGGTGCCCCAAAACAATTCAATGCACACTCAGTCAAAAAAAAAAACTCTCTCCTCGCTCTTGGCCGACACCCACCACGGGATGACGATGGAGTTCAGAACCGAAAATTAAACGCTCTGTTTTTTTTTGAGGTGGTTCTTTTTTTAGCTTCCGACTCCCTACAGAGAGGAGAGGGATTACCAAAGGGAAGCTACACACCTACACACCTATCATGCCGAAAAGACAAAAAAAAAATCACTGAGTACTTACACACATCTCCTATGTAGCTGCTTAATACACACACACATACGCTGTGTCATCATCTTCAACATCTCGATGGAATGGACCGCATCTCCCTACCCAAGCAGAGACCCTTGCGATGTGTCCATCTCTCTTGCAAAATAAGCCGCAACGATAGCCATCACCGTTTTTCGCCTAGACCGTGCTTGTCGCACCTATCCAACAGGTTGGTAATTCTCATCGTTCTTCTCCAATCATATGCCTCTTCTGCTATGCCGTATTCACAACCACCAACACCTTGATTGCACACCACTACATCACCAACAACCCACTCGTGGCATCGCTTCTACGTCAAAAACCTCGCAATTGCTCTATGTTGGAATTAGGGTTGCAGAGAAACACACACAGCTTGGAGAAGACGAAGGAAGCTCAAAGCACACAATAGAGAGTGTGTTTCTTAGTATGCAATGGAAAGATACATAGCCCTAGAGTGATGGGCGTATATACAATGCTCGGGGGAAAAAACCTCCTAAAGAGGGAAAAAATGCCCCGACGGTCCTAGTGTGTTCACACACATCACTACCACATGTATATGGTAACAAATCCCCCCTGGAGTGATGCAGTGAACGAGAGCTGGCACATGAGTAAAGGGAAGTGCCATGCCCTGAAGTCATGGTCAGCCCACAAAGGGGAGTAAGCCCAAAGCTTTGCGGAAAGCTTCAAGCTTCTCATGAGACAATGCCTTTGTGAAAATATCTGCAAGGTTTTCCTATGTTGGCACATAAGCGAAGATGATCTCTCCTACTGAGAGCCTCTCCTTGACATAGTGGTAATGCACCTCAATGTGCTTTCTGCGAGCATGAAAAACTGGGTTCCTCGCAACTGCCAATGCACTCTAACTGTCAGTGTAGATAGTGTTGGCAGTGTCCTGTCCAACATCCAAATCAGCCATAAGGCGTCTGAGCCATACACACTCAACCGTAGCTGTGAAGACTGCCTTGTACTCAGCCTCACAACTCGAAGTGGCCACAGTAGGTTGCTTCTTGCTCAACCATGATATACATGAACTGCCAAGCATGAAACAAAAACCACTTGTGGACACTCGCGTATCGAAACAACCAACCCAATTTGAGTCCAAAAAAGCATGTAAGTCTGGCGGCAATGATCTCCCCTTGGGATAAAACAAGCCAAGATGTAAAGTGCCACTAAGGTAGCGGAAAATCCTCTTGACAGCCTGTCAGTGCTTAGACCCTGGGCTATGCATAAATCTGCTCACTTGTGAGACTGCAAATTGAATATCCGTCCTCCTGTTGCATACATAAATGAGGCAGCCAACAACATTTTGATAAAGAGTGACATCAGCAGGATCGCCAACATCATGTAGACTCAACTTCAAACCTGTTTCCATGGGAGTGGAAATATCTTTTCAATCCTCAAGTCCAAACTTACATAGCAATGTCTCTATGTAACTGTTCTGACACAAGGCAATACCACCATCACACTGCTTAAACTGTATACCCAAGTAATGATGCAACAACCCCAAATCTTTCATCTTGAAAGTAGCATTTAGATCAGTTTTAAATTCAGCAATATGTCTCTCATTTGGTCCAGTGATCAGCAAATCATCAACATAAAGAACCACAATGAGAAGTACATCACCCTCACGCTTTACATACAATGTGCTTTTTGTTGGACTGTTATGAAAGCCTCGTTTCACCAAATGAGTGTCAGCTTTCTCATACCAAGCACAAGGAGATTTCTTCAACCCATACAAAGCCTTCTTACATCTGCACACATTTTGCTCTTGTCCTTTTATGACAAAACCGTGAGGCTGCATTACATAAACTTCCTCAAATATGTCACCATTCAAGAAAGCAGTAACAATGTCTGATTGATGTACATCCCAACCAAAATGAGCTGCCAATGCACATAGAAAATGCACAGTAGTCATACGACAAGTGGGAGCAAAAATCTCTTCATAATCTATGCCTTTTTGCTGTGCATAACCCTTTGCAACAAGTCGAGCCTTATGGCGATGGATCTCACCATCCGGCTTGCATTTCAACTTGTAAACTCACTTTGTACCAATGGCCTTTTTGGCAAGAGGCAAATCACATAAATTCCATGTGTCATTTTCTATAATTGCATCATATTCTGGCAGCCATCCAATTTTCTAAATTTTGTGCTTCATCAAAAGATACAGGCTCCTCAACATCATGTAAGCTAGACACAGCCAAAGCATAACAATCTAATGCATAAGATGCATGGCGAGAGCCTGAACGAGTACGACTAGACAAAGGTACATCCAATTTACTGTCACGTAAAGTGTGCACAACCATTTTGGCATACCTCTAGCCTGCTCATTTTCATCCCTTTCCTCATCAAGTACATCATGTACATCTGCATCAGTAATAGGTTGATCTAAAACATTTTCAGAAACCCGCATAGGCTATACATTTGCCTCTTTGGAACTTACATTGGTATTTCCACCACTGAAAAGAGGCAACAAAGTGTCATAAATGTCCTGTGAGCTTACATTATTGTCTCTAGTACATGACAGCAAGGGCTGAACAGAATCTTCCACAAACACTACATCCCGAGAAACCAGAATACGTTTTGTTTGCGGATGATACAACCTGTAACCTTTGCTTTCAGCACTATAACCAACAAAAATACATTTGACAACCTTATCATCCAATTTTCTGCGTTGCACTTGTGGCACCAAAGCATATGCCAAACATCCAAAAACATGCATATGCTCAATAGAAGGCTTTCTATCATGCCATGCTTCATATGGAGTAATAGACTACAAAGCTTTCGTAGGACACCTATAGAGTACATAAGTCGCACACCTATTCCGTAAGTGACCTGCTTTTTCTCTCAGCAACACCATTTTCCTGAGGTGTATAAGGCACTCTACATTGGTGTTTTATCCCACGACTAGCCAGAAATGCATTAAATTCATGAGACATATACTCCCCCCCTCGATCGGAACGGAGGGTGCCCATAGTACATTTCGAGACATTTTCAATCATAGCCAAAAATTGTTTGAAGCACATAAAAACTTCGGACTTCGCTTTAAGCGGAAATACCCATGCATGCCTGGAGTAATCATCAATGAAAGTCACGAAGTACAGGTAATTGCCCAAGGACGGAGTTTGCATGGGCCCACAAACATCACTATGCACAAGCTGCAACCTACATGTGGCCCGAACTGAACCATTCTTTGGAAATTTAGAACGCTACATCTTACCCAAAATATAGCCTTCATAAACATGTTTGACAGGTGCTTCAAGAGGCGGCAAAGAAGCAACCATATCAGATTTGTGCAAACGCAGTAAACTGGCAAAATTCAGATGACCAAAATGTACATGCCAAAGTTTTGCATCTGAAATAGCCCTTGAATCTGCAACATCATTTGCAAAAAAATTTCCACACTTGTCATACAAAGTGAGCTTATACAACCCACGGCACAAAAGGCCAGATGCAACAATTTCATCACCAAAACTGAGATCATGAACTGTACATCTGTCATCCACAAATTTGACTACAAGTCCAAGTCTAGCAAGTGCGGATACAGACAAGAGATTCTTCTTGATCCCAGGTACATAAAGTGCATCAACAAGTGTGAAGGAACTTCCATTAGCAGTAGTGAGCACAATCTTTCCAACTCCCTGAACTGGATAAGAGGCGTTGTTGGCACAAGTGACTGAATTCCCATGAGGGATAGACTCAAGAGAGATAAACAATTCACGATGTGAGGTAATGTGCTTTGTAGCACCATTGTCGAAATACCACACATGTGAATCTGCAGCACTGACAAGCATGC
Organism: Adiantum capillus-veneris; assembly: GCF_014529385.1. NCBI lineage: Eukaryota > Viridiplantae > Streptophyta > Polypodiopsida > Polypodiales > Pteridaceae > Adiantum > Adiantum capillus-veneris. The sequence goes on from NC_140941.1 coordinate 128,563,602, forward strand.
ATCATGGACAGCAGGATTGTAAGTGCACTCTGCGCTTAAAGCCCATTCTGCATCAACATCAGCAACACAATCTCCTTTCACAGAAGACTCAACAATGGCTGCATTTGTAGTGGAACCAGCATTTGTAGTGGAACCACCCTCTTTCTTCTTAGCCTCTTTGGCCTTCAACTTAGGACACAACTTGATCAAGTGATCATTAGCTTCACAATAATGGCAACGCATCTTCTTTTTGCCCTTATCACCAGAATTTCTAGACGAATTGCTGCCAACAGAAGCATAAGGAACATAATTTTTGCCACTCGTAGCAGAACCATAAGAAGTGGCTACATTACTGTTACCACCCTTTCTTTGAGAAGCAATAAAAGCCTGTTCAACTGCACGCTACCTAGTCCTGTTTTTTCTAGAAAGTGACTCTTGCAATAGCAATGTGCATAATGCATCAAACTTGACAACTTCAGGATTTCCTTGGGTCATTAGTCTCCAAGTACTAGCAAAAGTCTGTAGGAATCTGGTAAGGCATCAAGAACATTCTGCACAAGGGAACTGTCTGAAATGACTTCAGCTGCAGAAATAAGCTGCTCATTGATATCCTTGACACTAGCAAGGAAAGTTTCCATATCATCTTCCTCATGCATAATCTTCGACTCCAGCTCTTTACGCAGCAAAGCAATTTTAGCCTCATTGCGACTTGCATAAAGACCAGCCAATATATCCCAAGCCTGCTTGCAGATTTTGCTGAACGGATGTGACGAACAATGGTGCGCTTCACAGACAATGCAATCAATGCATGAGCTTGAGAATCCTTAACATCCCAACGAGCTTGTTCTGCCATAGGCAAAACAACTCTAACAGCAGCAATCCTTGCAGCAAGACCTGCAGCATCCTCAACATCGCCTACATCCTTAGAACCAGGACGTACATCAATGCCTTGCACAATGTTCCAGACACCCTTTGACACAAGAACATATTGCATCATATAAGCCCACATAGGGTAGTTGTCCCCATCCAACCTGTCCTCAGCAGTAAACATCTTGAACACATCTGTGTTGTTGTTGTCAGCCATGGTAAATGATGCACCTGATGTGAAAACTGCCTGAAAATAGGAGAAATAGAGCGGGAACAACATGTGCTATATAGCACAAACCGTAGAAGACTATAAGGCACCTGTTATGCAAAAAACGGCACTGACATAAATTCTGCACAAAATGACGAAATAGCCTGTGCAGTACTGCCTGTAGTGGAAACGGAGGCCAAAATGAGCCCAAATCAAAATTCTCAGCAGACCAAGCTCTACGAGTGGGCCCAAAATATTTGTCGACCTGGGCGTATATACAATGCTCGGGGGGAAAAACCTCCTAAAGAGGGGAAAAATGCCCCAGCGGTCCTAGTGTGTTCACACACATCACTACCACATGTATATGGTAACACTCTACACCACTGTGAGCTTTGCACTACCTGGCGTTGGGCTTACGAACTCTTTTACTCTATTCGATAGCATGGAATCAGGTTATTTGAATTTATTCACCACAAACCTTCTACCCTTGATCGGGATTTGCAACAAATCAATGTAATTACCAATTTTCCCAATCATCATGGAGACAAATGGCGCAAGTAACCCCTTCGATTGGACCAGTGATTCACCTCTCTCGGCACCGACCTTGGAGCAACAAGTCTTCTTGCTACAACAAGAATAATATATTGCGAACCAACGACTTGCAACAAATGATAAAAAACGAGCATGTGATGATGACAACGAAGATGAACGCATGATCAAAATTTTGAAGGCCGCATTTGAAGCTCAACAATCCAGCAAAGATAAGTCAAAAATCTTTCACGTTTTTCAACTTTGATGGTCACAAAATTGGCAAAACAGTGCTATCATGGTTAACTCAATTCGATGATTATTTTTCTGGCAAATCTTTCACTGAAAAAGATAAAATTAAATGTGCTACTAATCACCTTTCTGGTCAAGTTTCACTCTGGTGGAGCGTGCTTCGCAAAATGACAGAACGACCATCAACTTGGGACAGTTTTCAACAGCGGGTCAAAGATTCCTTCCTATCCCCTCAATTTGGCCTTGACGCTCGTTGTGCTTGGGCCAAATTCTCCTGGATGCAAGAAGACACTATCTCTCGTTACATCGATTGCTTTTGGTAACGTCTTCTACTCCTTCGTATGGTAGAAGAAGTGCCTGCAGAGTCTCTCCAATGCAAATATGAAGATGGTCTTCCCAATGGTATACAGTCAAAAATCAATTCTATTAAACTGGCATCTCTTTATGAAGCTATATCCTTGGCCTACGATGCTGAGAAAGAAATCAACTCTATCATCCATGAAGTGCGCAACACGCGCAATCCCAACCATCCAAATTTTCAACCTCGCAATCAGTGGGGTAACAACAACCGCAATCATAATCGCAACGGTAATCATTTCAACAGGTATACTTCAAATCATCGCACAAATCATCAACAGGTATACTTCAAATCATCGCACAAATAATTACACACAAAACCGTCCACCCCCCTTTCCCCGTAGTCACCAAAACAATCATCGCCAACAAGAGAAGTCCACCACTCCACCCACACACATTGCACCTCAAATTTCAAACACACATTATCACCCCCCCCCCCCCCCCCCCCCCCCCCCCCCCCCCCCCCCCCCCCCCGCATGTTGCAATGGTGTTTCGTGCTTCAAATGCCGCCAATACGGCCATGTTGAAGCCAACTGCACCAACAACCGACCACGCGGACCTCGCCAACCCACAACTCGCATACACAACATCGAAGATGCATCAGAACCCCTCGACGATGCCATGGTTGATTGGACAACTGCAACACCACTCCACATACCAGGTAATCCAATTTCAATTCATGCTTTGCTTTGTCAAACAGGCAAAATTCCAGATTCAAGTGTGTCTATTTTACACGATGATGGTAGTTCACACGATTTTATTTCTGAAAAATTGGTCAAAAAATTGAATTTAACCACCACACCATCTGCATACAAAGTTAAGTGTGCTTTTCAAGGTACTAGGTACAATGGCACACTTGAAGTTAAATCTCTCGTAATTACCATTGGTGATTACACGAAACAGCATGATTTTTTAATTGCACCATTGCAATCCATCGATGTCATTTTGGGCATGCCTTTTTGACACCAATATAATCCACAAATTGACTATCGCACACACACAATGAATTTCACTTTCAATGGCAAATCTATTTCAATTTCTGTTGATGCATCACTTGCTATGTTTCCTTTGATATCACACACACAAGAAAAACGTGCACTACGAAAGGATGACAAAGCATACATGATATTTGTTACTGACGTGGAGCACACACAATCGTTTGTCTCTCACACACATAATGATTTCCTCTCATAGTATAATGATTTATTTGTGGATGATTACCCCCCTCACCTCCCACCCTCTCATGGTGAATTAGATCATAAAATTGAAATTTTTCCAGGATCACAACCTCCACACAGAGCACCATATAGACATAGTCCCTTGCACCAACAAGAAATCCAAAAACAAATCACTGAACTCCTAGATAAGGGCCTCATCCGCCCTAGTGCATCCCCTTTTGGTGCCCTAGTTCTCCTAGTCTAAAAGAAAAACAAAGCTTTTCGCATGTGCATAGACTACCGTGCATTAAACAAGGTCGCTGTCAAAAACCGCTATCCCATCCCATGTATAGACGACCTCCTAGATCGCTTACGAGGAGCAAAACTGTTTAGCAAAATTGACTTGAAATCAGGTTACCATCAGATTCGTATGCACCCTAACGATATTTTTAAAACTGCATTTCGTACCCAGTCTGGTCATTATGAGTTTATTGTCTTACCGTTTTGTCTCAAAAATGCACTTGCCACTTTTGCTAGGATGATGAACAAAATATGTCTTGATTATCAAGACTTTGTTATTGTGTTCTTTGATGACATTTTGATTTTTAGTCGTGATGAGCACGAGCACAAAAATCACCTGCATATTGTCTTTGAGTTATTGTGTGACCACCAGTTGTTTGCAAATCCAGACAAAAGTACATTTTTTCAAACACACATTGATTATTTAGGCCACATAGTCTCAAAAAAAGTTATATCTGTTGACCCTCACAAGATTGACACTATTAAAACATGGCCTACCCCCAAATCTATGCATGACATAAAATCCTTTTTAGATTTAGCAGGCTTTTATCAAAAATTTGTCAAAACCTTCTCACACATTGCATCATCAATGACCACTCTACTTCATCAAAAAGTACCATTCAATTGGGGCCCCACACAACAAAAATCATTTGACACTCTCAAATATCTCCTTACACATGCCCCCATCCTACAATTACCCGACTTCACACAACCCTTCTTTGTAATTGTTACAAACGCGAGTGGCTCAGGAACAGGCGTAGTTTTAATGCAAAATGATCACCCCCTTGCCTACGAAAGTCAAAAACTCAAACCATCTGAAACCAAATACAGCACATACGATAAAGAATTACTAGCCGTGGTCCACGCTCTAGACATGTGGAAACATTATCTTATGGGCTTCAAAGTTCCAATCAAGACTGACCAACATGCCATTAAACATCTTCAGACTCAATCCACCATTTCTAACCGTCATATCCAATGGGCCGGTTTCATTCAAAATTTCCATCCTATGATACAATACCAACCAAGTAAAGCGAATATAGTAGGAGACGCATTAAGTAGAAAACTTGAAGTGAATGTACTCTCTATCACTCGTTCATGTGTCTTCGATAAAATCAAGCATGTTTATTTGAATCACATTAGTACGAGTGATGTGCAATCATTTCATTCTATGCCTAACACATATGCTCACGATCCACATTTCTCACGTGCTTGGTTTGAAATAACTCATAATAATGGTCTTCCCTATGAACACTACACCTTGGACAATGGTTATCTTTTTTTCTGCAAAAGCTATGCATCACAACACCCTTCAAGGAACTAACAATGACTGAAGTGCATGCACCACCATATATGGGTCACCGAGGAATTCAATCCACACTCACTGCATGTCAAGATCATTTTTTTTGGCCTGGAATGAAGCAAAATATCACAAAATTTGTTTCAAAATGTTTGATATGTCAAAGAGTTAAACGTCATCATGGTAAGTCTTATGGTCTTTTAATGCTTCTCCCTATCCCTGCTAGCCCTTTGGAACAAATCTCCATGGATTTTATCATGGGACTCCCCACCACATCCTCACAAAATGATATGATATGGACCATAGTTGACCGTTTTAGCAACCAAGCATACTTTGTATCTTGCAAAAAGACATTATCTGCACCACAGGCTACAAACCTTTTCCTAAAACCAATCTTCCCCTATCACGGCTTCCCCAAGGTCATTCTCTCCGACTGAGATGGACGCTTTTGCAATCATTTTTGGGTCGCCCTAGCCAAAAACTTAGGCTCTACAATGGACTTCACATCTGCCTTTCACCCTGAAAGTAATGGTCAAACAGAAGCCACGAAAAGCACTATTATGGACCTCCTTAGATCTTATACCACTGAAAATACTGCAAACTGGGACCAACACCTCCCTATGCTTCAATTTTCTTACAATAACACCCCTCACTCCTCCACAAATTGTGCACCCTTCGAAATTGTCTATGGGAAGAAACTCCCTGTCCCTGTCTCCACTATTAGCACTCATGTCTGTGCGGCGGCTGACACTTTAGCAAGAGACCACACACACATTTTACAAGAAGCCACAACTTGCATTACACAAGCACAACAACGGCATACTGCACAAGCCAACAAGAAACGAATGAATGTTTTAAAGAAAACGACCTTGTTTGGCTTAGAATAGAAAAACTGAGTTGAAGAGGGAAAAAAGAGGGTTGGTCTACTGTGGGGAGTCCAAGTGGGAGGCGAGGCATGGCTATGATGGTGCATGAAAAGTCATGGAAATAATGAATGGTAGGGGGGTTTCACACGCAGTGAAAAGCGCAAGGTGCCTGTGGTGATAATAAAAATTGGTGGCGCAATAGCCATGAAAGTAATTAAAGCGGAGTCGGTGAGGAATGGCCGTGGGCGAGATGGTGCGACGGACGAGCTCTTCGATGGAGAGGTGGGCAGCTGTGAAGCGAACAAAGATCAAGAGCATGATGGCGCTTTCTGTGGCGCATTTGACAAGCCAGCCTGCACATCGAGGCTGGACGTCTTCGGGGAGAAGGCGGAAGAAGTTCGACGGGGCAAAGGCTTTGGCAAGGAGGAGGGTGGAGCAGATGGGGTCGAGCTCCCAGTAGATGATGACGTGCCAGCTGCTGCTGGTGGGGCGAGGTAGGATATGGCCGTGGTAGATTTGCTGCCGGTCGCGCACATGAGGCACCGCTGCGAATGTGGGCGAGGCGTCCACCGCCACGAGCATGTGTTGGGGTCCAGAGCCACCCATTCATACTACGTCGATGGCTTGCTATTGCGGAGTGCTCTCGCATGCTTAAAAAGGGTAGAAAAACATCCTAAAGTAAAATTGGCCCGTAGATATTATGGCCCATTCAAAATTCTTCAAAAGATAAATGACAATGCGTTCCGCTTGGGCATTCCCTCACATTGGAAAATACACAACTCCTTCCATGTTAGTTTGTTGAGACCACACAAGGGACCTATTTTTGACACTCCTTCCACAGCTGATCCCCCCTTAATTGAGGACGATGAAGAAATTTTGACTCCCAAAATAATTTTAGATCATGACATGACCACTACCCGCTGCCGCAGAGGAAACTAGTACAAAAGATATTTGGTAAAATACAAAAACCATTCTTTGGAAGAGTGTCAATGGATTTCTGAACAATCGCTAAGTCCGCACTACCATCACTTGATACTTGCATACCACACACCTAGAGACACAGATTTGCCGATTTAGGTAGTGCCTCTCTTCTAGTGTAGATTCACCGATTTAGGCAACACAAATTTAAAAGTGCAGATCCGTCAGTTTAGGCAGCACTAGTGTAGATTCACCAATTTAGGCAACACAAATTCAAACTGCAGATCCGCCAATTTAGGTATCATGACCATTGGCTAAGTTGCATTATTTGTTATTCAGGAGACGTATAATACGCGAATAATGGGCGTATTATTCGTTTATCTAAATTATAGAGCCGTATTATACGGTGCCACATCAGCATAAACGGCTAATCGTATAACTTCTTGGGTTTTCGATCGAAATTATTTTCGATCAAAAATTATAACGATCGAATATGTTAGTATATATAGCAGCACGCGACAGGCCTTATACCAGCTTTCACAGTCAGTGTTGTCCATGTGAGTACTCTCACCAAACAATCAAAAAAAGTAATTTCTAAAAAAATAAAATAATTTGAGTATAATAAAAATTAAAACTCAATAGAATTTTAAGTTTTGTGATTCAAATATATGAATTTGTTTTGAAAAACTTAGTAAATAGTTGAAAGTTTGTATTTTGTGAAGAGTTTAATATCTCACATGATACAATACAATACAAACTGTAATTATAAGAATCACTTGTCAATGTGTTCAATTAATTGACACTTGAAAGTGACTAATAAAAAAAAAGTAAGATATTATCGTTGTGTGTAGAGTGTACTCTCACATGAGATAATTAGTTTAAAAATATAATTACATAAAAAATAATTTTATGTAATTTAAAGTTAGATTTTGATGTGTAGAGATTTTCTCTCACTTCAAAATGAATATAATGAAACAAAATTATATTTTTTACGTTTTGTGTAGAGCTATTCACACTGCTATGCTCTCACTAGAGTAAAAATTTAGGAAAAACATGTCCAAAAATATTGATATTCTCTTATCTTTATTTGGACTGTAAAATCTACCGTACTGTGTGAGAGCATACACATGCTCGCATTGTAGATAGATAATCGCTTAAAAATCTATGGTAAAGTGTAAGAACTTTTTGTTCGCACTTTACATAGATACGATAATTATCAAGTATTGTAAGTGATTATCGTTTTGACATTTAAAAATGTCACTTATAGCTCTTGTATGTATAGCAATTTATAATGATAATCATTTTAATACTTGATTTAATTGTAATTATTGATTATCGTAATGTGTTAAAGCTACAAGCTTGCACTTTAGATAAATCGATGCAATTTATATATAATCCAATGGTATTGTTTTTTATTATTGTATTTTTGTTCAATCATTGTTTTTAATTATTTTAATTTTGTTCAATCATTGTTAGTTAAATTAGTTTAATGTTTTAATTGATTTTGATTATGAAAATGATCATTGACTTTGTTTTTACTAGCAAATTACTTTTGTGCATCATGGTGAAAGGACAAGAGTGGAGTTATGTGCATGAGTTGAAAGCTGGGAGAAATACATCTCGACTTAAATGTAAATCTTGTGGCCACGAGTTCAGTGGTAATGCAACCAGAATTAAAGAGCATTTATTTAAAGTCCCTGGAAATGTTGAAAAGTGCGGGGCACCACCAAAAGATATTCATGAAAAATTTGCCATGTATTCTCGCAAAGTAAAGTTGATTCTTGCAGCTAAACATAAAGGTGATGTTTCTAAAGATATTCATGCGAATATTGAACCATCTGTATGCAATGAGGCAACAGAAGAGGTGTGTACCACTCAAGTAAACGATCAAAGTTCTCAATTAAACCCTCTTCATGGACATGCTTCTACATCAGGAGGAGTTCCTAGCACAAGCAAATCCGGCAGAGCATCGTCCAATGGATAGACAATGCTTGAAGCATTAGGTAAACAATGGTTGCTTGAGTTGCATTTAAAATGGGCACAAGCATTTGTTGCGTGTGGCATATCGTTCAATGCTATGCGCAATCCAATATTTCAAGATGCTTTGATGAGTACAGCCAAAAAAGGATTTGTGCTTCCTGACTATAAAAAGATGCGAACTGAATATCTTGATAAAGTCAAAGACAATACTGAAGCCATTCTCAAACGCATAGTTCTAAAGTTTGTTCCGGCATATGGATGCACCATAGCATTGGATGGATGGACTAACGGTCAAAAAAAACCTTTAATCAATGTAATGCTTATTAACCCTAGAGGGGCTATGTTCGTGGAAGCAATTGACAGCTCATTGAAAGAGAAGACTATCACCTACCTAGCAGGGGTGTATGAGCATGCAATTGCAAAGGCAGGTGGACCAAATAATGTGACTGCTATTGTCACAGATAATGCGGCCAACTACAAAGGAGCAGGAAGAGCTATTCAAGTCAAGTATCCGGAGATTTCTTGGGTACCATGTGCAGCTCACACTTTAAATTTGCTTTTAAAAGATATTGGTAAAATGGCATGTGTGTAGCAAACTTTATTGGATGCAAATCATGTGGTGAAATTCATTAGAGAGCATCAATTTTCGTATGCTCTTTTTCGAATCAAGTCACCAAATAAAGCTTTGCAAATATTTTGTGCGATAAGGTTTGCTACGGCATACTATGTTCTTGCTGCTTTGCAAGAGTTGAAGCCTACATTGATGGAAACCTTAGCAGATAGAAGATGGGATGGATGGCTCAGCAAGTATCCAAGTTATCAGGAAGCAGCTGGTCGATGTGCGCAAATAGTAAACTCGCAAGTCTTTTGGCGTAATGTAGAAAGAATAGTAACTGTGTCAAAGCCATTTGTAGATCTTTTGAGAGCAGTTGACACAGATTCTTTTATTTTTGGTCGGGTCTACTGGTATATGTCAGAGGCTATACGCAAGCTAAGAGAAAATGTCAGTTTTGGTGCAAAGGATAAAGCTACCATGATTACAATTGTTAACAAGCGTTGGGTGCAGTTGCATACGCCATTGCATGGTGCGGCTTTTGTATTGGATCCTAAGTTTCAAATGCAGCCAACAAAGAAGTTATGTCCGACTTCAAAAGAGTGTGCTCCCAACTCTTAGGGCACGAAGATGGAAAAACAGCTTTTCATCAGCGAGTAGATTATGCCAACAGAACTGGTATATTTCAAGATCCGTGGCATATAGATGCCATTGTCAAAACAAGTGCACCTTTATGGTGGAAGGAGTATGGTGGAGAGAAAGTGGAGTTGCAACACATTGCAGTTAGAGTTTTATCAGTAGCTGCATCAAGTGGAAGTTGTGAGCGAAACTGGTCAGCATTCGAATTTGTGCACACTAAAAAGCGAAACAGACTTCATACTAAACGGGCTGCTGATTTGGTGTATGTTTTTTGCAATATGAGACTTATTTATAAGCCTCAAAAAATTGCAACTAGAGCCACTCAAAAGCAATATGGAGTCTTCCAAACGCATGAAGCTATTTTTGCAGAAGTTGATGATGATGATATGGAATAGGAGATAGTTTCAGAATGCTCAGATATGGACGAAGTAGATGATATGGTTGCAGTTTTTGAAGATGGAGATGATTTGTGAGAGTACCATTGTAATACTTACTCAACAAGTTTTTGTATATTATGAAAGAAAGTGTTATCTCATTGTCGTTCACATCAAAACCTCTCTCTTTCTCTCTCTCATACGCACATATTCACTCACACTCAAATACAAAGTGCCGATAATATCTTGTCGAATAACAATTACATAAAGTCGATGTAGGTTTGAAATTACAACAAGGTTCTGGGAAATTACTCAATCGAAAAGAGTTTGATATAATTTTGAGATTACAAAAAGCTTCTGAGTGACTTATGAGTTTGATAGATTTTCTATAAGTTCGTTCTGGGAAATTACTCAATCGAAAAGAGTTTGATATAATTTTGAGATTACAAAAAGCTTCTGAGTGACTTATGAGTTTGATAGATTTTCTATAAGTTCGTCTGTGGTAAAATCTGTAATTCCTATCTCAGGGGATGGTTGAGAAACATCTTTATGTGAAGTGGTAGTATCATCTGGCAAAGTTCCATACAATGATTCATATCGTTGAAGCTTTGCTTGTGCATCACTTAACTCTATTTCAAGCTCAAGAATATGGCCACGAAGCATGTCCGGTGTTTCTCCTTGGCTGGCAAGGTCTTGTCCTTGGCTGGCTAATTTAGTCAGTGTTTCTGACTCTTCAGGAAGTAAAACAATAGCCTGACGCTTGCGAGGAGGCATTGGATTATTTGCATTGCGTGCTGCCACCTTTTCTGCAATGCGTCCACGTCCAACGCCAGCAGTGCCTGGACGATCTGACCAATCCACTCTCTTCAACAAAACATATCGAACATAGCATTGTTGGATAAAGTAGATTGCTACTTGGTTGTTGTTTGGTAGTCATCTCTCTTGTCGTATAAACCTTTGCAGCAATACACGTGCCAGTCCTTTATGTTGCAAATCATAGAGCTTTAACGGAGATGTATCTTTTGCATTGCCACTTATTTGAAATAGTTGAGGGCGTACAAAGTGATTAGGGCAAAGCTTTTTGCACTATTTAAGGGTTAATGGTTCGCCCTGCAGCTCAGATTCATCTTCTTCAATGTTGGCAATAGTAGAAAGCTTTGCTTGTCCACATCTAACTTGTTCTTCTTTAAAAATTGCCTGAGCTTCAGCGTGGTTGAGTTCTTCTTCCATATCTGCATATCAGGTGAACATGTCATTACTTTTAAATACCCATTCAATTAATTTGACATTGGACAGTATATCGAATGACAAACATAGATATTTTGTTCAATTAAACATACAATTAAATCTGACACCAAAAGTAAAACAATGATGAAATCATGAGACTTTGTTTTCATTAATCATCAGCTGGTCGTAAGCCAGATGTCATTACAATGTTGTAACCCACTCTATGGGCACCATTTAAACATAAGGAGAGATCAAAAGCATTAGGCCGGGTTTTGGGGTTTTGGTGCTTGCCGGTTTCAAGATGATCAAGTACATTACTCAAAAAATGTCTCTTGCTTTGTTCTTGGGGCTCTGGTAAGCACTTCAAAATGCGTTTACATGTATGACACATGGAATAAATATCCATAGCTTTGGTCCAGGAGGGAGGATTACTAGATATACATGACAGATCATGAAAACCTTTCAAGAACTGAAAAATCCTACAATTACTTCCTTGCCAAACATAGCTGAGCGCATACATCTTGTGCAACAGCTTTACACGGAGTTCAAGAGCAAGGAAAAGTTAGAAAGAGCAACAAAGCGTGCAAGAGTGGAATCCAGCTCTTTTGAAGCTACTATTGAACCAGAAATCATTCTTAGAACAGAGCCTGCAATGTCATCCATTGCTACATTAGACCTCTCTCAGCTACCACCTATTTTACACCTTTTACCCGACACAGCCGTCTTCAATATCCAAGCTCCAGAGCTGGGAGAGGGAAGATGGGCACATGTGAAGCGTGTGGGTGTCACACATCCCGCTTTCAAAGATCAAGTGTATGCTGCAAAAGTGTTCAAAGTACACTTACATGGGCCCACCATGGAGCAACAGGTCAAAGACGAAGCAACAATTTTGGATATTTCACATCGAGGTATTATCTACCCTCTTGCCATGGTGCGCCACGTGGAGCGACCAATACTCATTTCACGATTATGGAATGGCGGCCATGTGGAGCAATGGATCAAAGAATGCACTGCAAATGGCAGCCACCCTGTCATTCGCGATTATGTACTCATTGCAGGAACAGTAGAGCTATTCCAGGAGAATATTTTGCAGATCATCAATGCTCTCCTCCAAACTCTGAAGTATATACATACGCATAACTACCTCCACAATGATCTACACTCTCAGAATATGATGCTGTATTTTGGCGAAAAAGGTATTTACGCCGGCATTGTGGATTAGGGTTCATGCACCAAAACAAATACGACAGCCGATTTTCCTCCTCTACGCGATATGCAGATAGAAACTAGAAAACAATATGAGAGATATTATCCATGGGCAGTTTGTTGACCATGTTTACTAAAGCACCTGATGTCAGGAGGGCTATGTCAAAAATAGCTCGTGCAAACTCTACCTGGAGCTGCTCAAACACAGACTTGGTTAGAGTCTCTGTAAGCTGATAAAAATGCTCCGGAGCGACAGGGTTTAAACAACGCCTAATCTCTGCCTCTGACGTGTAATGGAAGTGTCTCACAATCACTTCGGAGACGAACTTTCGTTGATGTTTCGCTAGCTTCGTGTCTGCCATATCTATATGACAAAATTATAAATTAAGAATCTTACGAAAATATTGTACACCATAGTAACATAGTTATTATATAATGATTGTTAACCCTATATATATTAAATGATGATTCAAATTTATTAAATAATATTAAATTATTGCAAATTAAAGAGAAAATCTTATGATTACAAACCACATTGTGCGAATCGACCATGAAAATTAAATTAGACGGAGAGAGAGAGAGAGAGAGAGAGAGAGAGAGAGAGAGAGAGAGAGAGAGAGAGAGAGAGAGAGAGAGAGAGAGAGAGAGAGAGAGAGAGAGAGAGAGAGAGAGATAGAAACAAGCCAGGAGTGTGAGATGCTCTCAGCAAAAGAACTAGATCCTGCTATGTGCAGAAGTGTGAGATGATGAAAGAAATTACATCTAAAGGGTTGGAAAATCGTACATGTGAACAGCTCAGCTAGTGTGAGATATTCTCAGCACAAGGCTTGGATGCTGTTGTAAAATAGATTGATAGTTTTTATCAATCTAATCCCTGATAAAGTGTGTGGAACTCACAACACAACTATCAGCGGATAAATTAACAATTGCAGATGTAAGTTACGTATCGTATGTGTTTACGTCCAAAACAACACCAAGTCATTTAATGATGAAAAATGATGTTCTTTTGGAATATGAAACACACGAGTAACCAGTATGTCACATTAAGATGAAGAGGGCATGAAAATATGCATCTCTTCACTCTTAATATAACGAGTGGTAACGCTTGTGTTTCTATGTAACACATATGACAGAAAAACTTAATCTAAAATTGTAAATTTTATAAGCTATTTCTAATGGAGTGTGTGGAACGCACAACACAACCATCAATAAACAGCTCAACAATCTTAAATTTAAATCAATTGTTGTATATATCTACGTTCAGAGTAACACCAAGTCATCTCCTGATGAACAATGATGTTACTACAGAAATAGAAGCACAAAAATAACGAAAGTCGCATTAAGATGAAAAGGGCATAAAGTATGCATCTCTACACTCTTAAAATGACAAACGTTAATCTTTGTGCTTCTATGTAGAATAATCAATAATGATTTACTTTAAGATTGTGAATTTTATAGGCCACTCTGAAGTGAGAGGTGTAGCATCATGCCTACTACACTCCACGAGTCGACCTCTAATCCTAACTCATCTCTATGGTGAGAGATATACTACTACACCATACGAGTGAGAATCTAAATTTACCCTAAGCCTTCCCTGGAGTGAGTTATATAACTGCACACCCCGGGAAAGGAAACTATATTCTACACACCTCTGGAGTGAGCCATATGGCTACACACCACGAAGTGGCCTACGACCTGCAAGCCAACTTTGTGGTGAGAGCCGAAACTACTGCACCACACAAGTCTGGCACAACACAAAAAAAAGTTAGTATTTACTGAAAATTTAAAAAATTTACCTGAAAAGCGTTGTAAACTGAAGAAGCTGTCGCTATCTGTCAAACTCTCAGAAGCTCCAAGCTCTCCAAACTCCAAAAAAGTCCACAATGCTTTTCGATCAAATACGGCAACGATTGTATATATATACAGTTTTTCGATCGAAATATTTTTCGATCGAAAAATATCTCGATCAAAAACGGTTTTATACGGCTATTCGGTAATTATTCGGAAATACGGCGTATATTGACGTTTTATACATATAATTTTTGTTATACGGGCGTATAAATGCAACGTAGACCATTGGTGTAGATCCACCGATCTAGGCAACACCAAATTACTAGACACTCTACCAGTGGGGTTGGCCACCACTATCGCTAGTTTGGTTTTGGTAACAATTGAGGACAATTGTCTTTCAACCCCGAGGTATGTAATGGAATTGATATTTTGATGATATATTTGTGAAATATTTGATATTTTGATGAAGCATTGCAATGTTGATTTGAATTGTGGAATATGATCACTTGTTGGGTGTTGTGTGAGCAGATTAGTGATTGGCATGTGCTGGACAATAAGGCAATAGCAGTTATTCAAAATAAAACTGCCACCATCGGATTTCGTGGCTAGTCTTAGTGGTTTATGGTTTAGTTATAAGTTAAGATCTAGACAGGTACTAATTGTTACATTGAGCTCTTTATGAGCCATGACTATTTTATGCCCAAGTGTGAACTGGATGTAACTCATTTTTTAGCTTGAACTTTTCTATAAATTAAATACGTGCAAGAGGGACATGCTCACTCTTGCACGGGGGAGATTGCACCCATTGTTTGTGTTGCTCTCTCTCTCTCTCTCTCTCTCTCTCTCTCTCTCTCTCTCTCTCTCTCTCTCTCTCTCTCTCTCTCTCTCTCTTCCTTCATGTATAGCCATGGCTGTGATATTCGAGTTAATTGTGCCAGGTAAGCGGATTTTGTCAGCTTCGATTTGCACGATATAGTCTTTTTCTTGTTTTGCATGGCCTTCCTCGCCTCCATCTGTAGCACTCATCTGTGAAAATCCCATTTTTGGACACTTTATGCCCTAAAATGACTCCATGTTTAACCCTAAATTGGCATTTGAAAGGGTTTAAGGAGATGCGATACAATCTGCACTTCTCAAAAACTTTTTGTAAACATGATAGATGTTCCTTCCAAGAGAAATAAACACAAAGATCATCTTAGAAAGCTTCGCAAAACTCCCTCAAATATTCTCTAAAAGCAGTGTTTATTAATCTTTGGAAGGTAGCAGGGGCATTGGTTAAGCCAAAAGCCATAACACAAAATGCGAACACTCCAAATTTGGTTATAAAAACAGTTTTAGCTTGGTCTTCTAGTGCAATTATGATATGATTGTATCTAGAGTACCCATCTAAAAATCTATAAGCTTCCTTCCCTACAACTCTTTCAAACAGATGTTGTGAATATGGTAAGGGATAATGGTCCCTCCTTGTAAGGTCTCTGACCCGATCACAAGAGCACCCTTGTACCGCGAAATGAATACAATGGAATAAGTTACTATTTTTAGCAGTTTTCCAGATTCTGTCAGTGCCATGATGTTTAGAATGTTATAAAGCTTCAAAATGTGAATTAAAATAATTTTTGTGAAAAATTTCCAAAAATAGTAAGTTTTTGGTCACCCGAACCGTCCAGTCTCGACCGTCTCGAAAAACAGCACCCGTACCCCAAATTTGAAAATTTTGCATTTTCGGACCCGGGGGGCTGCTAAATATGGCTGGTACTCGGGCCAGTACGCCTTAGTTAGAGCTTCGTATGGCAATTTACGGCATCAAAATCCGATTCGTATGACCTGTTTTAGCCTAGAACCAAATTTCCAAAAAAATTGTCCGGGGAGGCACCGGGGGCCCGGGACTGTGTGGGAACAGGTCCCAGGCCACTCCAGATCAGCTTTAGCAGCTAGGGGGCGCCCTCTTGCTTTGTGGGAGTCTTGGGAAAGCTGCCAAGCCTGCAACTCAGTCTCAGAACCAGTTAACCAAGCCAACCTGACACTTGGTGGGCAGAGAACTGGACTTGCCATGCTTGACTGGAGAAGCTCCCAGATGCAATTAGCAACCCAGATCGATTTTCAGCCTGGAGGAGCCTATTTAAAGACCTGCATACACACACACACACACACACTTATGATCACACACACACACAGTGCATACACACACACCCACACACATTGGGGAGGTGCTGCCGAATCACACACCTATTGAAGAAGAAGCAAGGAGGGAGGTGCTGCCGAATTTTTATCTCAAGAAGTTCGATTAGATCAGAGAATTGAGAAGATTACCAGCCCCTAATCACGGTAACGACAGTTTAATTAATGCTATCTGTAAATTCTTTTCTCTACCATCAAAATTTCTCGTACGTTATGCCTATTCCTAGTCAAAAATCTCTATGACTACTCTTTAAATTCTCCTTATTCGTACTCTATTATGTAATCATCATTCCATAGCTGAATTATCAGCCATTCTTCACTCTTGATTAATGATTAGAGCATAATTATCAGAATCTTCTCTCTCTAGATAGCATAGTAATTAATCGGTAAGCTAGTATTTGTGCAGATTGAAGAGAATCATCATTGTAATCATTCATTAACACTGCAACTTAATTGAATTCATTTTTCTTATGCACTAAGACATAATTAAGGAGAAATTAATCCGTCATTAAGTCTCTATGAATTGGTTTTTCCCTCACACATATGCATAGGGTAAATCTGCATCATCTAATTGCTAGGAAATAGTCTAATCATACTTAATCCAATTCTCTGGTAATTCCAATAATTATTTCTTGATCATGTAAGCCGAATAATTATCTTAGAGCCGGTTCCCATAGGATTATGTGCCATCCTTAATGATTGCTTATGAAAGAAATCTAGACTCTCATATAGGAAGGATTAATTGATGTCACTAATCTACCCATTGGACTGTTATGATGTTGTGAACCTTAGCTCTTTCTCCAAGCTAATCATTTAAAGTAGTGAGAAATGGCCCCGGTTAAGAGGACGCGCTTCGGTGGTGCCCATGATCGCGAAGCAGGAACGAGCAATGTCAACGGAAAGGGGAAGGCTCCCATGGACGAGCAAATACCGGCCATCTCACGGGCCATCGATGAAGAAGTGGAAGAGGTAGATCATATTTTATTCAAGTTGTTTAAATTAACATTGCATACGCTAGTTAGGAATGCTCATATCCCCAAACATGTTGGAGAAATCCGACGGAAACCTCGGCATTGAAATCATTGTACATTAAGTTCTAAAATAGGAAGGTAATGTCTGATGGGTATGCTGTTTGCAAGAGGAAAGAATGTATGCTAGGGAAAATTTAGCTCGACATGTTCATTTTATTTCCAATGTTGAATCAGTCCTGACCCCCCTACTGATCACAGGGGGCAGAGTTCCTCGTTAGGGCTCTTGAATCCACGACATGCTTTCTATGCGGGGGATACCCACGACTTGCTTTCTATGCGGTGGGAACCCACGTCTTGCTTTCTATGCGGTGGGAGTGTCCATGACGTGCTTTCTATGCGGTGGACATACCTAGTTGTATGGGCAGCTAGGCGACAACGGGAGGAGTGAACTCTCGCTGGAGGGGGGATGTTGTACCTCCAGAACATTGGAATTTTTATGAATAAGTTTGAGTAGAATTTTTACTAGAGTTCTGTCTTGGTGTTGTTTGCAATACTGGTTGAAGGGCTGTTTTAACGAACTATGTGATTCGGAGTTAAACAAGGAATATTTATGTTGAACAACCTTTGTGGTAGTAATTAGGTCACACGATGAAGTGTGAGTGTGGGGGTGGAAAGTGGGGGCTTTTGGCTCAGGTTGCCAATGCCTACGAGATGGGTGGTCCCGATTGGTCGGGAACTCTCTGTCCCCATAGTGCTTACTCGATATTAGTAACGCTCATTGCCCCTAGAGCGGGGAATTCTCGAGAGTACGTGCCTCTGAAACATGGGGAAAAAGGCACTCGAGGCTTCTCTCCTCTTGGAAGGTGGGTCATAGGATCGCTAGATAGTTAAGTACGCTTCCCCTGCGAGGTGGAGCTAGATCTCGTTGCTAGTAGGCTCGAACTCGACTCACTTTGTGATGAGAGATCGTCCGCTAGTTGAACCCTGAACCATTTCGTTTGCTTTCGCTATAGATCTAGTGGCCACCAGGTTTACCATCAGATCCGTTGTTTGATACGACGGGGTGGGGACCTCACACCCGGTATCAGACCCTAGGTTAGGCTGGGAAAATAAAGTCGTATTGTTTGAACATTTAAAAGGAACTGAAAGTATATAGGTAGTTGATCCGAATTCCTTGCATTGGTGTTGCAGGAAGACCCCGTGCTCGAATATCGGAAGTTCCAAGTGTTTGAGCTTATTTATGAGCAAGCTCGAAGATCCCCTGTTTACCAGTTCAGGCGAGATGTCATGGAGATACTTTTGAAGGCTTATACGCCACACTCCACTCGCATTGACAAAGGATGGGAACTTGATTGGACATTTCCAGGAGGGGTTTACTACATCAACGCTCGGAAGCTAGGATGCCTGGCTACCCCGACTTGAAGAAGATACGTTGGGGAGAAGAGTTGAGAGTAATAGAGATATTCTACTTGGTGCCCACTCGATTGGGTCAGACTGTTTCGGGCAACTCCAACCAAACCATCAACGACTGGCTGTTGGAGAAGGTCACCAATGTGATTCCAGCAAACCGAGTCAAAACCTTTGGATTACTGAAAGCGGAACTCCGGCCTGACATTTTAGTTTATTATCCCCTCAAGAATGTGTATAAGAACTATTACACGAATGAAGTAGTGCATCATGTCAATACCATTTCCTAGGCGTATGTTATACGCAAATCCATAAAGCCTTGTAATAAGCGGTCACCAGTCATTCTAAACCTTGAAGGGTTTCGATTGTAATAAATTTCCATCAATAAAGTGCTTTTTGTCTCTGAATCTCTGTCTCTTGATAAAGTGGAATTTTGAATTTTTATTAAAGTCTCGTGTCTCTTGAAATTCAAGTAATGGTATCAAGAATTTCGTATAACCCATGTAGGTACCGCCTGTTGCTCTGTATTCGGCAGCGCAAGAGAAGAAGCTTCTCCTCAAACAAGCCCAACCCCCGATCTTTAAGGGCGAGGGGGCAAATGTGGAGAGAGATGCGGAAGTATGGATGGAAGCCATGGACGATTACTTTGCAGCTGCGGGAACCCAACCCGTAAATCAAACCATGCTTGCGATGTTCCGCCTGACTGGCGATGCCAAGATATGGTGGAAGCAACATTGCAGGGACATGGATATTAAGGGATCTTCCCAGTCCTGGGAAGACATCAAAGCTACGATAATGGGACGTTATTTACCACCTGCCTATAGGACCTTGAGAATGAATGAATTCTTTTCACTTCGGCAGCTGAATTCAACGGTCGAAGAATACTATGCAAAGTTTGTCACTCTTCGGAGATATGCTCCTAAGATGACCTTGGAACAACAGGTGGCAAGGTTCTGTCAAGGACTAATTGATCCCTTGAACACTCGGCTGGAGGCTCTCAGGCCGTCAACACTACAGGATGCCTTGTTGAGGGCTAAACCTCTAGCTCTCGAAGTACAAAAGGCTAATCAGAACAGGAGGAATCATTGGTCAAAGAGGGCAAGGAACACTGCTTGGGACAACAGACCATCCAACCAAACCTATAACCAGCGCCCTATTGTGGCTACCACCACAACCATGGAGTTCCCTGATGTTCGATGCTATGGTTGCGGCGAGCATGGACACTACAGATCAAATTTCCCCAGGAACATTCATGCAACCAACGCCAATGCCGTACCCTTGAATACCCGTGGCCGTGGCCGTGGCCAAGCTAATGGAAGAGGAGGACGCGGAAGAATGAACAGAGGGCGAGGGCGTGGAGCTACCGCCAGAGTAAATGCCGCAGTAGTTCAACCAACTGTGGGTGATGAAGCAGTGGAGAGAGCAACCCTACATGCTGCAATTGACAATCCCAATGGTTGCGAGCAATACGCAGTCATTCATACGCCAGGATCTCTCAGAGGTGATTAAGTTAACTTCCTTATAGATTGTGGCAGTACTCTTTCATTTCTTTCACCCAGATGCATGAGAAAGCTTAAGCTAGATAAGTATCCGTCAAGCAAACTAGTTGTCGAGTTAGCAAATGGCAAGGAGGTAGTATCTCAGCACTCTGTAGGCAAAATTGACTTTGATTTAGGGGGACACCCAACTTCTGCCCAATTTCGAACCTTGCCCTTAGGATTCTTTGATGGGATACTAGGGATGGACTGGCTAAAGCAAAATAGGGCCCACATACATTGTGCACAAGGGAATTTTACCTTTACAGATAACTTGGGTAACGAAGCCTTAATCCAGGGGGAAAATGGGAGACCTAAGGCTACTCTAGTTAAGGCCAGCAGACTTTTAAAGGGACTAAGGAAGGGTCAGCAAATATATGCAGTTAAACTCAATAAGGTGGACCAATCAGATACCTCACTTCGACCAGACTGGCTGAGGGAGTATGATGACGTATTCCCCGAAGACCTTACGAATCTTCCACCACACAGAGAGGTAGATCATGGGATTGAGACTATCCCTGGGTGTGAACCTATCTCAAAAAGACCTTATAAAATGTCACTTCCGGAGGCCATCGAACTCAAAGAACAACTTAGGCAACTCATTGAGCAAGGATTCATTCGACCCAGTACTTCTCCTTGGGGTGCTCCAGTTCTTTTCCAAAAGAAGAAGGATGGGACCTTAAGGCTATGCATAGACTATCATGGACTGAACGAGGTAACTATCAAGAACAAGTATCCAATTCCAAGGATTGACGAACTTTTGGACAGACTCCACGGCGCCAAAATATTTACAAAGATAGATCTAAGGTCAGGATATTACCAAATCAGGATCAAGGAATCAGATATTCCGAAGACAGCTTTCAATACTAGGTATGGGCACTACGAATTCACAGTAATGTCTTTTGGTCTAACAAATGCTCCTGCAAGCTTCAACCGACTTATGCAGGATATTTTCAGACCTTACCTGGATGATTTTGTCTTGGTTTTCTTTGATGATATTCTGATCTATTCCAAAGACGAGGCAGATCACGAGGAACATGTTCGCAAAGTACTTGATCTCCTTCGAGAACACCAGCTTTACGCTAAAGAGAGCAAGTGCACTTTTTGCTCACCTAAGGTCAACTATCTTGGATTTGTCATTTCGGTTGAAGGGATTTCAGTGGACCCAGACAAAGTCAAGGACATCGTTGACTGGCCTCAACCATCCACTGTCAGCGAAGTAAGGGGATTCCTTGGAATAACGGGATGGTACAGGATTTTTGTCAAGGATTATGCACGTATTGCTGCACCTTTGACGGAACTCCTGAAGAAAGGAATGAGGATCGATTGGAAGACCGAGCACGAGTCTAGCTTTGCTAAGCTAAAAGAGTTCTTGGTCTCAGCTCCTATTTTAAAGCTTCCAGACTTCAGTAAAGAATTTGAAGTAGCTACAGACGCTAGTAAGTTTGCTCTAGGCGGAGTTCTTACTCAAGAAGGAAGACCGGTGGCGTATACTTCGCGAAAGCTGAGGGATCATGAGAAGAATTATCCCACTCATGATCTGGAACTTTTAGCAGTTATTCATGCACTGAAGTTATGGAGACATTATCTTCTTGGACGCAAGTTTCAGTTGGTTACAGACCACAAGAGTTTAAAGTGGATTTTTACCCAACCCATTCTCAATATGCGACAACGGCGATGGATAGAGCTATTACAGGAATATGACCTTGACATAAAGTATAGACCAGGGAAGGAAAACGCAGTTGCAGATGGTCTTAGCCGAAAATCGTTTCTCGGAGCTATCTCTATTCCAAATAACCCTATCTGGGATAGAATCAAAGAAGCATCCCTCGAAGATCCAGAGTACCAACGTATGGCTTCATTAGTCCAGCAGAATAAGATGCCGGAAGCGAAAGATTACTCTCTTATGGGAGGATGTCTTTACTACAGACATAGACTCTGTGTACCCAGAGACCCAGCTTTAAAGAAGACCATTCTATATGAAGCACACGATAGCCCTACATCCGGACACCCAGGCTATGCTAAAACTCTTCACGCCGTCAGAAGGAGTTATTTCTGGTCTGGAATGAAAGGAGACATACTTCGATATGTGAGGCAATGTCTTTCTTGTCAACGGATAAAGGCCGAAAGGATCAAATTACCAGGGCAACTTCAACCTCTTGACATACCCCAAATGAAGTGGGAATGCATCAGTATGGATTTTGTTACAGGGTTACCTTCTACAGGAGGTTATGATTCTGTTTTCGTGGTTGTTGACATGCTCACAAAAGTGGCTCATCTAATACCCGTAAAGACGACCTTTACTGCTTCAGATGTTAGTCGGGTATTCATCAAGGAGATTTTCAGGCTACATGGTCTACCCAAGCGTATTGTCAGTGATAGAGATGCCAAGTTTACATCAAAATTTTGGACCTCTCTTTTCCAATCTATTGGGTCACAATTAGCCTTCAGCACAGCATATCATCCGCAGACTGATGGGCAAACCAAAAGAGTTAATCAAGTCATCGAGGACATTCTCAGAGCTTATTGTTCACAAGAACCAAAGAAGTGGTTACAATATCTACCTTTGGTAGAATATGCTTATAACTCTTCCGAACACAGAAGCATTGGAATGTCACCTTTCAAAGCTCTTTATGGACAGGACTGCTTAGCACCACTGAACTTTTCAGATCCAACCATCAGAGTAGAAGCCTCTAGAAAGATGTTAGAAGATATGCAAGCCCAGACTAGAGCCATTCGCCAGGACATTCAGGCAGCTCAGGATAGACAGAAGCACTATGCAGATAAGAATCGTTCGGAAAGGACTTTCAAGGAAGGAGATAAGGTTTTTCTACGAGTCCGACCTAAGAAAAGCAACTTATCACTAGGGAGATACAAGAAGCTAATCCCAAGGTATTGTGGACCATTTGAGATCGTTAAGGTTATATGTGACCAGGCCTACAAGCTAAAGTTACCTGCAAACCTGAAGGTTCATGATGTATTCCATGTCAGCTTACTCAAACCCTATATTCCCAACCCTGACCAATTCTTGGACTCAGATCAGATAGTCATGCCAGCACAAGGAGTTCTCGAGCTCCAACCTGACTATGTACTTGAAACAAGAGAAAGGAAATTACGCAACAGAACTATCACAGAACATCTGGTAAAATGGAAGGATTACCCTAAAGAAGATGCAACTTGGGAAGACGAGTCGACCCTCTTAAAAGATTACCCAAACTCATTCTTGAGATGAGGACATCTCAAATTTCTCACGTTGGGGAGGTTGTAAGGTCTCTGACCCGATCACAAGAGCACCCTTGTACCGCGAAATGAATACAATGGAATAAGTTACTATTTTTAGCAGTTTTCCAGATTCTGTCAGTGCCATGATGTTTAGAATGTTATAAAGCTTCAAAATGTGAATTAAAATAATTTTTGTGAAAAATTTCCAAAAATAGTAAGTTTTTGGTCACCCGAACCGTCCAGTCTCGACCGTCTCGAAAAACAGCACCCGTACCCCAAATTTGAAAATTTTGCATTTTCGGACCCGGGGGGCTGCTAAATATGGCTGGTACTCGGGCCAGTACGCCTTAGTTAGAGCTTCGTATGGCAATTTACGGCATCAAAATCCAATTCGTATGACCTGTTTTAGCCTAGAACCAAATTTCCAAAAAAATTGTCCGGGGAGACACCGGGGGCCCGGGACTGTGTGGGAACAGGTCCCAGGCCACTCCAGATCAGCTTTAGCAGCTAGGGGGCGCCCTCTTGCTTTGTGGGAGTCTTGGGAAAGCTGCCAAGCCTGCAACTCAGTCTCAGAACCAGTTAACCAAGCCAACCTGACACTTGGTGGGCAGAGAACTGGACTTGCCATGTTTGACTGGAGAAGCTCCCAGATGCAATTAGCAACCCAGATCGATTTTCAGCCTGGAGGAGCCTATTTAAAGACCTGCATACACACACACACACACACACTTATGATCACACACACACACAGTGCATACACACACACCCACACACATTGGGGAGGTGCTGCCGAATCACACACCTATTGAAGAAGAAGCAAGGAGGGAGGTGCTGCCGAATTTTTATCTCAAGAAGTTCGATTAGATCAGAGAATTGAGAAGATTACCAGCCCCTAATCACGGTAACGACAGTTTAATTAATGCTATCTGTAAATTCTTTTCTCTACCATCAAAATTTCTCGTACGTTATGCCTATTCCTAGTCAAAAATCTCTATGACTACTCTCTAAATTCTCCTTATTCGTACTCTATTATGTAATCATCATTCCATAGCTGAATTATCAGCCATTCTTCACTCTTGATTAATGATTAGAGCATAATTATCAGAATCTTCTCTCTCTAGATAGCATAGTAATTAATCGGTAAGCTAGTATTTGTGCAGATTGAAGAGAATCATCATTGTAATCATTCATTAACACTGTAACTTAATTGAATTCATTTTTCTTATGCACTAAGACATAATTAAGGAGAAATTAATCCGTCATTAAGTCTCTATGAATTGGTTTTTCCCTCACACATATGCATAGGGTAAATCTGCATCATCTAATTGCTAGGAAATAGTCTAATCATACTTAATCCAATTCTCTGGTAATTCCAATAATTATTTCTTGATCATGTAAGCCGAATAATTATCTTAGAGCCGGTTCCCATAGGATTATGTGCCATCCTTAATGATTGCTTATGAAAGAAATCTAGACTCTCATATGGGAAGGATTAATTGATGTCACTAATCTACCCATTGGACTGTTATGATGTTGTGAACCTTAGCTCTTTCTCCAAGCTAATCATTTAAAGTAGTGAGAAATGGCCCCGGTTAAGAGGACGCGCTTCGGTGGTGCCCATGATCGCGAAGCAGGAACGAGCAATGTCAACGGAAAGGGGAAGGCTCCCATGGACGAGCAAATACCGGCCATCTCACGGGCCATCGATGAAGAAGTGGAAGAGGTAGATCATATTTTATTCAAGTTGTTTAAATTAACATTGCATACGCTAGTTAGGAATGCTCATATCCCCAAACATGTTGGAGAAATCCGACGGAAACCTCGGCATTGAAATCATTGTACATTAAGTTCTAAAATAGGAAGGTAATGTCTGATGGGTATGCTATTTGCAAGAGGAAAGAATGTATGCTAGGGAAAATTTAGCTCGACATGTTCATTTTATTTCCAATGTTGAATCAGTCCTGACCCCCCTACTGATCACAGGGGGCAGAGTTCCTCGTTAGGGCTCTTGAATCCACGACATGCTTTCTATGCGGGGGATACCCACGACTTGCTTTCTATGCGGTGGGAACCCACGTCTTGCTTTCTATGCGGTGGGAGTGTCCATGACGTGCTTTCTATGCGGTGGACATACCTAGTTGTATGGGCAGCTAGGCGACAACGGGAGGAGTGAACTCTCGCTGGAGGGGGGATGTTGTACCTCCAGAACATTGGAATTTTTATGAATAAGTTTGAGTAGAATTTTTACTAGAGTTCTGTCTTGGTGTTGTTTGCAATACTGGTTGAAGGGCTGTTTTAACGAACCATGTGATTCAGAGTTAAACAAGGAATATTTATGTTGAACAACCTTTGTGGTAGTAATTAGGTCACACGATGAAGTGTGAGTGTGGGGGTGGAAAGTGGGGGCTTTTGGCTCAGGTTGCCAATGCCTACGAGATGGGTGGTCCCGATTGGTCGGGAACTCTCTGTCCCCATAGTGCTTACTCGATATTAGTAACGCTCATTGCCCCTAGAGCGGGGAATTCTCGAGAGTACGTGCCTCTGAAACATGGGGAAAAAGGCACTCGAGGCTTCTCTCCTCTTGGAAGGTGGGTCATAGGATCGCTAGATAGTTAAGTACGCTTCCCCTGCGAGGTGGAGCTAGATCTCGTTGCTAGTAGGCTCGAACTCGACTCACTTTGTGATGAGAGATCATCCGCTAGTTGAACCCTGAACCATTTCGTTTGCTTCCGCTATAGATCTAGTGGCCACCAGGTTTACCATCAGATCCGTTGTTTGATACGACGGGGTGGGGACCTCACACTCCTAGTGGCGGCATTGACCTTCTTGAGATCCACGCACACTCTAAGTTTCCCATCATTTTTTCGCACAAAAACTATTGGAGACACCCATTCTGAGTGCTCAGTAGGGTATATGAATGCGCACTTGACAAGAGTTTCAATATCTTCTTGAACAATCTTTGCATACTTAGGATTCATTGGGTAGGGTCGTTGCTGGAGTGGTTTAGCCATGTTATTCATGGGAATCATGTGTTGCACCACAAAAGGTGGAACACCTTTCATATCATATGTCCAAGAAAATATATCCTTGAATTCCTTGAGAAGTTCTTTAAGTACATACTCCTCAGCCTCTGTCAAATCTTAGGCAATGAGAATAGGTTTGGACTCCTCACTTGGGTCTGCTAACTCTATTTCCTTAATTATCATTGGACCATCATACACACCATTGCTTCCATCAATACATTTTCATTGGGCCTTTGTATACACAACATTACGTTCCTCCATGGTGTAGGATTTGAAATGATCAGGTGTAGGGTGTAATTCTGTGGGGTCTTGTTGCTCTGTGGACTGTGATTTCTTTTCTGCTTCCTTTTGTTGTTGAGCTAACTCTCGATTTTGTTGTCTCCTTATGATACGACTCGACTTTGGCTTCTCTGTAGCCTCTAGATGTGCGGATTGTGAACTACATCACATGACGCTTTGAAGGTATTCACCCCAGTTATCTACCAACTTTTGATGAGCATCACATACCCCTATATAATTAAGCCATTCTATGGTAGATTTATTTTCATTTATTCTAGCACGCAGATTTGCTCAATATCGTCACCTCTTATATCTCTTACTCTTCTTGTCTAATTTTTTATTATGGCCGATCCCCAGTGAAGAGTCACTAGATGAATCGCTACTCGTGTCTTCTCCTCTCCCGGATAGATTGTCATCTCGGGTACCTCTTGACCCTGAATGGTTTTGTCCCCACATTTGCACCAAGATTTAACTCAGATTCTTTGTCCTCAGAGTCAATTTCAATTGATGATTATGACTTCAAATCGTGTGGGCTATAGTAATCTGAGACGCTACTCATTCCAATGTTAGTCGAGCCTTCATCTTATAGGTCATAAGAAGCTATATGCATTTCTCCTATCATATTTAAAGGTACGAGTCGTGGCATTTCATCCCCCTCAGGTGTTACCCAAGTCGTCCCCCTATTTTGCCAAGTGTCTATGGTTGTTGCTAGGTGGACCCAATCCACATTGTCAGACTCAATCATCCCAGGTAGAACATCCATATAAGGAGAATCTTTCCCAACATTAGTGTCCATTTTAATTTCAATGGGGCCAAGTAAACTGTGGTGTCAGATCTATGATCAATTATAAATTTGTTTCCTAGAGGATGTGCCCAACCAGTTACGAGATCAACTCAAATGAAATAATCTTGGAACTGCAAAAGGTAGACATGGTCTTTAGACCATTCATGCACGATTTGTACTCCCCTCATGAAAGGACGTCCTAACATCATCTCAGATGACATAGTGTGCTTGGAAAAACCCATAACAATGAAGGTATTCCTTATTTTGTGTCCAAAGACATTGATCTTGAGATCTTCTAGCATCCCAATAAGTTTAACAATAGTCCCATTGCCCATCTTTACCACTATGTTTGTAGTCCCAGGGTGAGGTCTTCCTATAATTTCTCAGCAAGTTTTAGTCACAATGCTAATCCCAAAGCCACCATCAAGGATTCCCTTCACAGTTAATCCCTTGGTAGTGATTGGTATGGTTGCATTGTATTCATCGCCTTCAAAGTATTGTCCCAACTTGTTAACAGGTATTTCAACAGCAGTGTTCTCATCTAGGTTGGGTCGTGGATCTAAGTGTTCCTCCTCTATTGGAATCTCCCTAGCTCCATCCATCTGTGCAAATTGTGGTAGCCCGACTTTTAGTTCTCCATTGAGGAAAGCTAGAAGAGCTAAGAATAGCTCGGGGTCTCCATATAGTTTGGACATGATGGTGGTTCTAACTTTTGAAGCCATGAAATCCATCAATTTGGAAATATTTAACGGCACTTTTTGGGCTTCTATCCCTTGACATGGGGAAGATGGGATCTCCATTTCTTTGGTAGGGTCAGGTTATCCCTCTGTAAACATTCTCTCCAACAAGAAGGGAGTACGCCCACTCGCCCATGACTTAAAGTCACTTTCTTCTTGGATGACACTTGGTATGGCTAGTGGTCTATGGACTTTGTGAGGTTGCTTTTGCGAAGGAAACATTGTGTCTGTAATCTGGATCTGCCTAGGTGCTGGCTCTAGATCCCTTTGGGTCTCTTCTACCAAACCCATTCATTGCTTGACTCACTCGATCTCCTTTGTAGGGTTTGGGTAAGTTCTTATCTTTTTCTTGGGTCCTGGCCATTGTGGCTCATGACAATCTTTCTTGTTTTTTTCTTTTCTAATGGTTGTTTTGGTCTCCATAGTTTCACCTGAATCAGAATCCTCTTCAGCATCATTCATATATACAGGGTTGTCACCAGTTCTTATGTTGCTCTTTGAACTGGAATCTAACTTTGTTGCTTTTTCTGATCTCTTCCTTCGTGTTTTCTTCTTCTTTTGAGATTGGACAATTAATGTTGTGTCTCTTTCTTCAAGAATATAATTTTGCTTTTGGAGCATCGATCGTGTGAGTACATTTATTGGTACTACAGGCGTACTTTGTGTCGGCTCCTTAGTAACCTCAATTAAATTCAGTGGCATTATCTTTGGTGCGTTTGGATTATTAGGACATTGGGAAATCAGATGATCTATGCCACATCAATTACACATGTGTATTGGCATTGTAGATGTGCTCTCTTGATTGGTTTGCATCAGTGTGGCATTCTTTTGCAATCTAATAGGAGATTTGGCTACCCGATGTGGACCTCCACACTCATAGCATTGAAGAGGTGGTCTCTTGGCAGTGTAATTGATATTTTGGCCTCTTGTCGCAAGAGTAGCTACTTGATAGACAGGTTTGACTTGTCCTCCATGTAATATTGTAGACTTTCTTCAAGTGCATCAATCCCATAGGCAATATTAGGGTCTATATCTTCCTCACAACCTTCCAAACAAGCAATAGATGACTCACAATCCACTTGATTCACAGAAGTGATTCTTGGATGTGGTGGTTACGGTCCTAGCACTGGAGGTGGTAAGGGTGTTGTTTGAACAACATTTTGTACCCTAGGGACCATGTGTTGTGACGTTTGTTCAAGAGGTGGGGACGGCATCAATGTAGGCACTCAAGGTGTGTCTTGTCCATGCTAAGGTTGGTCTATTGGCCATCGCGTGTTTAAATATTATGCAATCCTTGGCTTGATGACCAAATCTTCCATAGGCATTGCAATTCCCATTAAATTTTGGTATGTTCGGTCATCACACGTTTAAATACTTTGCAATCCTTGGATTGATGACCATATCTTCCACAGGCATTGCAATTCCCATTAAATTTTACTCTAAACATAGAGCATTCACTGTTACTATGCAGACCATAGCAAATTGAGCACCATTGTTGCTCCCTTCTTGGATACATATGATTATTTTGTGGAGCATGATTGTCTCTAAGACTCTCTTGAAGGGCCTTGGTGAGATTTGCTAATATCTCAGATATCTTTGCCTCTTTAGCAATAGGCTTTAGGGTCATTGTCTCACACCCCAATGCTTAACACTCTTTCTCCCTGAATCATTAAATTGTCCTCCGATTGGATCGCATTAGCCCGATGACTGCTTCCCAAGTGGTGATTCCTCTAATGTCTAGGCCATTGGAGATATCCTCATGTCATAGTCCCCTAATGAATCTATCGAGCAATTGGTTATTATTGAAGTGCTCATTTGGATTACAACAAGAATTCAAATGCTTCAAGCGACTGATAAAGTCTCTCGCAGACTCTCCTTCCTCTCGTTGGGACTTTTGGAGCTGAGATGCTACACCCCAAAGTACTCCCTCTCATATGTACTCTTTCAAGAATGGTCTCCTAAGAGTAGGGTAAATCATTTTCTCTTCCATTCTTAGGGTTCTATACCAATTCCCAGCCTTTCCACTTAAGGTCAGGCTTAAAGCATTACTCTTATGTAGGTCATTGTGTTCTCCTAGGGAATTTCATATTTGTTCAAACACTTTGATATGCTTTCTCACATCCTCATCTCCACTAAATTTTTGTGTGAGCTTGGCTATTTGTATTGCCTTGCTTGCTCTCCTATCAGGCATGTTACACATATTTTCAACAATGTATCGACCAATAGCTAGCAAATGTTTCCAAGTCACCTAAGTGAGCAGGTATAGTGGGGATAGGCACTCTCGGCACTTCATATGGAATGGGGGTTGGCATTGGGCTTGGCGTATATGTAATCCTTGGGTTCCAAGTTGGGTACGATGTTGTGCCACATGGTGGCCCAAAGTTCATATGTGTGTCCCTACGCATAGCAGACGAGGGATGTGACATGCTAATGCTAGCTGGTATAGTCCCATTGAAATAAGAGCTTGGGTGTTGTGGTTGTGGAGCATAAGTTGTTGAAACAATGAGAGGGGAAGAAGGTACATGAGCATGAGGACCCACAGGTGCATATAATTGATACACACTTGTAGGTAGTGTTGCAGGCATTGAGCTACCATGTAGCAGTGCTTTACTAACAAATGAGGTCCATGGCGTGTTTTTTGTCATGCCCATCACTGGGGTAGGCATGGTAGCCGTGGTGTCATCAAGAGAAAGATGGGCTAAACTTGGAAAGGTAAAGCTATCACTTGTGGGCTCAGATTGTACTGAGACCCCTGGCAAACAACATATGGAGGATCCATCGGGCTTACCAAGGGAGTCTCCATTTGCGATAAAGTTGGTTGCCTAACTTTCCCTGTATCCAAGAATCTCATTAGACCCGTTGAAGGCATGTGGATCCCTTTGTTCTCCCTCTCTAGCTCAATAACCCTATGGATAACATCACAAACTCTTTGTTGTTGATCCTCTACGCTAGTAGCACCCGCTGTGGATTGTAGGACATCTACCCAACCCATGCGATAGGTGTGACCTGTGTATAGGTCGATTAGAGTCTTCCTTTGTAGTTCATACTCCGAGTTCTCATTTAGAAACGCTCCATCTAGGATTAAGTGCTAGGGGTGCCCTTTGAACTAGATGCAATGTGGCTCTCTATGGGTTGACCCTTAGTGGTTGCTAATCCAGGAGCACTCGATTGCTCGACTAGAATGGATGTTGACATAGGAGCCTTTGCCTTAAGCTCTCTCCATTGCTCCACCTTGCGTAAGCTCTCGATTTCCTTTTCCCTCACTACAAGGATATATCGCTCAACCTCTTGCACTTCGGCAAGGATTCTACCATCAGGTAATATAACCTTGGAGGGGAATATCTCTAAAGAGTCAGGTGGTGTAGTGAATGAAGTATTCACATGCACACTCTCCGGGAGCATGGGGCCTATGTTGGTCATGAATGGAGAATTTACTTCCCCACCGCCTTCATTCACATTGCTAGCTCCATGTTTGGAGCAAGTGGCTCTACTAAAAGTCTCATTCAAGCAGCTAAGCACGTTCAACCCGGCCCGTGGGCCCATGGCATGCATGTCTTGGCTTGAACTATTGATTAGGCATCGGGTAACCTTCCATGATGTTGTAGTCAGAGGAAGAGTCACCAGACGCAATATGTGGGTCATGAGTGGTACTACATTAGGTTTCCACTGAGGGCCTAGAGCCTAAGGTGGAGGAATAATGAGTGTCCACGTTAACAGAGACACTCTCTATGTGATCGTCCTCTAGTACATGACCATGAAGGCCGCTTACCTAGTCTTTTAGGTGTTTACAATCCAAATTTTTTGTTATTTTTTGTCTTTTTTTTCTAGCCAAACCACATAATATGGCGTGTGATAGCTCAAAACAAGCGTCTTGTCTAGAGGGACGTGCCATGCTTTACAACCCCCGATTTGGTTACGTAAAGCCCTCGAAATCCTAAAAACAGTATTTTCCTAATCGAGGAGAAGGCTAGAATTAGTAAGTCCAAAGGGTAAGTGTGAAGGGAGGAATGGTGGAGGACTTGAGGAACTTGTTTCCCCAGATGTCCTCTCTTCACTTGAGGTCCTAATCTTTATATATAAAGTAGTGTGTATAGTATATCATAATACTGAGGATTGAGGCCTGGGCTTGGGCTTGGGCTTGGAAGAAGATCCCGATCCCTTTCTTTTAAAGTGATATTTTTTAATTTTCTTTTTGTTTTCAATTTTTCTTTTTGGTCTGAATATTTTTGAGCATTTTTTTTAATTAAATAAAAAAACATTTTACAAAAAATCTTTTTTTCAGTGGGGATAATGTTGTGCGTGGGTGCCGAGCTCACACACACACTCACACAGCAACTCTGTGTAGCTCTGTCTAACCTCCTTACAACCAACACAACTAATTAACACTAATTACCTTTGCTCACACACTAACATACTACACTGCACACTCACAGTATAGTCAACCTTCTCATTGTCTACTCTACTGCTCACTGTCTACACTAACTAAACAGATCTACTAACACCTGCACATTACAGATCTTAGCAAATCTAACAAAAAAACCTGCACATTTCAACACTAATAGGTTCTACCAAACCTGCTAAACCTACACATTACAGTCACTTAGCAGACCTACACAAACTCAGACAAAAGCTGGAAACAGATGGAAGAAAGGCTTCCAAAGGTAGCACATAGTGCTCCTCAAGCTTAGTGCAAGGCAATCCCCAACAGCAGCACCAAAAATGTGCACTTTTTCACACGTGTCGAAGGCTGGGAACTTGCATGTGCACTGTATGCAAGCCTCAAAAGGCTGCAAGCACACAACTAAAATATCCTAACAAGCTCAAAGGGGTAGGGGCACGGGGGATTCACTAACGGTTATCGTATGGTATGATGTGAGTGTACAATAGGGGGATTTTCTAAGGCCAAATGGATAGATTTTACATAGGAGGGTCCCGTATGTAGGGGTTAAAAAGGAAATTTTGTTGCACGCAGGTGATGTTCCCCTATTACTACTAGTGAATCCCCCGTGGGAAGGGGTGTGTCACTCACCACTCAATGCGTCCGTCATAAAGGATCCCCTGCCGCCTCGAAGAAGAAGGAGCTGCTCTCTCTCTCTCTCTCTCTCTCTCTCTCTCTCTCTCTCTCTCTCTCTCTCAAGCGCGCACACACACATACACACATACACACATGAGCACACGAAGGAGAAGGAGACAGAGATGGAGCAAGAGCACTTCTTAGCTTGCACCTTCAAGAATGAGGACTTTTTTATCAAATTGACCTTTTATAAAAGTTTGACCCATTCACACATGGGCGCCCACAGTGGTCGATCATTGTAGAACTACTGTAAAAATAAGATAAATGGTGTGCCTCTCATCGGCAATCACCTACACACCTATTGGACGGACAAGCCTGTTCCATGATTCAATCAAATTAATAATAAGGCGTCCGTCAAAGGTCATAGGGTTTTTGTGAGGGTTAACACAAGTAGCAATAAAGGAAATCAAGAGGAATTAGAGTTTTCTAATTTCCTAAATGGATTCCAAGATGTTTTCATTGATGACATGCCTAGTGAGCTACCTCCAAAACGAGGCATGATGACCATGCAATAGAGCTTCTACCAGGAAGCTCACATCCTAATAAACTTCCTTATTGTGTTTTACAAACTCAACAAGAGGAGATCATGAGGCAAGTGCATGAATTGGTGGAAAAAGGGATAATGAAGCCTAGATCCTCTCCATTCTGTTCTCTAGTACTTTTAGTGCAAAAGAAAGATGGCACATATCACATGTGAGTTGTGCGCATATGTCGCATGTGTCAATGCAAGGAACTTGTCGATACACTGTGTGCGAGCCACAAGTGGCTCTAAGCACGCAACTAGCCTAAACTAGTAAGCTCAAAGATGGCGCGGGTGTGTCACTCACCGCTCTACGCTTGCAGTCGTGGAGGATTCCTCGCTGCGAAGAAGGAGTCACCGCCGCTGCGCCGCGCTCAACCACTTCGCCGCCGTCATCGCAATGCTCGATCTCTCTCTCTCTCTCTCTCTCTCTCTCTCCCCCACACATACACACACACAAGGAGATGAAGAAGAAGAAGATGGAGATGGAGAAAGAGCACTCTTCAATTGCACAAATGAGAGAATGAGTGAATTTTAGGTTTAGCTGACTTTTATATGAGCTCGCCCCATTCACACTTGGGCGCCTATGCTTAGCCAACTAATCCCTTGAATGTTCTAGTTAGAGTGCGCCTCTCATCGGCGATCACTCTTACCCTTTTCCTATTGGACCAACAAGCCCGGTACCTGACTCTACCAAATAAATAATACAATGTCCGTCGCAGGTGATAGGAATGTGCGTGAGGGTTAACATGCCCCCCTTCCCAATGTAGATTCAATCCTCGGAATCTATTGAGTTGAAGCTCGTTCATCGAGGTGGAAGAGCTTTTGAGATGAATATCCTTAGCCTCCTTCAGTCACTGCAAAATCAAACAACATTGGCATAGTAATTGCATTCTCATAAGCAATTAAAAAGCATATGCAGTTGTAGGCAGACAATTTGATTGGTAATAGAATTTTAAACCATTTGTCAACAACAATAAACATTAAATTGCAATATAATCAAACGCATAAACCACTGTAAAAGTAAAAAATTAGACAAGTCTGGGGTCGAATTTAACGATCGAAAGGCACTAAAGATCGACTATTAATACCATGGGTAAGCTTCTCAATTTTCTCTAGTCAATTAAGTTGTTTAATCGCGAGAGCCAAGTATTTCATGTCCAAGGGCTGACTAGAGGCTATACCTAGAAGACCTTGTAGTTAAGCTATGATAAAAGGAATTGCACATGAAATCATCGCCTGACTTATTTCCTTTTCTTTGACCCCCCAAAGTCTTTTCACATTGTTTCAATTTTGATGTGTGTGCTTATTTTGTATGCCTTGGATTTTTTGCTTTTCAAGAAAAAGCGCCCACACTGGGAACCTCTAGGGCTCTAGTACCATAGGCAATACATGTGAGTGGAGTACCAAATCAAGCTGAGATTTCTCTTCCAGCTTAAGATTTTACATTATGGCACTTCGATTTTTTTGCTTGTTCGTTTTCAGCATTTTAATTTAGTAACTTTGGGGGGTCATATAACGTTGTTACCCTCCCCAGGCTCGTCACACTAGTAAACTCCCTTTATAATACTTAAGCTAAAGGTCAATAGGGACTAAGCCCACTAGAAAGCTCTAGTACATTTCACACAATGCTGCCTAAATCGGATTAAGAACCTAAGTAACCATTGATAATTAGGAAGGAATTCCCCATGGTATTAAGAGAAGATCTCTAACACCTAGCTTGGTCAAACTAGCTTAGTCAAATTGCTTGATTTTTAAACCTAGACAAGTGATTATGACAAAAAATTACATTGAATTTAATGTTTGATACTAAGAAAATGCATTGAATATTATTCTACCAATCACAATTAAAGCAGACACACATGGATGCAAAAAAGATAAGGGGCAATGCTAACGGACAAGAAACACCTGTTTGTGTTGATGATCACGCTTGATTTGAAAAGTGGATGAGAGAAAGATTCTCTGAAGGTCCAAATACTAACCATAGCAACACGTTCCTGTACACATGAGGAAACACAATGAATACCTCTAGGAGGCACATCACTGGAAAAACGAACCAACACTTATTGAACACAATTAAAAAACATAAGGAACCCTAACCTAATTATTTGCACTCCCCCTAGAGAGTCAAGGGAATAGGATATTGCAGAGATTGGGGGGAAACCCTAAGGCTAAACCCCTATCCTCGTCGTCGAGAAAAACAAAGTCATCATCCATGAGACCATATGTGCCATCCGTATAATCATGTAAATCTTCTTCATCATCAGAGGCACCAATGTGTACTAAGAAGGTCACTAGACGTCTATAGTCATCTTGGTCAAAATGATAGGCTTGTGCAATGGGAGATACACTCTCTACTAAGTATGGGTGAGTCGTGGTCAAGAGACGTATCAGCCATTCTAACTCCTCGAAATTCCTCTCACATGCTAGTGTACCTACCAAATCCCATTCATAGGCAAGCACCGGAAAGACCATGTGAAACATTTGTGAAAAGTAACGAGATTACCTCTCACCCAAGGCAGGAGTGGATGACTATAGCGTACTAGCCATATCTGTACACGCAAATAGATGATGGTTAGAGTGCAAATATTACAAGGGTCATGTTCTTGTGCATAATGTGTTTTTACAATTTTGTGTTATGGCTCTTGCTCTTTTACTTTTTTATCTTTTTTTGTGAGTATAAGGCTATATATATACATTCCCTAAGATTGGGAGATTGAGAGGTCAGGGAGGAAGGTTGAGACTCGAGAGGGAAGCAAGTGAATGATCGATGTCAGTAAACACTCCCCCCTTCCTTGGGTAGATCATACCTTTTGGAATGATGTTGTCACCTTTTGAAACCAGTTGTTCTAAGTTGTTATGGGTGAAGGCTTTAACCAATAGTTTTTGACCGCCCTATGCGTTTCATCTAGTTGCAAGGGTGGTAAGGTACTCTCCCATGATTTTATTTGCAACATTTTTGTAGGTGGTGAATCTACAACGGGAGGTGCAAAATCTGTCTTGCTTGTATGGATATGTACAATGGTAGGTGGCGGTTGTGTCGAAGCTTCTATTTTTGTATAGGAACTACATGAAGAGTAAGAAGCTTCTTTTGATTTCCCTGTTCCTGAGCTAGGTGGAACAAATCGTTCTTTCTTTGGTACCCAAACTAGCTCTGGAGTAGGTGTGTAGCATTCTGTGATTTTTTCCTTTCCGTGATCTTCAATTTGTTTTGGAGCCACAGGATGAGCTCACATGGGCCCGGTGACAAGTAAGAGCACAATTTACGTTTTGGCACTCAGATTTGATCATTTCCTTTGTAGTAGCCTTGGGCTTCCAATAGCTTTTTAGGAATCTAGCGCAATGTTTCTTTACACTTCTTGGGGTGAATGTGACGTCTCTTACCAAGCTCCTGTCTTTTAGCACTGACTATGGTCGCTAAAGAAGCTTTAGGGACCCACTTGTATGTTTTCTTTGTTACATTGGGATGGGTCTTGTGTGTCTCAAGCTTTATTTCAACTACA
Organism: Adiantum capillus-veneris; assembly: GCF_014529385.1. Lineage (NCBI taxonomy): Eukaryota > Viridiplantae > Streptophyta > Polypodiopsida > Polypodiales > Pteridaceae > Adiantum > Adiantum capillus-veneris. The sequence continues at coordinate 128,601,337 of NC_140941.1, forward strand.
TCAATTGAAGCTCTAGAGAGTTGGGCTATGGGGACATATGGTTCAACCTCTTGTACATGCAATGTTTTGGGTTTTATTTACTTAAGAGGCAATATCTCAGGGACTATGGCTTGAGTGGCAGGGCTAAGAGTTGGTTTCTGTGTTGTAACACCCCCTGTCTCCCAATCAATAGTGCATTTGGTTTCTATCATCCACGTGCGTCCTAGGTTTATATTACCCGCCATAGTTTCAACAGGCATGACCAAAAAGTCTTGAGCTACAACCCCATTGTCATAACTGACAGAAGTGTGCTACAACCCCGTTGTCATAACTGACAGAAGTGTGCCAGATTCCAAAAACCGCAGTTTTTTTTTTGTTGACACTCTTGACTTGGATTATAATCTTAGATAGAGGTGGATTTCCTAACTGACACCACACCCCATATAAATGCAGATTATATTTAACACCCGTGTCCAATAAGGCATTATATAGCACTTTTCCATAGGTGTTGTTTAGCTCAATAGGGTATCGTAGAGGTGTGTCCGAGTCCAACCAATCCTCGTCGGTTTCAACATGGAATGCATGTGTGATTCCAAGGTTAGCCTCTCATTTTCATCTTATGCGTTGTTGTCGCTCCTTAGCCTCAGCTTGAGCTTGTATCTTCTTCAATTCTATTTGTGCCTTGGCTGCCTTTTTTGTATGGATGGCACGTAGCTCCTCTTCGCTTAAAGGATCATAGTATCTTTTAAAATTTCTCATATTGAGGAATCCAATGGTTTCAACTCCATCAAGAGTCTCCACACGAATGGTTCCTTGTGGGGTGATCTCACATACTCTATATGTTCCTTTTCCCGCATATTTTAACTTTTTCTTTTCGTTACGCACTCCATACATAATGAATTTATCACCAACATTGATATCTTTGTTCTTTAGATGACGGTCAAACCATTTCTTCCTCCGATCTTTCTCCACAAGTTCATTTTGCACATATAATTGCCTCTCTTCATCTAGCCTTTCAAGGATATATAATCACTCAACTAAGGGGTTACCATCCCAACCTTCTTGAGAAGCTACTCGCGCAGACTAGGAATGACAAACTCCCATGGCATAACCGCTTCTTGGCCATACACCATCTTAAATGGTGTGAAGTTAATGGAAACTTTGTACGCAGTACGATAAGCCCATAGAGATGATGTAAGCTTTAAATACCAATCTGTGCGATGAGCTTCCACGTTTTTGGTCAAGATAGACATTAAGGTCTTGTTGGTGCTCTCAGCTTGCCATTTGCTTGTGGATAATAAGGTGTGGACTTATGGTGAGCTATCATAAAGTTGGTAGTGAGTTCTTTCATTACTCCATTTATAAAATGAGTACCATTGTCACTCACAATCTCAAAGGGACAACCAAATCTTGTAATAATGTTCTCAAAGAGAACTTTCCACTTGACCTCTCATCGGCCTTATGTGTTGCCCTGGCTTCTGCCCACTTTGTCACATAGTCAGTGGCAACGATAATATATCGAGATTGAGTGCTACGAACTGCCAGACTAATTGGGCCTACAAAGTCCAAACCCCATTTTTCAAATGGTTGAGTCACTTTAACAGGATGTAAGGGCATCCTATCCTTTCATTGTGTGATCTTGTAACGTTGGCATTCATCACATCCTTTTGCAAAAAGTGATGCATCCTTGAATAAGGTAGGCCACCAATAGCCTGATTGCAACACCTTTCTAGCTGTTGGTTCCCCTGAGAAATGTCCTCCGGCTATACCCATGTGGGCTTCTTGTAGTCTGTAATAAATACTTATCCTCATGAGCACAACGTCTAAGAATATCATCCTTCCCTAGCCTGTAGAGAGTTCCTACAATGAGAGAGTAAGGTTCACATTCTTTTAACAGTTTTTGAGCTATGTCTTTATGAAGCTCTTTGGGTGTAAAACCATTAACTAGAAAGTTCACAATCTTCTCACTCCATTCAGGTATGGTTTCGACATGGTTTCGACTAGGAATAGAGAAGTATCGGGCAACTCATCATCGACTCCAGTAGGGGCTTCACCATTGGGTATACGATACAAATGATCCACCAGGACATGTCTTTTACCAGGTCTCACCACAACGGTAAAATCAAACTCAAGGAGAATTAACAACCATCGTGTAATTCTTCCCATGGAACAAGGTTTATTTACTAGATACAACAAGGCTTGATAATCAACATAGAACACAAACTTGTTGGCCAGAAGGTAGTAGCAAAATTTCTTCACTGCATAAATCATACCTAAACCTTCTCGTTCTGTAATGGTGTAGTTCCTCTCAGCATCATTCAATTGACGACTTGCAAAGCTAATGGGGTAGTCCAGTTTATGTTCTCCTGGTTGAGCTAGAACACAGCCAATAGCAAAGTTTGATGCATCAATATGCACATGGAAAATTACATTCCAATCGGGCACTCGTAGAATAGGAGCGCTAGTCAAGGTCTTTTTCAATGACTCATAAGCATGGTCACACTCCGCAGTCCATTGGAACTCAATAAGAAGCTTGTACAAAGGACAAGCTATCTCGGTAAAGTTTAAAATAAACCGTCGGTAATAACCAACATGGCCCATGAACCTTTGAACTCCTTTATAGTTTGTAGGTGGTGGCAATTTAGCAATGGCTTTAATTTTGCTCTCATCTGTGGAAATCCCACTTTTGGACACTATTTGCCCTAAAATGACTCCATGTTTAACCCAAAATTGGCATTTGAAAGGGTTTAAGGAGATGTAATACAATCTACACTTCTCAAACACTTTTCGTAAGCATGATAGATGTTCTTTCCAAGAGGAATAGACACAAAGGTCATCTAAGAAAGCTTCACAAAACTCCCTCAAATATTCTGTAAAAGCAGTGTTTATTAATCTTTGAAAGGTAGCCAGGGCATTGGTTAAGCCAAAAGCCATAACATGAAATGCAAACACTCCAAATTCGGTTATAAAGGCTGTTTTAACTTGGTCCTCCATCGCAATTGTGATTTGATTGTAGCCAGAGTACCCATCTAAAAAGCTATAAGCTTCCTTCCGTGCAACTCTTTCAAGCACATGTTCTGAATATGGCAAGGGGTAATGGTCCCTCCTAGTGGCAGCACTGACCTTCTTGAGATCCACGCACACTCTGAGTTTCCCATTCTTTTTTGGCACAATCACTATTGGAGACACCCATTTTGAGTGCTCAATAGGGTATATGAATCCGCATTCCACAAGCTTTTCAATCTCTTCTTGAATGATTTTTGCATATTTAGGATTCATTGGGTAGGGTCGTTGCTGAAGTGGTTTAGCCATGCTATTCATGGGGATTGTGTGTTGCACCACAGAAGGTGGAACACCTTTCATATCATGATATGTCCAGGCAAATATATCCCTGAATTCCTTGAGAAGTTCTTTAAGTACACACTCCTTAGTCTCTGTCAGATCTTGGGCAATGAAAGCAGGTTTATACTCTTCTCCTGGGTCTGCTAACTCTATTTCCTTAACTATCGTTGGACCGTCATAGACTCCATTGCTCTGATTGATAGGTTTTCTTTGAGCCTTTATATACACAACCTTACATTCCTCTGTGGTGTAGGATTTGAAATGTTCAGGTGGTGCAGGGTGTAAGTCTGTGGGGTTCTGTTGTTCTGTGAGCTGGATTTCACTTTCGATTCCTTTTGTTGTTGAGCTAACTCTCGATTTTGTCATCTCCTTACAGTACGGCTCAACTTTGGCTTCTCTGTAGCCTCTAGTTGTGCGATGTCAATGGGTTGTGTACTACACCACATAACGCTTTGAAGGTATTCACCCCAGTTATCTACCAGCTTCCAATGAGCATCACATGCCCCTATATAATTAAGCCATTCTGCGATAGATTTCTTTTCATTTATTCTAGCACGCACATTTTCTCGATATCGTCGCCTCTTATATCTCTTACTCTTCTTGTCTAATTTTCGATTACAACAGATCTCTAGTGAAGAGTCACTAGATGAATTGCTTCTTGTGTCTTCTGCTCCCTTGGATAGATTGTCATCTAGGGTACCACTGGGCCCTGAATGGTTTGTCCCCACATTTGCACTAAGATTTAACTCAGATTCTTCGTCCTCATAGTCAATTTCAATTGATGATTCTGACCCCAAATCGTGTGGGCTATGGTCTTGTGAGGCGCTACTGGTTCCAATGCTAGACAAACTTTCATCTTGTAGGTCATCAGAAGCTATATGCATTGCTTCTAGCATATTTAAGGGTACGAGTGGTGGCATTTCATCCCCTTCAGGTGTTACCGAGGTTGTCCCCCTATTTCCCCAAGTGTCTATGGTTGCTGCTAGGTGGACCCAATCCATGTTGTCCAACTCAGTCATCCCAGGTAGTACATCCATATAAGGAGAATCTTCTCAAACATCAGTGTTCACTTTACACGTGTAGCAATACTGCAATGGGCTGAGTGAACTGTGGTGTCAGATCTATGATCAATTATAAACTTGTTTCCTAGGGGATGTGCTCGACCAGTTACAAGATCCACTCAAATGACAGAATCTTGGAATTGCAAGTAGACATGGTTTTTAGACCAGTCATGCACCATTTTTGCTTCCCTCATGAAAGGACTTCCTACGATCATCCCCAATGCCATATGTGTTTGAAGAAATCCATAACAATGAAGGTAATCCTTATTCTATGTCCAAAGACCTTGATCTTGAGATCTTCTAGCATCCCAATAGGTTTAACAATAGACCCATTGGCCATCTTCACTACTATAGTTGTGGTCGCAAGGTGAGGTCTTCCATTAGGCAAAATTTGGACTCACAAAGGGGCCCTTTAAGGAGTTTGACTTTACCTCTCTCTACCAAAACGGGTGCATGGATAAATTTTTTCAAACAAACTCCAAAGTTGGTGGAGGTTTGACAGTTAGAATGTCCTCTTCAAGCTCTATCTACTGATATATAGCACGCAATGAGATTCCTCATATTTTAGAAGATTCTTTTTTTATTCACCTATGATGTGACAACTCTTCTAAAATATGAGGAATCTCATGGCGTGCTATATATCAGTAGATAGAGCTTGAAGAGGACATTCTCACTGTCAAACCTCCGCCAACTTTGGAGTTTGTTTGCAAAAATTTATCCATGCGCCCGTTTTGGTAGAGAGAGGTAAAGTCAAACTCCTTAAAGGGCCCCTTTGTGAGTCCAAATTTTGCCTAATGCCATAGTTTCCCAACAACTTTTAGTCACAATGCTAACCCCAGCACCACCATCAAGGATTCCCTTCACAGTTAATCCCTTGGTAGTGATTAGTATGGTCGCATTGGATTCATCACCCTCAAAGTATTGTCCCAACTTGTTAACAGGTATTTCTATAACAAGGTTCTCATCTAGGTTGGTCGAAGTGTTCCTCCTCTATTGGCATCTCCCCAGCTCCATCCATCTGTGCAAATTGTGGTAGCCCAAACTTCAGTTCTCCATTGAGGAAGGCTCAAAGAGTTGAGACTAGCTCAGGATCTTTATATAGTTTGGACATGATGATGGTTCTAACTTCTGAAGACATGAAACCCATCAATTTGGCAATGTTTGACGGCACCTTTTGGACTTCAGTCCCTTGATGTGGGGAAGATGGTATCTCCATTTCTTCGATAGGATCAGGTAGTCCCTCTTTAAACATTCTTTCCATCAAGAAGTGAGTACGCCCACTTTCCCATGACTTTAAGTCACTTTCTTTTTGGATGACACTAGGTATTTCTAAGGGTCTATGGACTTGGTGAGGTTGTTGTTGCGTAGGGAACACGGTGTCTGTAATCTAGATCTGCCTAGGTGCTGGTTCTAGATCCCTTTCGGTATCTTCTACCAAACTCCTTAATTGCTTGACCCGCTCAATCTCCTCTGTAGGGTTTGGATAAGTTTATATCTTCTTCTTGGATCCTGGCCATTGTGGCTCATGAAGATCTTCCTTGTTGGTTTCTATCTTAGTGGTCGTTTTGATCTCCATGGTTTCACCTAAATCAGAATCCTCTTCAGTGTCATTCATATATACGAGGTCGTCACCAGCCCCTATGTTGGTCTTTGAACTGAGATCTGACTTCGCTGCTTTTTTGCGATCTCTTCCTTCATGTTTTCTTCTTTTTCTGAGATTGGGCAATTGATGCCGTGTCTCTTTCCTCAAGAATATAATTTTGTTTTTGGAGCATCGATCGTGTGAGTACGTTTACTGGTACCACAGGTGTACTTTGTGATGGCTCCTCGGTAACTTATATCAAGTTTAATGGCATGATCTTCGGTGAATTTGGATTATTTGGACATTGGGCAATCAAATGATCTATGCCACATCGATTACACATGAGTATTGGCATTGTACTAACATGCTCGCTTGATTGGTTTGCATTAGTGTGGCGTTCTTTTGTAGCCTAATAGGACACTCGGCTACACGATGTGGACCTCCACACTCATAGCATTGAAGAGGTGGTCTCTTAGCAATGTAATTGATATTTTGGCCTCTTGCCACAAGAGCATCTACGTGATAGACAGGTTTGACTTGTCCCCAATAGTCCTCCATGTAGTATTGTGGACTTTCTTCAAGCACATCCATCCCATAGGCAATATTAGGATCTATATCTTCCTCACAGCCTTCCAAACAAGCAATAGATGACTCACAACCCACTTGATTCACAAAAGTGATTCTCGGATGTGGTGGTTGCGGTCCTAGCACTGGAGGTGGTAAGGGTGTTGTTTAGATAACATTTTGGGCCCTAGGAACCATGTGTTGTGAGGTTTGTCCAAGAGGTGGGGCCGGCATCAATGCAGGCACTCGAGGTGTGTCTGTCCATGCTAAGGTTGGTCTATTGGCAATTGCGCGCTTATATACTATGCAATCCTTAGCTTGATGACCATACCTCCCACAGGCATTGCAGTTCCCATTAAATTTTACTCTAAAAGTAGGGCATTCACTGGTACTATGCGGTCCATAGCATAATGGGCACTCCCTTCTTTGATACATATGATTGTTTTGCGGAGCACGATTGTCTCTAAGACTCTCTTGAATAGCCTTTGTGAGATCTGCTAAAGTCATCTCATATATCTTTGGCTCCTTAGCAATAGGCTTTAGGGTCATCGGCTGATGCCCTGATGCTTGCGAGCTAACAGATTTAGGCTCAACAGACACTCTTTCTCCTTGAATCATTAAATTATCCTCCAATTGGATCGCATTGGTGGTGACTGCTTCCCAAGTGGTGATACCTCTAATGACTAAGCCATTGTAGATATCCTCATGTTGTAATCCCCTAATGAATCTATCAAGCAATTGGTTATGGTTGAAGCGCTCATTTGGATTACAACGGGAATTCAAATGCTTCAAGAGACTAATAAAGTCTCTCACTAACTCTCCTTCCTCTCATTGGGCTTTCTGGAGCTGAGAGGCTACACCCCAAAGCACTCCCTCTCGTATGTATTCTTTCAAGAACAATCTCCTAAGAGTAGGGTAAATTTTTTTTCCTTCCACCCTTAGGGTTCTATACCAATCCCCTACCTTCCCAGGCTTAAAGCATTACTCTTATGCAGGTCATTGTGTTGTCCTAGAGAATCACATATTTGTTCAACACTTCGATATACTTTCTCACATCCCCGTCTCCACTAAATTTTTGTGTGAGCTCGGCTATTTGTATTGCCTTACTTCTAGGCTCTCTATCAGGCGTGTTACGCATATTGTCAGCAATAGATCGACCAATAGCTTGAGCAAATGTTGCCAAGGCACCTAAGTGAGCAGGCACCGTGGGTGAAGGCGCTCCAAAGACTACATGTGGAGTAGGTATTGGCATTGGGCTTAGCGCATAGGAAGCCCTTGGGTTCCACGTTTGGTACGGTGTTGTGCCATGTCACGGCCCAAAGTTCATATGTGTGGCCCTAGGCATAGCAAACGTCGGATGTGACATACTAATGCTAGCCAGTATGGTCCCATGGAAATAAGAACTTGGGTGTTGTGGTTGTGGAGCATAAGTAATTGAAAAAATGGGAGGGGTAGGGACTACATGAGTACGATGAACCATAGGTGCATACGATTGGTACACACTTGTAGGTATTGTTGCAAGCATTGAGCTACCATGTAGTGGTGCTTTACTAACAAATGAGGTCCATGGCATGTTTCTTGGCATGCCCATCATTGGGGTAGACATGGTAGCCATGGTGTCATCAAGGGAAAGATGAGCTAGACTTGGAAAGGTAAAGCTATCACTTGTGGGCTTAGATTGCACTGAGACCCTTGGAGAAACAACATATAGAGGATCCATCGGACTTACCGAGGGAGTCTCCATTTGCAATCAGGTTGGTTGTTTAGCCTTTCCTGTATCTAAGAATCTCATGAGACCCGTTGAAGGCATGTTGATCCCCTTGTTCTGTCTCTCTAACTCAATGACCCTATGGATGACCTCACAAACTCTTTATTATTGATCCTCCACACTAGTAGCATCCATTGTGGATTGTAGGACATCTAACCAACCCACGTGATATATGTGACCTGTGTATAGGTCGGTTAGAGTTTCCATTTGTAGTTCGTACTCCCAGTTCTCATTTAAGAACGCTCCATCTAGGATTGAGGTGCTAGGGGTGTCCTTTGAGCTAGATGCAATGTTGCTTTCTAGGGGTTGGCCCTTAGCGGTTGCTAAGTCAGGAGCACTCGATTGCTCTCCCAGCAAAGATATTGACATAGGAGCTTTCGATTTTAACTCTCTTCATTGCTCCGCCTTGCGTAAGCTCTCAATTTCCTTTTCCCTTGCTGCAAGGATCTATCGCTCAACCTCTTCCACTTCGGCAAAGCTTCTACCATCGGGTAATATGACCTCAGAGGGGAATAGCTATGAAGAGTCAGGAGGTGCAGTGAATGAAGTATTCACGTGCACATTCTCTAAGGGCATAGGCTCTACGTTGGTCATGAATGGAGAATTTACTTCCCCACCCCCCTTATTTACATCATTAGCTCCATGTTCGGAGCGAGTGGCTCTACTAAAGGTTTCCTTCAGGTGTCTAAGCACGCTCGGCCCGGACCGCAGGCCCATGGCATGCATGTCTTGGCTTGAGCTATCGGGATTAGGCATTAGGAAACCCTCCACGACGTTGATGGAGCAAAAGATGTCGTGCGCACACTCACACACCCAGACCACTCAACACAACACAAGGAATTTACTCAAATTCCTCACCTCACTCACTACCACTCAAAAGCTCCCTAAAAGCTCTACCCACAAGCTCAATTCAAACTCCAAACGCCTTGACCTACAAGCCCTTGCCTGCCCGCAGAAACTACAAGGTGAGTCGAGGTAATCAGCACTTGAAATCACGCTTGATGGTGACCAAAATATACAAGAAAAATCATCAAAAACCAAAAACACCAGTCACAAAAGGCTACTCTCAAACCATTGCAGAAGCTTCACCAAACTCCACTCTGTTGGACTCTTTGGAGTAGCGCCAACCCTAATGGCACCGATACAGGGTCACATCGTCTTGCAGAAAGCCGTACCTTCTTCCCTCAATTCCTTGCACACACACATCCATGGAAACCTCAGAACTTCCATAGACTCTCCCAAGTGCAAAATTGAAGAGAGAAAGCTCTCATTCACTCCTCCCTACACTCGAAAACAGGACGGGAACGCAACGGGACTAGACTAGACCACCTGTAGGAACCCTTCTTCCTCCCACACACAGAGGGGTGAAAGTGTTGATATTGCTCTTCAAAAGTCTTCCCTCAGCCTGGACCATCACGGAACCGTGAGTGATGTGGCAATTTGAAGCCATTTCACACCTTTTTTGACCTTTTTTGGCCCAGTTTTGGCCTGTTTTGACCCCTAGCGGCCATTTTTCGCAGGGAAAACCCCAAACAGACTTCAAAAGTCACCAAATTTTGCACGCTTGATCCTCCATACCCAAAGCACATTTCCACATCTCCACATTTTTGACCACTTCTAGGGCGATGCACGTATCATCGCAGATCAAGCGCCGCAAATAGACAATTACCGCATGTGTCACACTTCTCGAGCGGGATGAGAGTACCTACACTTTTCACTTGCATTATTTACATTCTAGAAAGCTCAAACACATTATCTAGAGCCAAAAAAAACCACTTAGAACCATATCCAAGGCCCCGATACCCTATCCAGGCATGTACGTATGCTTGACTGCCGACACGCAAGCACGCATATTTACAATGTGCACACATTGCACCTTTTTTCGAACTTGAAACCACTTTGCAAAGCTCTCAAATGCATGTATTTACATCTTTTTGTACATATGACCATGCAGATAAACGCTACTTTGTACACGCCAAGGGCGGTCTATCATCATTGCCCACCCTCTAGGTAGAGCATTTATGCTCAACCAAGAGACTATTTGCATCTGGAAGCACATCCCTCGCAAAATATTTCTTCAATCGATACCCATTTATTTTGTAGCGCAAACGTTCACCAGATAATTTTTCCAACTCATAGGTGCCATTAGGAAATACATGCTTCACTCTGTATGGACCCAACCATTTGTCCCTCAACTTCTTTTGAAAAGTAAAATCCAAGCGAGAATCATACTTCATCACCAGATCTCCCTCTTTGATTTCTTTCTCTGGTAGCCTCTTATTCATTTTCTCCATCCTTGTCTCTGCTTGTTGAAGATAATAATCACTGGCTTTCTCTCTATTCATTCGCAACAACTCTAGAGAAAGAATTCTTTCTTGCAACTTGTGACTATGCTCACCTTGCATTCTTCACAACAACTTCAAGGCATCCAACTGCACTTGTATGGGCATAAGAGCTTCTTTTCCATAAACAAGCTCATATGGTGTAAACTGTGTTGACACTCTATACGCATTTATATAAGCCCACAAACACTTTTCCAAGTCCAAGTCCCACTCTTTAGGATGCTCTCTAGCATACTTTGATAGCATCTTCACAATTTGACCATTGCAGTTCTCAACCAACCCATTGCATTGTGGGTAGTAAGGAGAAGAATGCCTATGCTGAATTTTCAACTTCTCCATGAGAGCAACAACAAGTTTTCCCCTAAATCCTGGTCCATGATCAGAAATAATAACCATGAGAGCTCCAAACCTGCAACACACCTGTTCATATAAAAAAGAGGTCACTCTTCCTGCTGTTACATCTTTTACTGCTGTTACATCTTCCTGCTGTTACATCTTTTACTGCTCTTGCCTCCACCCATTTTGTCAAATAGTCCACAGCCACAAGGATATACCTTTTACCATTGTTGGTCCTTGGCATTGGACCTACAGCATCTACTCCCCATTTTGCAAATGCATCAAAAGACATTATAGCTTTCTGAGGCTCAGCCAAAAGCTTCTGATTTGCAAACACTTTGCATTCATGGCATGACTTGCACCAAAAATAAGCATCTCTCATCATAGAGGGCCAACAATAACCTGCTCTCAAAACACGAAAGACAACCTGATCCTTGCCTTGATGGCCTGTTTCTTCATGGCAGTGCTCCAAAATCAAGCCTATCTCTTCTTTGTACGGCACTTTTCTCAAAATGCTATCCTTGCCATAAAGCATGAGATCCTCACCTACCAATGTGTAGTTTCTTGCTTTTGCAACTATTCTCTTACGCCGAACCTTTGACATGCCCTCTGGACATTGCCCTTTACCAAGAAATACTTCTACATCTTGCAATGATTCCCTTCTTGCATACAAGGCTTCCTTGACCTTTAAAGGAGCTACCAAGGCATCCAACTTGTCCCTAGCCAACTCATCAGCTTCTTTATTCTGCTCACGAGGAACATGCTTAAACTGTATCTTCTCAAACTCATGCAAAAGCTTCTTGATGCCATAGAACCACTTCTTCAAATTGTCTTTCTTAACATTCCACAAACCAAGCAACCGATTCATGAGTAGCAATGCATCCCCTTTTGCAATGACCCTCTTCAGTCCAAACTCAACACACTGCTTCAACCCAAGGAAAAGCGTGAGGTACTCGGCCTCATTGTTACTTTCAGCTTCATCAAGATCGTAAGCTCTAGAAAAGATTACATCGCCTTTTGGGTTCTTAATGACTACCCCACCACTTGCCTTTTGAAGAACTTTCCTGTATGCACCATCAAACATCATTGTATACACATCTGTAATATCTACTTCCTCTTCATGATCATCCTTGTCAACCCTTGGGTAAGATGGAAGCTCGCCCCCCTTATGTACGACTATGTCTGCCAAGTGAGCTTTAATAGAATGATACACTTTAAACTCAAAGTCATACTCTTGAAGCTCCAAAGTCCACTTTAAGATGCGCTTGCTAGGCTTCAAATGTTGTACTACATCCGGCAAAATATTCAATGTGGTGAGCACATAGAACTTTTGGGGCAACAAATAGGTTTTAAACCTACGACAAGCAAGAAACAAGGCGAATACCCACTATTCCATTTCCGTGTAGGAGAACTCGCTTACATTCTTCATCTTGCTCTCAAAATAAACTGGCTTGAAGTTCCTTCCTTGCTTTTGTAAGAAAACCGACCCAAAAGCTACTGACCCCACACTAATATATACATAGAAAATTGACTACAAGTCGGGAGGACTCACTGTTGGTAAAGCACACAATACCTCCTTGATGCCATCAAAAGCCGGTTGCATGTCTTCATTCCATTTAAACCCTTCAACTCTTTGACTCAATTTCTGGAGAGGATACACATACTGACATAGCATCTAGAAAACACGTGACAAGTACCTAAGCTTATGCACAAATGATGCCAAATCCTTTGTGTTGCTGGGCGGATCCATAAGCAATAAAGCCTTAACTTTCTCTGGGTCAACTTCTATTCCATTTTGGGAAACCACATGTCCTAGAAAATGGACTCTGGCATGAGCAAACTTACACTTCTTTGGGTTGAGTTTCCCACCCTCTTGTTGAAGCCTTTCAAAACTCAACCTCAGCTTCTCCAAATGTGTGACCCTTGAGCTATAACACCCAATGTCATCCATGAAAACACGAATGAACTTACCCAAGTAGGGACCAAACAGTCTATTCATCTATCCTTGGAAGGTAGCATATGCATTAACCAGCCCAAAAGGCATTCTTTTGTAGGCAAAACAACCCCAAGGAGTAATGAAGGTCGTCTTCAATCGATCTTCAATCGCTATCAAGATATGAAAGTAGCCAAAAAATCCATCCATGATTGAGTAACGTTCATGACCTGCAACCTGATTGAGGATTTCATCTAAAAAGGGTAGTGGATAATGATTCCTTTTTGTGGCAGCATTCAAAGGTTTGAAATCAACACATATCCTAAATCTTCCGTTCTTCTTGGGCACAATAAAAACTGGAGAGACCCATTCAGGCTCCTCCACTCGAAAGATGAAATCTGCTTCCAAAAGCTTCGTCGCCTCTTCATGAAGTGCCTTCTCATGAATGACCCCCAATCTCCTAAGCTTTTGAACCTTTGGCTTGGCACCTTCTTTTAGATTGATTCTATGATCGACTCCTTTAGTTCCTTGCAACTCTGTATATTTAGTGCCGAATAGCTTTGGAAACTCTGTAAACATGTCTTCATACTCCTTTTTTTCTTTTTCTGTCAAGTCCTCTCCTAGCATGCTCCTTACATTCACTTTGGCAGGCTCTACAATTTCTTTTGGACTATCCTTCTCCTCCTTGACCTGCACATCATGCATTGATGCTTCCTTTTCAACACTTATCCCAAAAAGATCTGGACATAATTGCATCAAGCCTTCCTCTACACTTTCTTCTGATGATGTAGACAAATCATCACTATCGTATGATGTGGTTTCTGTCGAATCCGTCTCTTGCATCTCCACTAGGGGCTGTGTACGGCTCTCATGTGTCTTCATGTTGTAGACAATGGTCCTTCCTTTCTCTTTGTAGGGGATGGTGATCAAGCCCGTGCCCCAATCCTCCTTAGCACCAAGGGTTATAAGCCATGGCCTCCCTAAAATGATTGGATATGCATTCTCACCCGCTTGCATCACGTAGCAATCAACCAAGCACTCAATCCCCAAGACTTTTATCTTCACATCTTTAGCTATTCCAAGACACCTTGCCTTTTTGTGGTTGGCCATCCTCATATGGATCGAAGCATTCACTGACATCTTGACACTTGCTTCTTTCATGATAGCCTCGGTCATGACACACACCTGGGCACCACCATCCACATATGCTTGCACTTCTATCTTCTTTCCCAGCATAGCTTCAACTATTGGCACCATATCCACTGGGTGACCAACCCTCAAACATGACACCATGCTTTGATGATTTTCCTTCTTGGAAGGAAGCCGCGTACTCACACACTTGGTCCACTGCCTCCTCAATTTAGCGCTCAAAGCCACCAATTGACCAAAAGATATATTTGCCTTTTGATTTCGTATGTCGTCGACAATATCATAGTCTTCAACACCTTGGCCAAGGAGGTAGTCCTTTAGACCAATTTTCCTTCTTCGCCGCCTCTTACTACTTTCTGGTTTGTCTTCTACCTTAGCCTTTCCTTTCCTTGCTCTTGTTTCCCTCTCTTCTTCTGTCTCTTTCTCCCTATCATGCCTAGCTCTCTTATTGGCCAAAACATCCACATCTTGATGCTCAAGGGTAATGATGTTGATAGCCCTACCTTCTCCATCTGCAGGAAACGTTTGCGGTTGTTGTTGCGGCGGCGGTGCTTCTAGTGCCCGTTCTTGATGATTTTCTTCTATTCTTCCTCGACCACATCCATATAGGGGGTATATCCCTCCTCTCTCTCTTGGTGGTTCAGGACAATCAGGGGCATAGTGACCCTCTTCATCACAATTGTAGCATCTTCCTTGTAGCATTCGTCCCCTACCTCTCCCAACTGGCCGCTCTTCTCTTTGGTTTCTATTCATTATGTTAATTCTTAATTCTTGCAACTGACCAGCAAGATCATGTAGAACCCGGGCCGTAACAGGATCTGGACCTTGAACCACTCGCTCCACTCTATCATCCGTTGTCACAGGGACCATTGGTTGCACCCCAACTGGCTCAGAGTGTGTCATGCCTTGCTCCCACCTTCTCTTGATCTTCTTGCTCTTGTCCTCGGCCATTTCCACAGCTCTTTCAAATGTAGCAGGCTCATCTTGATCGACCTTCTCCCTTACACTTGGATGGAGACAATCCATAACTAAATCCATAACTAACGCACTTTAAAGAAATCACCTGGAGGTACTTGTGATGCCGCCTCTAATTGAACCCAAAGCCCTTTGAAGTGTTGCAAAAACTCTTTAAAGTTAGGATGAATATCTTGCTACAAACCTCTCAATTTTGTCGTCGCTTCTGTTGCAGTTAGTTTCTTCCCAAACCTGTCAAAAATTGCCAACTTCACCTGCCCCATGTTTGCTTTTTGTCTTCCTCTAAACCTTCAAACCACTCGCGAGCTTCTCCTTTGAGCGCAAGAGGAAATACATGAAGCTTTGCTTCATCATTCACAATGTGCATGCCAAGTGTATGCCACTCGAAGTCCGCAATCCAATCCTTCACATCCTCCTTCCCTGTAAACACTGGCCGACTATACGCCATACCTTTTAAGTTTCTTCTCCCTTGCGTGAGTAATTCCATGAAATTTGAAGTCTTGCACCTCAACCAAACCACCACTTTTCTTCAATGAAGCTCGAACTTCACAGCAAAACCGCTTCACGTGGGTGCACAACCGGAAAATTTCCACTCCCCAGCAGGATCGCCAATGGATGATGGAGCAAAAGATGTCGTGCGCACACTCACACACCCAGACCACTCAACACAACACAAGGAATTTACTCAAATTTCTCACCTCACTTACTACCACTCAAAAGCTCCCTAAAAACTCTACCCACAAGCTCAATTTAAACTCCAAACGCCTCGACCTACAAGCCCTTGCCTGCCCGTAGACACTACAAGGTGAGTCGAGGTAATCAACACTTGAAATCACGCTTGATGGTGACCAAAATATACAAGAAAAACCATCAAAAACCAAAAACTCCAGCCACAAAAGGCTACTCTCAAACCATTGTAGAAGCTTCACCAAACTCCACTCTGTTGGACTCTTTGGAGTAGCGCCAACCCTAATGGCACCGATACAGGGTCACATAGTCTTGCAGAAATCCGTACCTTCTTCCCTCAATTCCTTGCACACACACATCCATGGAAACCTCAGAACTTCCATAGACTCTCCCAAGCGCAAAATTGAAGAGAGAAAGCTCTCATTCACTCCTCCCTACACTCGAAAACAGGACGGGAACGCAACGGGACTCCACTAGACCACCTGTAGGAACCCTTCTTCCTCCCATACACAGAGGGGTGAAAGTGTTGATATTGCTCTTCAAAAGTCTTACCTCAGCCTAGAACATCATGGCACCATGAGTGATGTGGCAATTTGAAGCCATTTCACACCTTTTTTGACCATTTTTTGACCTTTTTTGGCCCAGTTTTGGCCTGTTTTGACCCTCGGCGGGCATTTTTCGTAGGAAAAACCCCAAACGGACTCCAAAATTCACCAAATTTTGCACGCTTGATCCTCGATACCCAAATCACATTTCCACATCTCCACATTTTTGACCACTTCTAGGGCGATGCACGTATCACCGCAGATCAAGCGCCGCAAATAGACAATTACCGCATGTGTCACACTTCTCGAGCGGGATGAGAGTACCTACACTTGTCACTTGCATTATTTACATTCTAGAAATCTCAAACACATTATCTAGAGCCAAAAAAAACCACTTAGAACCATATCCAAGGCCCCGATACCCTATCCAGGCATGTACGTATGCTCGACTGCCGACACGCAAGCACGCATATTTACAATGTGCACATGTTGCACCTTTTTTCGAACTTGAAACCACTTTGCAAAGCTCTCAAATGCATGTATTTACATCTTTTTGTACATATGAACATGCATATAAACGCTACTTTGTACACGCCAAAGGCGGTCTATCAACGTCGTAGTCAGAGGAAGAGTCACTAGCTGCTATATTTGGGTCTTGGTTTGTACTACCTTGGGTCCCCGCCGAGGGCCCGGAACCTAAGGTAGGTGGATATTGAGAACTCGCGTAAGTCAAAATTCTCTCTAGTTGCTCCATCTCTAGCACACGACTAGAGCGCAGATGCATGTGCCTTTGGCACCCTACAAGCATCGGCGAATAACCTCGAAGATTAACCGCTTACTTTTTTAGGCGTCCGTTTTCACTCGTTTTCTTTATGTTTTTTAATGATCAATTTTTTTATTAAAGTATGTGATAGCTCAAAACTAGCGTATCACTCAGAGGGTCGTGGTGTGCTTTACAACACAATGTTCGGTCACCTGAAGCTCCGTTGGTCCTCAAAAAAGTCGATTTTTAGCTACGTGTGAAGCTAAAATACATAATTTTAAAGGGCGACTGAGGCCTAAGCCTGAGCGTGAGCTTGGGCTTAGGTCTGGGCTTGGGTCTTGGGCTTGGGTCTGGGAGATATTTCCGATCTCGATCCTACCTTTAAAAAAATTTATTTTTATTTATATATATATATTTATTTATTTTTATTATTATTATTTTATTTTTATTTTTTGGAATAAGGTTGCCGCGGTTTGCGCACGAGCACACACACACTCTATCTACCTACTTACAACTGATACACCTATTGTTACACACTAACACACTTCATTAGCTCTCACAGATCTACTTCCTACTTACTGTACTTTACATTACACAGAACTAAAACCTTAATACTAATACCTTAGCACAGAGAAAACACTGTAACCTGTCAAAAATTCATTAACAAAGAAATACAGAGTAGCAACACAAAATCCTTCTTCTCAACACACACACCTTCCTTCCCTACCTTTCCTACAATTGAAATTGCACCACAAAAGAAGCACAGAGTGCCATTCAAGCTTAGTGTATGGCATTCCCTGGAAGCGGCGCCAAAAATGTGTGTGTATGTCATACGTGTCAATGCAAGGAACTTGCCGATACATTATGTGCGAGCCAAAAATGGCTCTAAGCACACAACTAGCCTAAACTAGTAAGCTCAAAGATGGCGATGGTGTATCACTCACAGCTCTACGCTTGCTGTCGTGGAGGATTACTCGCCGCCGCGAAGAAGAAGGAGCTGCCGCTGCGCCGCACTCAACCGCTTCGTCGCCACCATGACGTCGTCGCAATGCTCGATCACTCTCTCTCTCTCTCTCTCTCTCTCTCTCTCTCTCTCTCTCTCTCTCTCTCTCTCTCTCTCTCTCTCTCTCCACGCATACACACACACACACAAGGAGATGATGAAGAAGAAGATGGAGATGGAGCAAGAGCACTCTTCAATTGCACAAATGAGAGAATGAGTGAATTTTAGGTTTAGTTGACTTTTATATGAGCTTTCCCCATTCACACTTGGGCACCCATGCTTAGCCAACTAATCCCTTGAATGTTCCAGTTAGAGTGTGCCTCTCATCGGCGAT
The DNA here is from genome assembly GCF_014529385.1 of Adiantum capillus-veneris. NCBI lineage: Eukaryota > Viridiplantae > Streptophyta > Polypodiopsida > Polypodiales > Pteridaceae > Adiantum > Adiantum capillus-veneris. Next base: position 128,619,700 of record NC_140941.1, read on the forward strand.
CACTCTTACCCTTTTCCTATTGGACCGACAAGCCCGGTACCTGACTCTACCAAATAAATAATACAATGTCTGTCGTAGGTGATAGGAATGTGCATGAGGGTTAACATGAGTCGACTATAGAGCGCTAAATATAATAAAAAAAAATTTAAAAAAATCATGTGCCGCAGTAGATGATCTATTTGATAAGTTACAAGTTTTGGCCTGACAAATTCTCTAGCCGCATTCAAACTCATGATGGACAAAAATATTCATGCCACTCAAATTCTCTTGAGGAGTACAAGCGACACCTCCAAGTAAGCTTTCAAGTTGTGAGAGAGAATAATCTTTTCATTAATTTTTTTAAAAATGAATTTTTTCTACAAGAGTGTTGGACGGATACGCCACGACGGACGTCAGCACATCGAGAACTTACCTAACAAGATTTGTCAGCTAAGGACGAAGCTTGACCCACAGGTGCGTGGAAGCAAGCATAAGGTGTCAACCTACACTCGACCGACTCCTCTCTACCAATTGTCTAAGTCACAGCCTTCAAGAGTGCATAAGAGGAAACTTCCTACAACACTTTCTAGAGCCGAACACCCATCAAACAATCCTGAAACACCACAGAACTTGAAGGAGACCCTACTAACACCAATAGGTTGTTCTCCCTAAGGTCTATGAACCAAAATCCCAACCCAAAACACTCGGTGCAAAATCACGTAGGATGTCTGGCCGAAATTTGCAGGTCTTCGTTTCCAAAATCTAAAGTGCCTAATGTGTAGCTCTACTCAATGTGAACGCGTGGATATGCTGCAATGCAAAATCGAACAATGTATGCTCACCAAACCACCAGATGAATCTCATAGAAGGAGCTCGCAAAATCGAACCGTATGCGCGCAATGTAGGTATCAGCACGTAGCTCTCATTGAGGGCAATACGCTGCACTTCTCTGGACTCGATTCCGACCACCGGTGCACACGTAGCATCAAGGTGAAGCTCACACTCTCTCTCGTACACAGTACGCTCACTCACAGACTTCAAAACTTCTTTTAAAAAATGACAAAAGGTTTTTCATTAAGGTCAAAAAGTGGTATATATACATTACAATTTTCAAACCCTAAAGTTCCAAATCAACCATCTACTCCATCTAACTATCAAAACTGGGATACAATCTGGAAACTTTTGTAAAAGTCCCAATATTTACAAGGTGAAAATTCAGGTTTCCTCAATAAATGAATAACTACAAAAAATGATAATCTTCCAGAGTAGTCAGTTTCCGTGGGCTGTGTCCAGCTTCTAACACTCCCCCCCTCCTTCCTCATGTCGTCCCGGACATGGCTGCTGAGATGCTTCTTCATCGTATGGTTTCGCGCATCTTGATCAATGATTCGTATCTTGCATGTAGATTCATCATTGTTGGGCCGAATATATCACTGTTTATTGTGAAGAAGCCAGTGTAGAACGCTTCTTCAAAGGCCTGGAAGTGATAGGATGGCAGAAACATTATCCTTTGATACAACGCATGTATCACCTCCTCGAAAGGCTGACCAGACAGATCATAGGCACATCTGTAAGTATCTTGGAAGAAGAAGATATTGTATGTCACCTAGACCTGCTTGAATGTCTCAAATACTACTAGAAGAGTTTTGCAGATTTTCTTCATCATGATGCACGTAAGGTTAGGTGAGCCAGTGAACAATTTGATGGTGCCCATTAGGGTTTTCACCATGTATTGGACACTTATTCTCTCACTTGCCTTCAAGCCCGGCAGCTTAGGATAATTCAGCCAAGTGGGTTGGCTCCTTTGTCATATCTCCTGGTCCTTCCACGTCCTGATCCTTGGTAGAGGACAAAAGCTGAGGTTGTCTCTGATGTTTTTGGGTGCCTCTACCAAATGGATTAGGTATTGTGGGTACTTCGTCAGCCAAGCCTTCCTCCATTTTGGCTAAGAGTCAACTATTAGCCTAACCCCTTCTGGTTGGGAGATATCTGCATTGTAGAGTGGCACTGTAGGCTCTTCTCTAATCCTCTTATTGATGGTAGCAGCTTCATACTTCAGCAAAGGATATGGGAGAGAGGGTTGAAGCCATTTGCGCCTGAGGTTGCTGGCGTCAATCTTCTGGATAGTCATGGATTTGAAAACCCTCTGCTCCCATTCCAAGGCTTCCTTAGTCGTCTCTCTGACCTCCACCTCTATTGCTTTACGCTGACGAAGGAAATTTGGAATGGTGGCCTCTACACCAAAACAAACTCCATTGCGCCACAAGGGAAATGAGATGAGGGCACCACCTAGTCTTGGAAGCGTGGACTAGGACCGCTACACAAAGAGAGAGAGAGAGAGAGAGAGAGAGAGAGAGAGAGAGAGAGAGAGAGAGAGAGAGAGAGAGAGAGAGAGAGAGCACTATGAATGAAGCATTAACCGTGGTGTGTGCACAAGGAATGGATGACTTCAAACACTCCCAACACAAATAGCATATAGATTACCAAACAATCACTCAAGGATTAGCCAAGATCACATCAAGCACTCTCACACGCATATACAACATTTCACTTAATTAACACAAGTAAGAGGAGGAGAGGTTACTAGCATGAAACAATTTGCACTCTAGGATGTGCAAGAATAGAGTGAATGAATGAGCTTATGGGCTCATGGTGAGTGATACAAAGGCTCAATGGGCTGAGGGAGGCTTAAAATTACAAAGGGGAAGGCCTCTTTATATAGGAAAGAGAGTGATTAGGAGTGAGGTTAAGATACAAGTGTAATTTGTACAAATGAAGCTTGATTAGGGACATTCAACCAATGAAGAAGCTCCTTCCAAGTGATTTGTTGACCAATTAGCTCCATCATCACTTGTGTTGTCTTCACTCCTTCCTCCATAGCTTGAGTCCAAGAGCTTCCTTATTTTAAAATGTAAAGAATCTACATAAAATCAATACATATCTAGTAATAATAGAAAGGGGTTGAGTGAGAACTTATGAATTACAACAAGATTAAGCATGACTTGAGAGGTGATTAGAAGAGGAACTTTGATGGGTTTTTGAGCTTGAGAGAGAGGAGGAAGGAGAGGAGGGTGAGAAGACTAATGGCTGATTTAAAAGAAGGTCTCAATGTGGAAAAGGAAGGGTGTGTGTGTGTAAAGGTAGGGGGGTGGTCTCCACCACAGTTGAAAAAACTACCGTCCACCATTTTGGCCATATCTCCTAGACCGTAGATGCAAAAATTATAAAAAAAATATGGCCAGAATCTTCAGCTCGTCAGTTACAACTTTGATGAAGACAACTTTTCTTGGATCGGAGTGGAAGTATTTTTTAAAAATTCAACAAAATCATGTGCCTGGTTTCTTCCTTTACCAAGTCTTCCACTTGGGTCCCATTTGTTTGAATCATCATATGGCTCCAAAGCCATGATGATATGAGCCACTCATGACCCTTGAATCATGGGTGCATGGCTCCACAACCACATCATATCTTTTCTTTTCACATTTACATATTTTCCCTTCCCTTTACCACTAGGTTCTCCCTCTACCTTTCACCTCCGGTGAACTAGTCAAGAAAAATCATTTTTTTAAAATTTTTCCAAGAGGTTGTTCTCACTCTTTCTTTTATTGTAAACCTCTAGAAGCAAGGAAACCCAACAAAATATGATAAACAAAAATTTGTGATAGGCTCGGATCAACGCATCTTTTCCTCCTCTTCATGTGTCAGATCTTGTGGCTCTTGAGAGGATCCTTCTAGGATTTCCTCTTACATAGGTGTGTCCACAGGATCTGTTACATTTTCTAAATCTATTCCTTCATTGGCCGCTGGCCCTGTGCCTTCTTCCTCTCCGGCTTGCTGTCCTCTCAACTCCTCAATCTACTTTAGGAGTTTCTGTTCTTTTGTTTCAGCTTCTTCTCCCATATTCACGAGGAGGTCGTTCAACTCGGCGTTTATCTTCTCCGCCTCCTCGAGCTTTTTTTTTATACCTTCTAATTCCTCTTGCATGGATTTTTGTTCTTCTTCCATTCTTGTTTGCATGACAATTGACCCCTCTGCCATCATCAATTGTTGCTTTTTCTCTAGAGTCAGCTCTTTCTGAAGTTCTTGCATTTGTTCTTCATACATTTGGCTTTCCGTAGTGATGTGAGTCGAGCTAGTAACTCTGACTCTGGCAGGAGATGCCCGCAGCCTCTGGATGGTTTGATCTTTCACTTTAAGCTGGTCCTTGAGCTCAAGGACCTCATCCTGGTTGGCTTCTTGATCTATCTCCGCCTTTTCTTTGGCGTTTTGCATTGCTTCAACTTCTTTAGACTCCTCAGCCAGATGTAGGGTCAAGTTATCCCTTTCCCTCTCGGCATCTATCAATGATTTGTTGAGTTGCTGACATTCCTCTTCAACTCCTTGCATTCTTTGGGCTGCTACCTAATTTTCTTTTTGCATTTCCTGGCATCTTTGCAATGCCCTTGCTAGACTGGCCTGTATCTCCGCTTCTCTCTCTTTCTACCTTTGACTTTGTCCTTGTAGAGAGTCTACTTCCAGCTTTATCTTCACTTCAGTGGCCTTGTGAGCTGCCATCTCACTTTCTGAGGCCATGGACTACGCTCTTAACCCAGTTAACTTCGTCATCACCACATCCCAATCATTGGAGGGTGGGTGCAGGTCCACGGTATCTGTGGACGTCTCTTTTAGTTCCACTAACCTGATGCTTTGCATTTGTTCCTTAGGCCCTGTGCTTACCAAGTCGAATGCGATTGTGGTAGCCTCTTCTTTTGTGTATCCTGCAGCTAGTAGGTCCAAAAATGTGCTATATGCTTCATTTGACTTTGTCTCCTCACTCTTGGGTTTAACCTCTTCCCTCTCCTGGCTTTGTTCTTTCTTGGACTCTTCCTGGCCTTCATGTTTTTCTTCCTCTTATTTATCTTCTTGTGGAGGGCTGCTAGGAGGTGGTGAGGGCGGTGGTGAGGGCTAGCCGGTAGAGATGTAGGAGTTTTCTTTAGATCTCAGTCTGCCTTTGTCTTTCTTTCTCTCTCTTGGCTCTCTTGCTCGTCTAGCAATTTCTATCGTACCTGCTCCACTTCCTCTTCTATAAAAGGTACATGCGGGATATTTTCTAATGCGGCATCAAGAATCTCAAAATTTTTAATGTAATCTTCAAATCTATCCCTTTGCACCCTTTGGGATGATCCCGACATTGCTTCTAGAGACGGCTTCCAGAGTTCACTCAAATCGCCTTTAAGGGCCCTTTCTGCTCTGAAGCTCTCCATCAGCCGCTCTAGTCTTGCCGCTTTTTGTGACTTTCTCTCTTTTGCCGGCACTTGGGTCAATTCTTTCTTTCCCTTCTTTTGCTCTGGCTGCTCTTCTTGAACAGGCTGTAGCCATCTTTTCAATCTTGTAGCAACCCTTGGTGCTCTTTGTGGCTCGTCTTCTTTGTCTTCTTTGAGCCTCAACCAGTCGTTTTGTGACGGGGGGTCAGGCCATCTTCCTTTTGCGTGCAATGCCCCATAAATCACCTTAGTGATTAGTTCTCCTAGCACAATATATGTGGGCTTCTTGTTACCCATCTTCACTAGGTTGTTATGTATATATGCTGCATAATTGATTATCTTTGGAGTGCTCTTCATCATTGCCCAAGTGAATGTCGTGGCAATTGCTCCTAGCGGCATTCTCTACTTTTGTGGCCACTTTGTACACATATGGAAGTATTGGGTTTACAACTGACTCATGATTGCCACTCTTGGGTTGGCAATATCTTCAAAAGTGTAGTTACCTTTCTTCTTAGTGTACACTTTGACATCATCCCTTCTTTTAGTTACACTATCCCCCTTGTTGGAGAGGTCTAGTGCATCTGCTACAACTTTCTCGGTGATGATTATCTCTGTTTCTGGTCTGCCTTGGAGATCGGTTACGCTGGCCACTCCATCTTCTTTGATGGTCGTCACAAACTCCCAAACTCTCTTTATGTCAACCCCTGTCGGCACTGCTTCAAAATAGTTGTGGAGATCAATCTTCTCCAAGTACCCGACCATCTTGCTTCTTACAAACTCATTGAGTTCCCGCGGTAGCATTGGTAGCTCGATCACATTCCCTTCAGTGTCTTTGAACACTCCTTAGTAGATCTTTAGGTCGTTGGACTCTAGGAGATCTTCTTGGATCCATGTGCTGGTGGGCTTTAGTGTTCCTTCTGGTATGACGAAGGGCTCCACTTCTTCTAGGTAATCCTTAATGGTCATTCTTTTCTTTTTTGTCGTTGCCTTCGCGGCGGCTGCCATAGATCCTGTTGCACTCAGTAGTCTGAAGTTAGCGTTTTTTTCCGTATTAGCTGAGAAACTAAGTTTTAACTATCCAAATGACTTGAAAATTGAAAATAAAGCTTAAAAGGAACTTGTGAAGCTGTGCATGTGCTCACTGTGCCATTCTGGCCAAAAATTTCCATTTAGACATCCTACGCGTAGGATGTCTTTTTCATCAGAATTGGTTGATACTTGACATGCTGGTAGTGCATGGCTTATGGAACATGGCTATGTGCTTGGATATGGATTTGGGCATCAAAAAGTGGATTTTTTGGGCTGATTCAGGCTTCAGGTCACAAATTGGGTAGAAAGTCCATAACAGGTAGCAAGTGATGTCCAAATGGGTTGAAAATTGGTATATGGGCTCATTGCACCATGGTATTGGCTCCCATGATGTCACTCTTTGCATAGAAGGTCTAAATTATGCTGGAGACATCCTACGTGTAGGATGTCTTTTTCATCAAAATGGCATGGGATTTGTTATGTGGGTAGTCCTTGGCCTATGGAACATGGCTATGCTCTTGGATTTGGATTTGGACAAGGATTGATGCTTGCAAGAGTCTGTGTAGTGTTTTTGGGCTCAAAAAGTGTATCTTGAAGGTGTTGAGGGTCAAAAATGATTAGGATGGCTTCAAAATTGGTATATGAGCTCTTGATGATGATGTGATTGGATCTGGAATGGACAAATATCCTTTGTAGGCCAAAACTGTCAAATAGACATCCTACGCGTAGGATGTCTACTTCACCAATTTTTGCTTCTAACCACACAGATTGGTTGGTGATGTGCTTGTGAATGTGTTGTGCAAGTTTCATGTGATTTGGACAAGATTTGGTAGGTCTATGGCCCATTATTGCCTCTATGCCCTAACTTCTCGTTTTTTTATGCATATGAGGTCAATGTTGGTCCAAATGAGATGAAACTTGGTGGCTAGCATGTAAAGGTCATTCAGAAAATGTGTGTGATGAAAAATGTTGGGATCTGTGCCCAGAAATTTCCTTGAGACATCCTACGCGTAGGATGTCTCCTGATGATTTTTTCATGGAATGTGCCACTAGTGCCTGCCCTTGGTCCCCCTGAGTCCCTTTTAAGCCTAATTTCAACAAAAAAGTCAAATGGATAGAAAGTAACTCCCTGTGTTGACTTCAGAGCCTCCGAGCCGTTTTCTGACTTTTGGAGTGCTTTTTGGCGATGAAATTTCTTGATGTTGGTATCCATAGCTTCTCGATACCTTGGGGATCCTTGTCGTATGGTTTTTGTCGACTTTGGCTTCACCGGAGCTTCATTTGGCAATTTATCGCTCTAGAAGCACCCGTGGTTGCGTTTACATGTCTTCGATGATTTGTGGTGGTCTACCACCATAGGAATCGGTTGTTGATGGTCTAGGAAAGCCGCTCGTGAAGTTTGGTGGCAAATGGGCATGCGGTTTGGCCGCAAGAGCAATTTGACGTTTTGTGTGTCTGATGCCGTTTCTGAAGTTAAGTGCCGCTTCGGGTCACTTTTTGGTCATGTGGGTCACATAGACTTGTCGAGCATGTCGAGATGCTCCTACCCATGAATTTTGATAGCATTTGGGCGTCTTTTCGCCGATTTCCCATTTGGTGGCCTCTTGCGGGATTCTTGGAATTAGGGTTTTTCCCGATGGTTTTCTACTTCCTTTGGACATCCAAGACTGGTCTCCTATGCTAGGGGAAGCTTCCGATGAAGTCTCGTTGCTTTTGGGTTAGCCGTTAGTGGCCGCTTCTACTTGTAGGTCTCTACCGCCCACTTTGTGTGTGAACCCTACGCTAGTTTTCGCGACAAAACGACAATCATGCACGAAAAGCTCAAGGTGGTGAGCCTACCTCTCATGTCTAAAGCCCGTCGGGTAGTCGTGCGCATCGTAGAAGCTGCTGGAAGGTCTGTTCGCTCTAGGTGGCAGAAGCTCTCTCCAAAAGGTCAATAGTGAGAATGAGTTAAAAATGAGGTGAAAATTTCTCATAATGGAGGTCTCCGAACCACTTTTCATGAAATTTGACATGTGCTCCCAACTTCTTGCAAGATGCGGTTTAGGCTCAAAATTTTTTGATTTGGACTCCATTTGCCTTGTGTACCAGAAATTTGGCATTTCGGTCAAAACCTGGCCAAAACACGCTTTCTGCTCTAGTCTCATAATTGCACCGCCACTGTACCATAGGTTGTCCTATAGTCACTAATCCTTCCCATTTTTTTTGTTTTTCTTTACGACCGTTTTTCACCTGCTTTTTGTATTTTTGAAGTTTTTCTGCCGAAAATTAGCAAAATTAAAAGGAAAATAGCAAATCAAACCCCAAAAATCATAATAAATCACAAACATCACCACAAAACATTATATACACTCACATGCAATTTTTATGGCCGGATTTCTCCATTTTACCAATATTTTGCCCGAAAAATGGTTATTTCTACTTATATACACACACCTAGGGGCTTGATTTGGCGTTTGGCCCCATATACCTATAGATACATGTTGTATAAGGGCATATATACTTGGGTTAGTCCAGAAAATTCCGCAATCAAACAACAATCCTAAAAATAGTCGAAAATCATGCCCTTTTTTGCTCTTTTTGCTATTGGTTCCGTATTTGAGAATGCCTCCCCTCCCTCCTAGCCGGAGTCGTCCCAGATGACAAGGTACGCCTCAGAGTATGTGCCGTGCATAGGTTGAAAAATTTGTGCTAATGCTTGGCCGATTAATGTGGCCCTAATTTATGCATACTCGGTCAATGCATGGAAAAATTAATGTTGTGCAAGAGAAGGGAATAAGCCAGATGCTTAGTGGCATTCGCCGTCAAGGTTTCCTGTTTTCTTTGCAAGTAACAGCTATAACTCTACTGCTCTTTGTTTAATTGTCTTTTTTGCAAAAGGCAATCGCTTTGCCGCTACTGTTGATATAGCCGTAGTTGTTTCTATGGAGAGGATTGGCTTGGCCGGAATGGCCGTGGACTGTATTTCTTTTGTTTTCCATTTGTAGCTTGTTTTTGCCGGTTTTTGTAGGTGTTTTGCTACTTCCTTGGTTGCCACTGTTTTGTTGCGGATTGGCATCCACATAAGTCAGTTGTCCTTTTTCAATTGCAGCTGCCTCACTTCCGTTGTTTCTTGTACTGAAGGGAGTTCCTTTTGCTTTTGTTTCGGTATCCAAATGCGAGTAACATTTGGGTTATTGCTGAGCATTTTCTTTGGGATCCATATCTGTTTTATGCCCTTGGTTTTTGGTTGAACTATCTGCTTCGTTTGAATTCTTTCGTTGCATGGTTGTTTGTCTGCCATGTCATTTCTATCCTTCCGCATCCATACTTGTTTCCCTTGTTTTGGTAACCTAGATCTTTGCACTGTGGTCGGTGACTTCGTATGTATATAGTTAGCATGGTTGGCTTTTATCTGTCTGTTGGCCTTGGGTATCATGTTGTTGTTTGCTGGCATGCTTACTTTTGGCTTTTTTTCCAGTGATTGCATGGCTTCAGCTGATTATTCCGGTATTGCTGAGCAAAGGCTATTACCTGTTGCTCATGTGCATGCTGAATTTTTACTGCATTCGCATTCCAATCTATCTGCACATTGTACTCTTTTTGCGAAGGTTGTCCCAACATCATTGGGTGTTGTGTGCTTTCATCCCCGACTACATAAAATTTGTGTGGGTAAATAGATTGATGTACTTGTACATACAATATAGTCCAGCCCAATGTTTTCAACGAGTGTGATTTACTACTTTCCAACACTTGAGGAGTAGGATGAAGTTGACCTGTGGATTTGAGATATTGGTATAATCTGTAAGAGATCAAATTTGCTTGAGCTCCAAAATCAAGCAATGTCGTCGATTCAACTTGATTGCTACTCACTTTGACTGCAATTATTGGCTCCACTGTGTCTTCATCCAACTTCGTTAGTCGAATGGCATTGATTCGCAATGGTGCTCCACTTTGTTGTTGTTGTCTCAGAAGTCTTCGTTTTGCAATGCGTTCTTTTGCTTCTGCTTGAGCTTCTTCTCGTACTCTCTATTTTTCCTTCATTCGTTGTTTTCCTTGATGAACTTGTTGAATCATATCCTGTGTGAGTGGTAGATGATATTTCTTCAGTCGACATCCACTAATCCAGTTCGGCATTTCTTCACCTGCTAATGTAGCAAGCTTGACAGCTCCACTTTGTGATAGATTACTAATCACAAAGGGTCCCATCCCTCGCTTTTTAAGTTTCTTAGCATGTTGCTTCAAAGTATAAACAAGTACATAATCACCTGTTTTGAACTCTTTAGTGCACACTTGCTTGTCAAAAAACTCTTTTTGTTTTATCTTTTTAGCATAGATTGAAGCTACAGCTCTCAAGCGGAGTTCATCTAGCTTTTCAAGATCGTCTATTCTTGAAGAGAGCTCATGCCCTGTCCATTCTAAGCGTTTCGATACACGTAGAGTTGGAATTAAAAACTCTATGGGTGGTATAGCATTTAGGCCAAACACCATGTTGTACAGTGTTGTTCGTATCGATGTTTTGTAAGCTACCCTGTATGCCCATAGTGTTGAGTGTAGCTGTTGATCCCAATCTGTTCTTGACTCTGACACTATTTTAGTAAGAACCGTGCATAGTGTTTTATTTGTGGCCTCAGCTTGTCCATTTGCCTGTGGATGGTATGGAGCAAATTTCGTATGTATGACCATGAATTCCTCCAAAAGATATTCAATGACTTCATTAAGAAAATGTGTCCCACGATCACTGACAATTTCTATTGGTAAACTGTATCGTACAAAAACATTCTCATACAAAAATTGTGCGGTAGTTCGTGCATCTTCTTTTTGCGTTGCCTTAGCTTCCGCCCCATTTTGTGAGATAGTCCGTAGCCACAATGATATATTGGGTATGGGTGCGATATGCAGGTGGTGAGATGGGTCCCACAAAATCAATGCCCCATTTTGCAAATGCTGTTGCTCCCATCATTGGCCGTAGTGGCATCTCATCTCTCTTTATCGGCACCTTGGTGCGCTAACATTCGTCACAACATTTTACAAACTCTTCAGCATCCATATGCAATGTAGGCCACCAAATTCCTGCGGTTAAGACAATTTTTGCCGTCTGATCGCCTGAAAAATGGCCTCCACTTACTCCGCTATGTGTATGTTGTAGAATCAGCAGGGATTTGCTTTCACTTGCACAGATTCTAAGTTGATTGTCCTTTCCTCGCTTATAGAGTTGGTTCCCAATTATCTGAAAGTCGCGAGCTTTCAGCTCTATAGCCCTTTTTCGTGCTCTTGTGATGTTCTCAGGAAACGTCCTGGTGGTTAAGAAATCAATGATATATTGACTCCATGCAGGTGCAATGTTTACTTGAAACAATGTCGCGTGATCCAATGGTCGTTTGGCACTACCTATAGTACAATTGGTAACATAAGAATGTGTGTCCGCATACATAGTTGGCCAATAAACCCCTAACTATTTCAGTCTCTGGTGTGTTTTCATTGTTCAACAATGAAATGCACAATCTTGGACATGTGCTTCTTCAAGGTAGCACTCGAATTCTTCCGGCTTTATACATAATCGTAGGATTTGGTCCGATCCTAGATGATACAGCCGTCCTGCTATCAACTGGAAGTTTTTTGTTTGTCGAATTGTTTGTTGTTTGGATCTGTATTCCGTATCATCAAACCTACTTCCAAAGGAAAGAATGCTAACAATTTACTGAGACCATTTGGGTATCATTTCAACATTGAAAAGATAAGCATCTGGTATGTCATCATCTACTCCTTCAGGAGCTCCCCCGTTGTGTATCCTTGAAAGATGATCCGCTCGTAGATGGGTTGTACCCTTTTTGACCACCACTATGAAATCAAATTCTAGCAATATAATAAACCAGCATACAATTCTCCCTGTATTGCATGGTTTATTTACCAAGATACAAAAGAGCTTGATGATCCGTAAAGAACACAAATTTGTTTGCGAGCAAATAATGCCAAAATTTCTTTACAGCATAAATCATTCCTAACCCTTCTCGTTCGGTGGTTGTGTAGTTCTTTTTCGCACTGTTTAACTGTCGGCTTGCATAACAAACTGGAAAATCCATTGTTTCGTCTCCAGGTTGAGCCAGAATACTTCCGATTGCCTATGCAGAAGCATCAATGTGAACATGGAATATCTTTTCCCAATCTGGTGCTTTAAGCACAGGTGCTGATATAAGGTTTTTCTTCAGCTTTTGGAATGAAGTTTCACACTCCTCGGTCCAATCGAAATTGACTAGCAAACGATACAGAGGTTGTCCGATGACCGCATACATGTATATGAATCTTCGATAATATCCACAGTGTCCCATGAAGGATTGCACTTGTTTGACATTAGTAGGCCTGGGTAGGTCTATTATGACTTTGACTTTGTCTAGGTCGGTGGTTATGCCATTTCTTGAGACAATGTGTCCTAAGATGCGGCCTTGCTTAACCATAAATATACACTTTTCCGGGTTAAGACAGATTCGATATGTCCTGCATTTTTTAAATACCTTTTGCAAATGGTCAATATGTTCCTCTCGTAGATGGGAGTGTACACAAAGATCATCCATGTATATTTCTAAGAATATTCTCAGGTATTCTTTGAACGCGTGCGTCATTAACCTTTGGAAGGTAGCTGGGGCATTGGTTCAGCCAAACGGCATAACTCGATACGCATAAATTCCCCATTCTGTGGCAAACGCTGTTTTGTGTTGATCCTCCCTTGCAATTGCCAGTTGGTTGTATCTTGAAAATCCATCCAGAAAGGAATAAGCCCGTTTTTCGGCCATCCGCTCAAGTACATGTTCTGTGATTGGCAAGGGATAATTATCCCTTATGGTGGCTGCATTTACCTTTTTGAGGTTTACACACACTCGCAGTTTTCCGTTCTTTTTGGGAACTCCCACAATGGGTGACACCCAATCTGTATGTTCAATTTCATAGACGAATTCAGCTTCCATCAGCTCGTCAATCTCCTCTTTGATTCATTTAGCAAATGTGTCATTATATGTATAGGACGTTGTTTGCTCGGTTTTGCATCCGATTTCAATGGAATTGTATGTTGGCATATAGGACCATGCAAACACATCTTTATATTTCTTGAGAAGTTGTGTTAGCCTTTCTTCTTCCTCAGGCTCCAAATCATTTTCTATATAGACCGGCTGAGGCTTTTCAACTGGTTCCGCGAGGTCTATTCTTTTTGCATTTTCTGGCACATCGTAAGATTCTTGCTTGGTTCTTTCCCTGACTGGTGGTGTCATGATGATTTTTCTGTCCTGGATGGTAAATTTCCAATAGTGTGATGGTACATTCATGTTTCCCTTTTCTGACTCCCCTTTACCATCACTATCTTCTTCAGTAGTCCATATCTCATGTAAAGACCACTTCAGTTCTTGGTATTTCTGTTTATGCTCCAGTTTGGTCCACTCTTGGTCTTTTGTTGTTTCTTTTTTTTATTTTTGTGATTTTTGTGATTTTGTTTCTGTTTTAGCTTTTCGTTCCTGTTTTATTTCCTCTCGCGTTCTTTCCCTTCGATCTTTTGAGAATCTTCCTGATATTTGATCTTTTATACAATCCTCTGCTTTTACAAGCATCAAATAGTGAGTTTTACCTTTTATCATGGGCATCAGGTTCTTTCTCGCTTTGTTTCTTGCTCATTTCCTCCTATAGCGCTCCTGGCGTCTAGGGTGCTGATTAGCAAAGTCATAAAACTTGATATTCTCGGTTTCCCTTCTGCACTCACTTGAGGTGTCTGAACACTCATTATCTGCATCATCATTTACTTCCAGATGTTCAGAGGAGTTATAAAACTCTTCTTGTTCTGCTGGGTCTATTGTCTCATCTTCTCCTGGTATAATGCTTACCATGTAGTAGGGTAGCACATCATAGCCATCCTTATCGCAAAATTTTATTGTTGGACTATTTGTAATGGTACATACATCCAATGTTGCTAGTATGTGTTCCCATTCTAGTGGTTCCAAGGCATCTTTAGGGAAAGGTTTCGAAATATACTCCTTGTCCTCAATCGCTCTTTCTAAGACGCATTCCTCTCTTCTTAAGCTTCCACAATGTGAAGCTCCGCACATCCATATCTCTTTTTGTTGCCCTAACCATGCTGGGAGTTCCGATCCTGCTACTGTAGCTGAAACAAACTCTTCCACAGGTGTTTGGTTCACATCTTTGTAACTATGGTCTTTCAGGTGTATTTTAGTTGTTGTCTCGCCATGTCTGAGGTATATGTGGTCATAACCCCAATCTTGGATCATTTTCAATTGTTGCATGAATGGTCTTCCCAAGATGATCTCATAATTGTTCTTTTTGTCGAAATCGACTATCGCAAATGTATGCTCATACTCGATTCCACACGAAGTGACAATCACCTTTTCTAAGAGTCCTAGAGGCTTCTCCATGAACCCATCTGCCAATTGCAATTTCATTCTGGTAGCTCTTAAAGCTGGTTTTTCCCATTTTTTCCAGATTTCCTTGGTGGCGATAGCAACTCCCGCTCCACTGTCAAGAATAGCTTTGGAAACTACTCCTTGGAATTCTACTGGTAGCGTGGTGTTTCCATCTTCTCCCTCGTAATACTCTCCAACCTTGTTTAATGGTACTGGACTAGTGTTTAGTTGAGGCCTGTCCAACTCTCGGATCCCTTCCTGTAGCTTCAAGGTGGGGTCTTTCACTCCAATTTTTCTAGGCATTTACCTACTATGGTCCACATGTTTGGTCGTAACTTGAGGAGTTCGGCTAATGTGATTGTGCATGCCACTGGGGTAGACAATAACTCAATCAACCCTTGTGAATCCATCACTTTGTTAGAAGAAAGTCTTTGAGATGGGATTGCTCTCACTTCCGACTTGGCTTCATACTCTCCTAGGTAAGAGGGTAAAGTTTTCAGCGAGTCTGGTTGGCTATGCCCCAAACTAATTCTCCCCCTTGTGAATGTATCTCAAAGTTCATTTGTGATTTTGCCTCAAATTCTTCAATAGGAGGTAAGATCACATTCTTCTCTTTTCTCGTGCTATTCATGTGGTTACTCATCTTGTTAGCCTCGTTGGCCTCACGTATTTGCCTCCACAGATCATTTAGACCATTACAGTCCTTACCCATTTCTATCAATGTTTTAGGCTGGAACCCGTCACTTGCCTCATCTGTTGTATTTGGCACTATGATAGGCTTTCCTCTAGACTCATAGGCATTAGTAGGCCTTTCCTTTGTTTCTACTTGTTCCTCTAAAGTTGGTTGGATAGGGTTGGAACTGGTGCTTCATACAAATTTGCAGGTTTACCCAGCGGGTCTTCCATCAATGATTGAGCTGTTTCAATCATCTTTTTACACATTTCCAACCTTTGTTTTTCTATTTCCGCATATGGATAAGTCATCCATCTTTGCTCCTGGGTTTGGTTATTTTTTAGTCTGGATTCATAGGCTTTTAGAAGCGCATCCAACTGCTCATTTACCTTGTCTGTCAGTACAGATCCTCCTGATCCTGCACTTTTGGGCTCTGCTATTTCCTTGGTTGCTATGGTTGCCGTGGTGTGTGAGCTTAAGCTAGCTAGATCCTCTAACCACTCTAATCTATCCTTTGTATGTTTCAACTCCTCGGATAGAGCTGTTTGCTCTCGTTCTTTCAAGGCTTTCATACGCACCTTTCTAGCTTTCCAAGTGCTTCTCTGATTTTTCGGTTCTGAACTTTGGGCATCGGTTTTTTGCTCTTCACTATGGGTTCGTTCGTCATTCTTTGAGATTGGGCTCGTGTTACCACCTGAATAGGTATGATTGTTTCATTTTCTGACCCTCCACTGGAAGGTACTGCTTCTAGCATGTTTAAGGTAGTTTTTTCTCCTTTGCTCGGGTTCTTAGGGCAATCGGGAATCAGATGAGTAACTCCACACTCGGTGCAATATGCGTTGACTCTAATGATTTCATCATGAGGGCAGTCTCTTAGCCAATGGTCTCCACCACACTTGTAGCAGGGTCCCTTGGGTTGTTGAGGTGCTCCTTGAGCTCCTCTTTGTTGGTATGCATGTTTCTATCCGCCCATGCCTCCATTGGCTATGAACAACAATGTTCGTTCATCTAAGCTATATCTTCCTTCTCCTGCTGCCTGTGCAGCTGTTGGTGGTCTTGTACTTCCTATCATGCTCCATGGTTCTGGTGTCGAGGGTTCTTCCGGTGGATAATATACAGAGTTTGCGGCATATCCGTTGGGATCTTCATAATATGCATGCATAGGTACCAAAGCCTTATCCTCTGATTTGGTTACGGTTGGTGTGTATCTTATACCGACTGGTCGTACTCCTGGTAGGGGTGGTTGTTGCCCCAACACCCGTGTGGTCTTTCTACACCTACAGGTCGTGGTAGGTTGCCTGCTTGATACCTAGGCATCGGTGGAACTTGAGGTGAAGCTACCTGAGCTTGGGGAGCATAAGGTCTCTCTCTCACATATCCTTTGTTATAATAACATTCCTCTGTCCCATGGTTTGTCCATTTTTGTTCAATAGCACACCACTTGGGCTGTTTAGCTTGGGGTTTGGCGTACAAGTTAATCTTTTTTAGCACTTCATCTACAAGCTGCTCTTGGTTTACAGCTACTTCTCCCTTCGGTGTTGTCTTAGAAGACTTGCTTCCACTTTGTTGAGAAGATGAATCGTCGTCAAGGTCCTTTAACTCCCCCTCTTTGTAGACCGCGCAATTGTTCACAAGGTAAAGAGCCTCCTTGGTCAATTCATTCAACGTCGTGCTCCT
Organism: Adiantum capillus-veneris; assembly: GCF_014529385.1. Classification (NCBI taxonomy): domain Eukaryota; kingdom Viridiplantae; phylum Streptophyta; class Polypodiopsida; order Polypodiales; family Pteridaceae; genus Adiantum; species Adiantum capillus-veneris. The sequence goes on from NC_140941.1 coordinate 128,636,679, forward strand.
CTTCATATGTAAGTCTTTTTGGAGATCCACATTCTTTAGTCCTTGGATGAATATAAGCATAAGTCTGGACTGAGTTGGCAATTCTTCCACAGGACAAAACTTAACATATCTTTTTAGTCTTAGGACTGCCTTTCGTACAGATTTCCCATCTTTCTGTTTGAATTTATGGATTTGTGAGACGGTATTATGAGCTATCCCCCTTTGTGAGAATTCCTTGATAAATTCATCAAACACTTCCTCCATAGACTCAAAGTCTCTACGCTCTACAGAGTCAAACCAAGTGGCAACGTCATCCTCTAGGGTTAGTCCAAACCCTGCAAATTGGGTAGGGAAGTCTAACACCTCGTCAGCTCTAATTACATGCACAAAGGCTGCTACATGATCTCTTGGGTCTCTGTTTCCTGTGTATTTCTTGTTTACCCATTTTTGCACTTGAGAAGGTCTAATTCTACGATGGTCTACAAATCCCATCATTGGATCTCCACGTCCTAATTAATATACCTCCTCAGGTCTTCTGGAGTAGGTTGGTTCCTCTCCCAGTGGTGCTCCTAAGCCATAATTTCTATCCTAGGGAGACCATGGCTAATGAAAATGCGAGCTTTGCAAGATTGGAAGAGTGGAAAGTTAATTTGCAGGAATGACAATCATAAGAAGGTTGTATTTGACATGAAGGAGCAACGCCAAGAGGAGCTCCATGAAGAAACGGAGACGGAGGAAGGCTGGACCGATAGCACTTCAAAAGGAGAAAGTAGCGGCACCATTACTGAAGAGGAGTCTTCCATCGAAGTCATGGGGGTAAGGTTTAATCCAAACAACCAAGAGACCTCTTGCCCAGGTTTGGAAGAGGTAGGTTCCCAAGAGAACCAAAATGTGAAAGATGAAGGAATGTTAGAAGGTATGTTGTCTACAACACTTACAAAGGACGAAAGAGAGGAGTTCAAATGTGTGCTAAGGAAATTTCCTAGGCTTTTTGCTAAAGACTACACCGATGTGCGTGGAGTAGATGTTGTTCAACACAAAATTGAGTTGAAGCCAGAGGCCACACCTAAGGCTCAGAAGCTACGAAGGCTAGGAGTCATCAAGGAGTAGGCTCTACTCAAGGAGGTAAGAAAGCTTCTAGCAGCAGGTTTCATTTATCGAGTGGGAGAATTCAGAGTGGGTCTCTCCCGTTGTTGTCACTCCTAAGAAAAACGGCAAGTGGAGGGTATGTGTGGATTACCGTCCACTCAATGAGGCAACAAAAAGAGATCACTTTCCCCTCCCATTTCAAGATGAGATACTAAATGAGGTAGCTGGTCATGAGAAGTACACTGTGTGTGATGGCTACTCGGGTTACTTTCAAATAGATATCGCATTGGAAGATAGGTTAAAAACAATCTTCATCACTCCTTGGGGTTGTTATGCTTTTAGAGTTATGCCATTTGGCCTGACAAATGCTCCTGCAACTTTCCAACGTTTCATGAACATGGTGTTTCAAGCATTCTTTGGAAAGTCAATCAGGGTGTTCATTGATGATTTCTGCATTTATAGCTCAAAATCATTGCATCTACAAAGGGTAGAAGAAGGTTTAAAGAAGCTCTACGACATGGGAGGTCAACTCAACCCCGACAAGTGTCACATAGGTGAGGATGAAGTGATCTTGCTTGGTCACAAGGTTTCCTATAAAGGCATTGAGGTGGATCCTTCAAAGGCAAAGGCTCTTATTGAGCTCCCATCACCCAAGAATCTCAAAGAGGTCATCTCATTCATTCAAAAGGTGAAGTATATGTCACGCTTCAATCATTTAGCTTCGGAGTTGCTTCACCCTTTGCAAAAGTTGACACAACAAGTAGAATTTGCATGGTCTTATGAGCTTGAAGAGTACTTTTGTAACATTAAAGTCATTTTGTCAGAGCTACCAACACTCATGCCTCCTTGTTGGGAGTGCACATTCTTTGTTAGCTCTAGTGTTGGGAAGGAAACAATTGGTGCAATCTTATTACAACAAGATCCCCACAGTACCAGGATGCGACCCATCTACTTTGCTAGTAGGGTCATGAATGCTTTGGAGAGAGGCTACACGGAGGCAGAACTCATGATTCTTTCTCTCATGTTTGCGGTGAGAAAGTTTAGATCCTACTTGCTATTAAAACCTTTTGTAATTCTCACTGCAGAAAATTTGTTTTCTTGGGTGTCATCTCAAATGAATCTTAGCACCAGGATCTCGAAGTGGATTATGGAGTTGCAAGAATTTCAATACTCTTTCAAGGTAGAAGATAGTGTGCGTGCACAATTGGCAGGGATTCTCACTTATAAGGTACATGAGAAGGAAATTAAGGTGCCTGAAGTAAAGACCCTACCATTGCCACCACCTAAAAGTATTCCTAATGCTCTTACCTTGTTCTTTGATGGAGCTTTTTGACGAGCCACACGAAAAGCAGGGGGAGGGCTAGTATTGCTCAACCCAAGTAGAGATGTGGTCATGAAAGAGAAGGTCAATCTACCAGGTTCAACTAGCAACAATGAAGCAGAATACGACACACTACTTCATGGTTTAAAGATATGCATTGGCCAAGGTATAGAACGTCTCATGGTAAAGGGAGATACACTTCTCATTGTGAAGCAGATTTTAGGCATTTGGACATGCAAAAATGAAAACCTAAGGACAAAAGTTCATGCCATTCGTAGGCTGTTTAATCAGTTTGAAGAAGTGCAACTATATCATATTCCTAGGAGACAAAATGAAGATGCCGATTTACTTGCACAACAAGCAGTTACATGTGTTGAGAAAGAAGTGCAGGTCATCATGGTGGCAACTGCTGTGAAGCAACCAAGATACCAGGGATTGGAGTCATTGACTCCCATTATTGGCTACATTTTGGAGGGTGAGTTTCCACAAGACTTCACGAAGGCTCAGAAGAGGAGACTCATGAAGAAGGAAAGTGCGTATCTCTTCCTAGAAGGATCCCTCTACCAAAGAGGGAAGGATCAAGTGTGCAGAAGAGTACCAACTATTGAGGAAATCCCCGCCATTCTAAAAGGTTTGCATGAGGAAGCGTGTGGTGGTCATTTTGCACAGGAACTCACTACAAAAAATATTTTGCTTGCCGGATATGTTTGGCCAAGTCTGCATGTGGATGTCCAACATTGGTGTAAAAGTTGTCACAATTGTCATGTAAATGGGAATAGAAGATTGGTTTATGGTCCAAGGCAAATCGTGCTTGCAAATGGACCCTTTGAAAAGTGGGGCATTGATGCTATGGGTCCTCTCCCTAGGACAAAAAATGGTAAACTCTACATTCTAGTGGATGTAGACTATATGACTAGGTGGGTGGAAGCACAAAGTGTGGCAAAGGTAAATGAGAGGACAGTGAGCAAATTTGTTGACGGGAGCAAAGCGAACCCCGAACCCCGACGGCCTCTAAAAAACCGGGGACCGAATGGCGCGCCTCGAGCCTGTCATGGTAAAGCAAACAGGGGGCACCACCTAGCTTCAGCGGCTAGGACGCAAACAACACACCACCATAACAAAGTTTTCATCCAAGAGAGACGGATGCTTGGGAGTAATGATGAAGAGGAAAGGGAATGAGATCAAGTGAGAGAGAGAGAGAGAGAGAGAGAGAGTGAGGGAGGGGGTATAGCGGCTTAGTACTTAGGCACCACAAAAGGATGGCGAATCCGCACACCCTTCACACATACACAAGCTCACTCCAAACACAAGACTAGGTGGCGATTCCACACACCTCACATGGGCAAAACATTGCAAGAAAACATACTCATAAAACCTCAAGCTTTATTTAGAGAATAAGGCAATGAAATGGGGAGCATAGGGTAGGGGAATGAGAAGGGAGAGCGTGGTAGAGCACATATTGGCGGATAGGTGGGAGTTGATGGCGAAGACTCGCACGAGGGTTATGGCCATCATCCTTCATTTAGTTTCCCTTCATCTTCCATAGCCTCAGGGTGTAGAGGTCATGCTCAAGACGAGCATGGTGATTGCGGTGATGGTGATGGTGTGGGTGTGTGTGTGTGTGCACTAGGCACACACAGTGCATAGTGTACTCTTTGGTGATGGTGTGTGTCCTTAGTGTGATGGTGACCCCTCTTTATATAGGGGAGGAGGGGGGAGAAATTCTAGAATTTAGAAATGAAGAAATCATTATCTACATAGGCCATGTGACTGTGGGCCCCACTTGTCTGGCTGTGTGTATATGTGCCAGAACAGAAGTCTCATGAGAGAGAGAGATGGGTTGATGAAAAAAAGTGAGAGGTGACATGGAGAATAAAGTAATTACAAGAGGGGAGAGAGGGGAGTGTGTTCAAAGGTGAATCTATGTGCAGATGTGTGTGAACACAAGAAAAATCAGGTAACCACCGGGTGGGAATGGGTCTGTGGGTACCTTTTTCAGTGAAACTGAGTGTGTGTGAGTGTGGGGGAGGTTATTTAGCTACAAGACAAGAGACATGGCGCCCTTTAAAGCAAGAGGGGGGTATTTGGGTCATGGGATATGATAGGAGAGAGAAAGAGGGGGTGGGGTATACTATTTTGGAAGATAGGGTAAGTTGCATGTGAGTTAGGGTGCATTATTAGTGAGTTATAATGCATTATTGGTGAGAGGTGGGGTAGCTTGAGGGGAGAGAGAAAGGAGAAAGGACAAGGGGAAGAGAGAGGGGAGTTGACCTTTTGAGTGGAGGAGAGGAAAAGGGACACCCGGCGGGGCAACACTGAAGAAAAAGGAGGCAAGGTGGGGATGGGCTATCCCGCAAGCATGAGGTGGCCTATTTTACCTTTCTTATATATTTACATAATCATACTTTATTTTTTTCTTACTTTTTCCAATGCCTTTTATCACTCCCTCCCTAAGAGGGGGTTTTCATGGGGTGGGGACGAGAGAAGAGGGGTATGGGAGCTTGGCTTGTGAAAAGCCCCCATCATTAGCCCTCCCCTTTTGGCTAGAGGTATTCATGTCTCTAGCTCATCTGTTTGATCATTATCGTCGGAGGTGGCGGCTGATGGTGTGTCCTCATCTGGAATGTCAATTGGTGGAGCCTGATCAAATCGAAGAAAATAAGGTTTAAGTCGCCAACCATTTACCCTGGTTTTATGAAGTTTTCCATCAGCCTCCATAAGCTGGTAGCTTCCATTGGCATACTTTTTCCTGATGATGAAAGGGCCTTCCCATCGGAGCAGGAGTTTCTTATCCTTGCGCGTGTCGAAGCGATTGTCGTAGCAGAGCACCAACATTCCTTTCTTCAATTATTTTTTCCGGAGATGCTCGTTAAAGCTAAGCCGTCTATGCTCTGCTTGTGCTGCATAATAATTTATTGCTTCTTCTCTGTCCAGCTGCAGTCTTTCCAAGTTGATGATGTGATCTCTCAAATGCATGTTGGGTTGTTGAAGTTGGCTTGCCATTACTCTGAGACTTTGTAGTTGCACTTCAATGGGCAAGATTGCTTCCTTACCAAATACTAGATGATACGGTGTGAATCCCAAGGATGTACGAAATGAAGTTATGTAGGCCCATAAAGCTGGTAGTAGATACTTATCCCAGTCTCCGGGATGATTGTTTACCTGCTTGGTAATAATTTTAGAAACCATTCCATTTACCTTTTCAACTAGGCCATTACATTGAGGGTAATATGGTGAAGAGTGCCTCCTTGTAATGCCCAGTTTCTGCATTAATTCTCCTACCAAGTCTGCTCTGAAACCTGGCCCTCTATCAGAGATGATCTCTAAAGGTGTGACAAACCTACAGCATATGTGCTCGTAGATAAATTTAGCTACCTCTACCGCTGTGATTCTAGTGGTGGCTGTAGCCTCTGCCCATCTAGGCATGTAGTCGACCCCCATGATAATGTAGAATTTTCCTGAGTTGGCCCTAGGTAATGGCCCAATGGCATCAATACCTCATTTTTCAAATGGGCCATATGAGAGAATAGGTGTCTATGGTTCAGGCATAAGTGAAGTAGTGTCGGCCTTTTGACACAACTTACACGTTTTGCACCAATGGTGTACATCACGGTTGAGAGGCTAGGCCATATGAAGCCTGCCTGCAAGATTTTCCTACTTGTTATGTCTAGGGCAAAGTGACCACCACAAACCCCGTCGTGACAACTAGCAATTACTCCCGTGATTTCGTGAGAGAGAGGGACCTTCCTGAGTATTTGGTCCTTACCCTTACAGTACAAACCATCATTGATGAGTCGATACCTTGTGGCCTTCCGCGTCAGCCATTGCTTCTGTCCCTTTGTTAAATCTGATGGGCATTCCCCTGTTTCCAAAAAATGCATGATGTCAGGCAAGGCATCACTTCCTTGAAATAGAGGGAGCTTTAGTTTTATTGCTCCAACCACCACTTCTTGTAGTCTTTCACTTGCTAGGGCATCTGCTTCTTGGTTTTGAGCCCTTGGGATATGGTGTATTTGAACTTCTTCAAACTTACCCAACAAGGTTTTTACACCACTTAAGTGAGTCCTTAAACTAGGATTCTTGCATGTCCATGCTCCATTTACTTGCCTTACCAGAAGTAGAGCATCTCCAAATACATTAAGGCGTTGTACACCTTGCGATACGCACCATTGTAGACCCTTGGTTAGTGCTGCATACTCAGCTTCATTGTTAGAATGTGAATCTAACAATTGGCCCAACGAAAATACCTTTGTCATCAAAGACCACTATGCCTGCAGTTGCTTTGTCGGACGCTCGCTTGTAGGCTCCATCAAAGTAGAGAGAGTATGCTCCTTCTACCATCGGTGGTACTGGAGGTAATCGGACTTCTCCTTCCTTAGATTGCTTATCCTTCCTTTCAAAGACTTGGTAGGTCATGAGTCCCCCCAAACTTGCCCTTGTCGTGCTTTCTACCTGTACCGTGTAGTCAAACTCTTGCAGACGAACTAGCCATTTAGTAATTCTAGCAGACACATCCATGTGTTGTACAACATAGGGAAATATTTCATCCGTGGTTAGAATCACAAATTGCTTAGGCAGCAAATATGACCTAAACTTTGTAGTTGCAAATCTAAGAGCTAGGACTAAGTGTTCCACATGGGTGAAACCTTTCTCTCCTGCTGTCATCATACGATTAGAGAAGTAGATTGGCCTCATGAAAGATGTCGCCATATCCTTTTGGAGTAGCATAGCCCCCAATGAGTCATCACCAACACTTGAGGTGACATAGAATTTTTCATCCCACTTAGGTGGTGAGATAGTTGGCAGAGTGGCTAAGACCTCCTTTACCTTGTTGTAGTGATGTTCGCTTTCCTCGTCCCAAGTGAAAGTTGATCTTTGAGTGAGTTGTTGCAGTGGTAGAACAAGTTGTGATAGTAGATGTATGAATCTACTTAAGTACCTCACCTTCTGTAGAAAAGAGACCAGTTGACGTTGTCGTGCTGTAACATGTACATAGTGGGAACACATGCTACAAGAGTTATCTTGTAACTTTTTAGATACATAATTATATTTCCTATAATGTACATATGCATATGTAAGTATAAAAATAAGCTTTCTATCTCATCTTATTATTTATCTCAAGGGTAATGTATTCTTACTTTACCATCAAAAAATACTATGGGAAAAGCATCAATAGCTCCGCCTCTTTAACTTGGGACAAAAAGCATTGATTCTTTATTTCTACCATCTCATTATTATCTCACACCCTATCTAGATCCTATATCTAGGGTAATTTCCAATATATATATATTCTATGTATTTTTTATATTTTTCTTATATTTCTTTTTAAATAACTACTAGGAGAGAATCAAATCCTAGTGGGACACTAGGTGGCATGATTTCAAAGATACACTTATTTTAATGCATTATTGCAAGCATGGTTACAAAACTTTGTCAAGGAGAAATGTCATGCTTTCATATGGCATGAGGTGTCCTTGGGAATTAAATGAAAGTCAAGGCTAAGGAGACCACATGAAGACTTTTGCTGCCATAAATGGACCCTATTTTGATGAATTTTTTACACAAGGTTCCAATCCGAATTGGAGAATGATTTTAAAATGAAAATCGTAGCTAATGAGCTGAAGTTTCTGCCCATATTTTTACTTTTTTATTTGGAGCTACGGTTGAGGAGATATGATCAAAATACTGGACCCCAGTCTGCCCACATCATGCAGGGACAGCTCATTTCCAACTTTTCCAATTCCTGTTCACACTGGCTCCTCTCTTCTTGTGTAAACCCTTGTGGGTTCCCTTCACCTATAAAAGGGGACCTCTTCTTCCTTGGAAGGAACTCAAGCATTCAAGCCATTGATGAGAGGAATTCTTGAGGGAGTGAGTAGTAATGCCTAATTGTACTTAGCCCCATTAACATAAGCCCAAGCCTACACTTTCTCCTAGAGGAAAACTAGCCATTCTTGTACGCCATCCTTGGAGGATCAACTCTAATCAAAGAAGGTGTTGTACTTGGCGTATCAATCAAAGTGGGATTATCCACTCTTCTTCTCTCTCCATCAATAATGGTGCCGAAGGGTTTCAAGTAAGATGTGTTCTACATTGATGTTTTCTTGATTTCTTGTTGTTCTCATTTTCATCTCTAATCCAACATATATATATGTATCTAATCTCATCTCCTTAACCAAACCTATCTCTATCATTCTTAGTAATTCATCCTCTCTAGGTTCTCTTCGCTACAGGTACATCTCTCCCCGCAGTATCCTTATTGCCTACGGGCAAGAATAGGGCTTGGGAGGGAAACTTCTCATCTCTTCACTTCTCTCATATCTACATTTCTCACATACTATCCTAGATGAATAACCCACATGATGATCATTTCTATCGCTTTCACTCTGTACAATCTATTAGAATTAACGTATGGATTAGCCGTAAAATACACTTTCAACAACGTATAGTGTTTCTCTTCGGCCCTGAAAGGCTCAATGAAATACTTCTATCACCGGATCCCATCATACTACCTCTCATAGACTATAACTTTTCTTTTGACGTAAGCGTAGTTATCTTGCTATGAACCAAGAGGATTTGTACACACAATTAATCCCAATCACTAGACAAAATATATATATTATGGTAAGCACAAAACTACAATTCCAAAGAACAATTCGTAGCCTATTTGGTCAGCCAAGATTGAATGCCATTAACTCATCCATTAACCCCTTCATATTACCCATGATACGATATGACCATAGCTTTGATGTTTTCATCTTCGTATTGTTTTGACATTCCCTTTTGCGTTCTTTTTTTGTGTGTGTGTGAGTGCAAGAGAGAAAGGGTGAGTCTTCTTTGATTGCACTTCTTTCCAAACCCTAGTCTTCATGGCATCTATGGTTTAACTCCTTCATATAGTTTTTGTCGAGTTCTCTCACAAACTCTCACAGCCATAAGCCCGGTGCTTTCCTGGCAAGACCGCAAATTTCTCGACATATATTTTTGGTGAACCCGACGCGAGTCTGCTAGGGTGAGAGTTTGTGGGTAACCATGGGTGATCATGTTGAGCAACAGGGTATGCATTTTGACCCAGCAACAATGCAAATGTTTCAAGCATTTGCAATGTTCATGCAACAACAACATGCTACTGAAAGAAGGGAGATTTCAGCAACAAAGGCCATACAAGCGGTCGTCAACAGAATGGATCAGTTCAATGGCAAAGATGTAACCAAGTACCTACGCGAGTATGTGAAGGAGATGGAGCTGCATCGCGTGTCAGAAGGTGAGATGATTCAAAGCTTTGAGCTAGTTGTTGCTCCAGAAATTAGGGAGCATGTTAGGGCAATTAAAGATGGGCATGGGAGAAATTGGGAAGAACTCAAAGTAGCTTTAAAGGAGGAATATTTCATGGAGGACTCAGAGAGAGTGACCAAAAGGACATTCTTAGAATGGGTAGTCAAGCCAAAGCAAGGACTATCAATAACAGAGCTACTTAGGGAATTTGAGCGGCGCTATGCACAACTCACTAGGACAGAAAGGGCCACACTAGATGCAGAGAAGACAGATCTTTTCTTACAAGCTGCAGGTAAAGAGTTTCAAGAAAATTTGGAGCTTCTTCTTGAAGATAAAGATGCGGAGCAAGGACTAAAGACCGATTGGAATGAGGTTGAAGGTGATGTCTCACTGCTTGCCAAACGACAAAGAAGAAGGGACAAGATGGTAGTAAACACTACAAGTCCTTCCACCTCAACTTCTGACAAAATGGTAAAGCCTACTTTTATCGCTCCTAAGTTTGATGAGTCCATGCTAGATGAGCTTGTGAAGGGGATGCGTGACTTGAAGGTGAAGTTTGCAAAGCTTGAAGAAAAAGGCCAACCATCAGGGCCACTTCCTAGGCAAATACAACAGCCCAAAGAAGGGTTTGTTAATAGATGTATTTGGTGTGATAGTACAAACCATGTAAGAAGGGATTGTGATGATTTTAGTGATGCTTTGTCAAAAGATGTTGTCTTTTTTAAGGATGGTAAAATCCACTTAAGAGAGACAGGTCTACCCTTGAGAACTAACTTTGGGAAGGGGGGAATGCAAACCTTAGTTGAAGATATGGCAACCAAGCATGCCACCTCTTCAGTTGAGGCGGCTACTTATGGAGTAAAAATTGAACATTTTTGTGATGAAGAAGCGAGTGACCATCATGGTCAAATTTGGCCAAATGTCATGCAATTAGCTACAAAGGGGAAGCTTACAAAAGAGATTCTACATGAAGCAGGTGATTGCATACGTCTAGAAACAGGATGGAATGATCCAGTGGACTCATTGTCAGTGCATGCCTACATTACAAAATGCCAACAAAATGAGGCAATTGTAGAAGAGAAGCGCAGACGTGAGAATGCTGATGAAGGACCATCAAAAAGAGCTTCTAGAAGTGGGGGAAGAAGCGACTCAATGCCTTCTCAAACACCCTCAACACAAGGAGCATCTCCACCTGAAGTACTCATGGAGGAGTCTACAACAGGAAAGAAGAAAGAGCCAACGAAAGGTAAGACAAAAGGCCCAACTTATAAACTACAATCTGATATTGAGGTTGCTACAGATTTAAAGAAAGTCTTGGAGGAAAGGATCTTGAATAGCAAGATTGAGTTTACTCTGGGAGAAGTTCTTGGCATTGCAAAGCGTGAATTCCATGAGGAGATCATTGAAATCATCAAGAGAAAGAGGCAAACCCTTGCTGAAGTTTCTCGTCCACAGGTTGAAGGGGAAACCTCAAAGACACAAGGGATGCAACTGCAAAATAAGGAGAATGATGGAGCTGTGGTAGGATGCTACCAATCTAGTGGGAGAGTGAAGCAAGTGCATTTCTCAAATGATGATGAAGAAGTTGAAGATATTCCTAGGAGTTACTATTCACGAAGTCATTGGGCAAGGGCTACTACAGAAACTTTGGTCAAGGTAGGTGATCTTGAAGAGCCATTTGTTGCCTTGATTGACCATGGTTCAGAAATAAACATAATGTCAAAGAGTCTCTACAACAAGTGCAAATGGCCGATGGACACAGATCATGGCTGGATGGTAAAAGTGGCAAACAATTCATCCGGTGAATTGTATGCAGCATGTCCAGGTGTGAAGGTAACAATAGGTGATGTAAAGATTGACCAAAACTTCTTTGCTACAGGTACATCTCTCCCCGCAGTATCCTTATTGCCTACGGGCAAGAATAGGGCTTGGGAGGGAAACTTCTCATCTCTTCACTTCTCTCATATCTACATTTCTCACATACTATCCTAGATGAATAACCCACATGATGATCATTTCTATCGCTTTCACTCTGTACAATCTATTAGAATTAACGTATGGATTAGCCGTAAAATACACTTTCAACAACGTATAGTGTTTCTCTTCGGCCCTGAAAGGCTCAATGAAATACTTCTATCACCGGATCCCATCATACTACCTCTCATAGACTATAACTTTTCTTTTGACGTAAGCGTAGTTATCTTGCTATGAACCAAGAGGATTTGTACACACAATTAATCCCAATCACTAGACAAAATATATATATTATGGTAAGCACAAAACTACAATTCCAAAGAACAATTCGTAGCCTATTTGGTCAGCCAAGATTGAATGCCATTAACTCATCCATTAACCCCTTCATATTACCCATGATACGATATGACCATAGCCTTGATGTTTTCATCTTCGTATTGTTTTGACATTCCCTTTTGCGTTCTTTCTTTGTGTGTGTGTGAGTGCAAGAGAGAAAGGGTGAGTCTTCTTTGATTGCACTTCTTTCCAAACCCTAGTCTTCATGGCATCTATGGTTTAACTCCTTCATATAGTTTTTGTCGAGTTCTCTCACAAACTCTCACAGCCATAAGCCCGGTGCTTTCCTGGCAAGACCGCAAATTTCTCGACATATATTTTTGGTGAACCCGACGCGAGTCTGCTAGGGTGAGAGTTTGTGGGTAACCATGGGTGATCATGTTGAGCAACAGGGTATGCATTTTGACCCAGCAACAATGCAAATGTTTCAAGCATTTGCAATGTTCATGCAACAACAACATGCTACTGAAAGAAGGGAGATCTCAGCAACGAAGGCCATACAAGCGGTCGTCAACAGAATGGATCAGTTCAATGGCAAAGATGTAACCAAGTACCTACGCGAGTATGTGAAGGAGATGGAGCTGCATCGCGTGTCAGAAGGTGAGATGATTCAAAGCTTTGAGCTAGTTGTTGCTCCAGAAATTAGGGAGCATGTTAGGGCAATTAAAGATGGGCATGGGAGAAATTGGGAAGAACTCAAAGTAGCTTTAAAGGAGGAATATTTCATGGAGGACTCAGAGAGAGTGACCAAAAGGACATTCTTAGAATGGGTAGTCAAGCCAAAGCAAGGACTATCAATAACAGAGCTACTTAGGGAATTTGAGCGGCGCTATGCACAACTCACTAGGACAGAAAGGGCCACACTAGATGCAGAGAAGACAGATCTTTTCTTACAAGCTGCAGGTAAAGAGTTTCAAGAAAATTTGGAGCTTCTTCTTGAAGATAAAGATGCGGAGCAAGGACTAAAGACCGACTGGAATGAGGTTGAAGGTGCTGTCTCACTGCTTGCCAAACGACAAAGAAGAAGGGACAAGATGGTAGTAAACACTACAAGTCCTTCCACCTCAACTTCTGACAAAATGGTAAAGCCTACTTTTATCGCTCCTAAGTTTGATGAGTCCATGCTAGATGAGCTTGTGAAGGGGATGCGTGACTTGAAGGTGAAGTTTGCAAAGCTTGAAGAAAAAGGCCAACCATCAGGGCCACTTCCTAGGCAAAGACAACAGCCCAAAGAAGGGTTTGTTAATAGATGTATTTGGTGTGATAGTACAAACCATGTAAGAAGGGATTGTGATGATTTTAGTGATGCTTTGTCAAAAGATGTTGTCTTTTTTAAGGATGGTAAAATCCACTTAAGAGAGACAGGTCTACCCTTGAGAACTAACTTTGGGAAGGGGGGAATGCAAACCTTAGTTGAAGATATGGCAACCAAGCATGCCACCTCTTCAGTTGAGGCGGCTACTTATGGAGTAAAAATTGAACATTTTTGTGATGAAGAAGCGAGTGACCATCATGGTCAAATTTGGCCAAATGTCATGCAATTAGCTACAAAGGGGAAGCTTACAAAAGAGATTCTACATGAAGCAGGTGATTGCATACGTCTAGAAACAGGATGGAATGATCCAGTGGACTCATTGTCAGTGCATGCCTACATTACAAAATGCCAACAAAATGAGGCAATTGTAGAAGAGAAGCGCAGACGTGAGAATGCTGATGAAGGACCATCAAAAAGAGCTTCTAGAAGTGGGGGAAGAAGCGACTCAATGCCTTCTCAAACACCCTCAACACAAGGAGCATCTCCACCTGAAGTACTCATGGAGGAGTCTACAACAGGAAAGAAGAAAGAGCCAACGAAAGGTAAGACAAAAGGCCCAACTTATAAACTACAATCTGATATTGAGGTTGCTACAGATTTAAAGAAAGTCTTGGAGGAAAGGATCTTGAATAGCAAGATTGAGTTTACTCTGGGAGAAGTTCTTGGCATTGCAAAGCGTGAATTCCATGAGGAGATCATTGACATCATCAAGAGAAAGAGGCAAACCCTTGCTGAAGTTTCTCGTCCACAGGTTGAAGGGGAAACCTCAAAGACACAAGGGATGCAACTGCAAAATAAGGAGAATGATGGAGTTGTGGTAGGATGCTACCAATCTAGTGGGAGAGTGAAGCACTTTGCATTTCTCAATGATGATGAAGAAGTTGAAGATATTCCTAGGAGTTACGTAACACAGAATCACTTGGGCAAAGGGCTACAACAGAAACTTATGGAGCAAGTAGGTGATCCTGAAGAGCCATTTGTTGCCTGTGATTGACCATGTTTCATAAATAAACATAATGTCAAAGAGTCCTCTACACAACAAGTGCAAATGCCGCTGGACCCAGATCATGGCTGATGGGTAAAAGTGGCAAACAATTCATCCGAGAAATAGAATGCATCCTGACCAGTGAGTGAAGTAACCATAGGTGATGTAAAGATTGACCAAAACCATCTTTGCATACAGGTACATCTCACCCCGCAGTATCCAAGCTATAGCCTACGGGCAAGAATAGGGCTTAGGGAGGGAAACTTCTCATCTCTTCACTACTCGCAAATCAACATATCTCAACATACTATCCTAGATGAATAACCCACATGAATGATCATTTCTATCGCTATCACTCTGTACAATCAATATAATTAACGTATGGATTACGAAAATACATTTCTTTCAAGAACGATAGAGTTTCTCTTTCGCCCTGAAAGGCTCAATGAAATACTTCTATCACCGATCCCATCAAACTACCTCCTCATAGACTATAACTTTTTCTTTTGACAGTAAGCGTAGTATCTTATGCTATGAACCAAGAGGATTTGTACACACAATTAATCCCCAATCACTAGACAAAATATATATATATATGGTAAGCACAAACTACAATTCCAAATAACAATTTACTTACCTATTTGGTCAGCCAGATTGAATGAATCCATTAACTCATCCATTAACCCCTTCATATAACCCATGAGACGATATGACCATAGCCTTGATGTTTTCATCTTCGTATTGTTTTGACATTCCCTTTTGCGTTCTTTCTTTGTGTGTGTGTGAGTGCAAGAGAGAAAGGGTGAGTCTTCTTTGATTGCACTTCTTTCCAAACCCTAGTCTTCATGGCATCTATGGTTTAACTCCTTCATATAGTTTTTGTCGAGTTCTCTCACAAACTCTCACAGCCATAAGCCCGGTGCTTTCCTGGCAAGACCGCAAATTTCTCGACATATATTTTTGGTGAACCCGACGCGAGTCTGCTAGGGTGAGAGTTTGTGGGTAACCATGGGTGATCATGTTGAGCAACAGGGTATGCATTTTGACCCAGCAACAATGCAAATGTTTCAAGCATTTGCAATGTTCATGCAACAACAACATGCTACTGAAAGAAGGGAGATCTCAGCAACGAAGGCCATACAAGCGGTCGTCAACAGAATGGATCAGTTCAATGGCAAAGATGTAACCAAGTACCTACGCGAGTATGTGAAGGAGATGGAGCTGCATCGCGTGTCAGAAGGTGAGATGATTCAAAGCTTTGAGCTAGTTGTTGCTCCAGAAATTAGGGAGCATGTTAGGGCAATTAAAGATGGGCATGGGAGAAATTGGGAAGAACTCAAAGTAGCTTTAAAGGAGGAATATTTCATGGAGGACTCAGAGAGAGTGACCAAAAGGACATTCTTAGAATGGGTAGTCAAGCCAAAGCAAGGACTATCAATAACAGAGCTACTTAGGGATTTGAGCGGCGCTATGCACAACTCACTAGGACAGAAAGGGCCACACTAGATGCAGAGAAGACAGATCTTTTCTTACAAGCTGCAGGTAAAGAGTTTCAAGAAAATTTGGAGCTTCTTCTTGAAGATAAAGATGTGGAGCAAGGACTAAAGACCGATTGGAATGAGGTTGAAGGTGCTGTCTCACTGCTTGCCAAACGACAAAGAAGAAGGGACAAGATGGTAGTAAACACTACAAGTCCTTCCACCTCAACTTCTGACAAAATGGTAAAGCCTACTTTTATCGCTCCTAAGTTTGATGAGTCCATGCTAGATGAGCTTGTGAAGGGGATGCGTGACTTGAAGGTGAAGTTTGCAAAGCTTGAAGAAAAAGGCCAACCATCAGGGCCACTTCCTAGGCAAATACAACAGCCCAAAGAAGGGTTTGTTAATAGATGTATTTGGTGTGATAGTACAAACCATGTAAGAAGGGATTGTGATGATTTTAGTGATGCTTTGTCAAAAGATGTTGTCTTTTTTAAGGATGGTAAAATCCACTTAAGAGAGACAGGTCTACCCTTGAGAACTAACTTTGGGAAGGGGGGAATGCAAACCTTAGTTGAAGATATGGCAACCAAGCATGCCACCTCTTCAGTTGAGGCGGCTACTTATGGAGTAAAAATTGAACATTTTTGTGATGAAGAAGCGAGTGACCATCATGGTCAAATTTGGCCAAATGTCATGCAATTAGCTACAAAGGGGAAGCTTACAAAAGAGATTCTACATGAAGCAGGTGATTGCATACGTCTAGAAACAGGATGGAATGATCCAGTGGACTCATTGTCAGTGCATGCCTACATTACAAAATGCCAACAAAATGAGGCAATTGTAGAAGAGAAGCGCAGACGTGAGAATGCTGATGAAGGACCATCAAAAAGAGCTTCTAGAAGTGGGGGAAGAAGCGACTCAATGCCTTCTCAAACACCCTCAACACAAAGGAGCATCTCCACCTGAAGTACTCATGGAGGAGTCTACAACAGGAAAGAAGAAAGAGCCAACGAAAGGTAAGACAAAAGGCCCAACTTATAAACTACAATCTGATATTGAGGTTGCTACAGATTTAAAGAAAGTCTTGGAGGAAAGGATCTTGAATAGCAAGATTGAGTTTACTCTGGGAGAAGTTCTTGGCATTGCAAAGCGTGAATTCCATGAGGAGATCATTGACATCATCAAGAGAAAGAGGCAAACCCTTGCTGAAGTTTCTCGTCCACAGGTTGAAGGGGAAACCTCAAAGACACAAGGGATGCAACTGCAAAATAAGGAGAATGATGGAGCTGTGGTAGGATGCTACCAATCTAGTGGGAGAGTGAAGCAAGTGCATTTCTCAAATGATGATGAAGAAGTTGAAGATATTCCTAGGAGTTACTATTCACGAAGTCATTGGGCAAGGGCTACTACAGAAACTTTGGTCAAAAGCTACAGCTTTAGCAATAACACCACAACAAAGAAGTGAAAGGCCTCCAGAAGAAGATAGACAAACTAATTGATGCAAACGAGTTTTTGGAGGAGGAAAGAGGAATTGCTCAGTAAGAGGCTAACAGATTCCAAACCTTGCTGGAAGCAAAACAAGCGGATTATAAGAAGCTATACCAAAATTCATCATATTACAAAGGATGCTATAGTGAAAAATTATATTTACCACTCTGTGGCGCATATAATGGATACACATGGCAATTTAACTCTAAATGTGACCGATCTAGAAAATCTCATCAAATCCATTCAGTCAGACCTCTAAGAGAAGGCTGGTGTATACACTACAACACTGGTGAACAAAGCAATAACAAAGTATCTAGAGAATTAAAAAAACAATGATGAGGATTGTGAAGAAGAGGAGACTAGGGATCAACAACACCACCATAAAAATGACGATGATGGTGATGATCAAGGTGGGCACACTAACACATGATCAACACGGGTGGGACAACATCAACTGGAGGTCAATGCTTAGATGAGGCCAAGGAGTGTCATCACAACAACCAAGAATCACCTAAAGACAATACTTGAAAACAAAACTCATCTAACCAACAACAAGCTCAACAACATGCAGTTCATAGTCAACAAAGGATACCAATCTCCCTTTGAGCGGTTGCTTTTGTAGACAATGTAGCCTGGCCAATTTTAAAATGGCCGTTTGCGTTTGGTTGGGATCTGAGCCACTGTTTGAAGCCTAGTTCTCCTTAGGCCTGGTGCTTGTCTCGATGTTGGTCTCGTCTCGATGTTGGTCTCTTCGTCAGTGCTTTGTGTTGTTGGCGGTCTACCTTCCTATCCTTGCCTTGTGTCTTGTGATGTCTTCTCAATGCTGCCTAATGTCTGTTGTGCTCTAGCCTTAAATCCTTTCAACAGATCCATTGACCTCTGCTTTTTGTTGGTTGGCACATTCACTATATGGGTTGGTCTTTTTGCTCTAGTTTGCACTTCCTCTTTACCTTCAGCTTTCTTTGTTGCAGTGTCCTTGGTCTATTCTATTTTGGGTCTTGTCAATCCCTCTAGTTTTGGTTTCTTCAAAAGATATCATTGTGATCTTAGGTGCTCTATCCTTTGTCACCTTATCCCAAATGTTCTAAACATTGACATGTACTAGAGCCAGATCTTCCCAATTGAGAAACTATTGGACATACCATGATTTAAATAAGTTTCTAGATTTATACTTAGCAGTCTACCACACCACACTGGTGTACAGAAACTGTCTTATGTTGATACTAGCTTTGCGATTCTAAATTTTAGCCAGCAACATGGAAAATAGTTTTTCAGAAGGCATGTCGGGCTATTCTTCAGGCTGATGGTTTCTGCAATGAATCTATAGGGCTATTCTTCAGGTTGATGGTTTTTGTAATGAATCTATATAATGAAGTGCATTCCATTGTTGCTAATGGAATTCCCTTAGTACCATCTTTTCACTTTTTCTGACCTGATTGTCTTTCTTCAAAAATCTGTTGACCTCATCAGTTGTAGCTGGTGTGGGGTTTGGTGCATCTAGGATTTTGAACATGTGGGCCAACTCACCAGGTGTCAGTTCCAATATTTTGTTGTTAACCGCTGTTGTGCCCGGTGCCTGGTATGTGGTGAGGACTTGCTAGCTAATCCTCACATTGAATGGAATTGCTACGGCTTCCACCACTATCATGCTTTCAAGCTCTCAGCCTCAGCAATCATGGTGTCTAAAATCACTTGCATTGTTTCTTCGGGGGGGGTCACTATGTATAAATTGTGTACATCACGTGTGTTCGAGGACTATTTATAAAACTCCTTGACTATAAATTTTTGACAAATAAAAGACACCCACTTCTTATTAAATTTGTCATTTTTTTCCCAACTTCCTTTTACAGTATCCTTCTGTATGTGAAACTATGAGAAAAAATGAAACTTAATAACCCCTTCTAGTGCACTCATGTGATACTCACATAATTATTAAGTGACCCTCCCCTGAGCATTGTTTCTGAGGTTTTTTGTATGCCCATACAAGACATTGATGACAAGTTTTTTTAGAGGAAGACTGTGGTCGTGAAAGAACCGTATAGAGAGTATCAAGGAGTGTCGGGTAGCGTTGCTCCAAATTTGAGGAAGTGATGTATGGCAAAGAGGGTTTTTGCTGCAAGCTCAAAGAAATTCCTGCAGGTTGTGATGCATGTGGAATAGGAGGATGTGTACCATTTGTGACATGTCACACATGCATTGGTCCTTATAATGGTTATTACTAGCAGGATCACTTTGATGATTATGGCCTTTATTTTTTGCTGGTGCTGTTAGGTGATGTGACTAAATTGTCCCACTGGTTCTGGTCCAACTATTTATATTTGGTCTGTGTTTGAGTCAGCATTGGTTCTTGAATTGTTCCCAGTGGTTTGATATGAAATAAATTGAAGGGTTCATCATTTGATTCAAGTGATACCTTTGGTGTTGGTTCTACTAGAATTTCCTCTATTTTGGCATGGTATAACTTGATCTTGGCCCCATTGTATACTCCTATTAGCAATAGCCTTGACAAATCTCTGAGTCTTACCGTATCATTTGAAAACACCCAATCCACCTCATAGGATCCTGACCAAGCTATCCTCTGACCTTAATCTTATTGTCATGCCAATGCATCCTCCTTGGCTACTTCTTACATGACCCTCTATCTGATTCCATCCAGTCGTAAAAGCTCATCCCGTCTCTACTTCAAATTTGGTTTAAATTCCATTCCATATTAAACTACCATTCTCTAACTGGTAATAGAAAACTCCATTGGTACTACTGCCTTTGTGCCATACACCATCCTGAAAGGTGTCATGCCAGTAGTAACCTTGTAGGCAGTCCTATAGGCCCATATTGCTGACTGAAGCTTAGTGTCCCACTTATGTGGTTCCTTCTGAACTATCTTGGTGAGGATAATCTTGATGGTTTTATTTCTTCTCTCTGCTTGGCCATTGCACCTAGGATGATACGGTGTGGATTTTTGGTGCTTTATTGAAAACATCTCAATCAATATCTAAATAGTTTCATTAATAAAGTGTGTTCCCTGATTTGAAACTATTTCTATTGGACATCCATATCTGCATATGATGTTTTTATACAAAAAATATAGCTGTAATTTAGCACTATTTTTCAACAAGGCCTTTGCTTCAACCCACTTTGTCGACATAATAGGTGGCAATAACAATATAGTTATTCTTTCTTGGATTCACTTTCTTGAATGGACCCATAAAATCCAGACCCCATTTCATGAAAATTCCCACTGGATACACTAGAGTTAGTGGTGTCATATCAACTGCCATTGCCTTCCCATCCTTTGGAAAATATCACACATTTTGCAAAAAGCTCTGACATTAGCCATCATAATTTTCCACCATAATCATTCCTGAAGGATCTTATATGTGATATCAATTGAAAAGTGCCCTCCAAAATCTTTATTATGAGCTTCAATGATCACTTGCATCCTTCCTCTCATTGGCACACATCTGCAAAGCACATCATCAATGTCTGGTCTGTAAAGTGTAGCGAATTTCACTCTTTTTATGATTAGTGATTTCCTCTTATTCTTGGACCAGTCATCTGGAAATTTATTTGACTGAAGAAAATCATAAACGTCTTGCCATTCTAGGTATGGCTCTTCTTCAACTATTGTCTAGAATAATTCAGCATCTGCTGGCTCATCCCTCAATGAAGTTTTTGAGCAATATTCTATGCTTTTGGAAAGGAATTCTGATTCCATAGTGTGTTTTTCTTGGCTTATGGGAAATATTGAATTTGAACTCCATTAGAAACATGGTCCACCTGATTAGCCTTCCTTGGATAATAACCTTGTTGATCAGGCACAATAGAGCTTGATGATCTACATAGAAGTGAAATAGCTCGTCCAATAGATAATGTCCGAATTTGGTAGTGCTAAATACCATCTCCAATGCTTCTCTTTGAGTAGTCGAGTACCCCTATTCATCTATGTTGAATCTATGACTAGTAAAGTAGACCGGGTAGTCCATCTTCCCATTAGGCTAGGCAAGTATGGCTCCCATAGCCATGCTAGAAGTGCCTACATGTACATGGAAAATAACATCCCAACTAGGCTAGTGAAGTATTGGCTTCTTGATGATTACATCTTTTAATCATTGGAAACTTTTTTCACATTCCCTTTCTTGGTATGTTCATATAAAGGTAATGCCTTGGCTGCAAACATATGAACAAATCTTTTATAGAAATTGATGTATTTCAAAAAGGAACTTAATTGAAACACCATGGTTGGCGCTCTAGTCTGCTGAATGCACTTGATCTTATCATTTTTCACTTTAATCCCATTCCTAGATATTATATGTCCTAGAAGGTGTCCCTTCTAGACCATGAATATTGAATTAAAGGGGTTCAAACATATCCTTTTCTCTTTGCATGCACCTTTCAAACACCATTTCCAAATATAATAAATGGATGTCTTCAATGGAGAACACCGTGAAGTCATCCATGAAGATGGCCAAAAACTTATGCAAAAATTTGCTGGAAATATCCATCATATATCAATGAAAATTTGTTGGAGCATTAGCCTAAATGGCATCACCAGATACATGAATGCTCCCCATTGAATGATAAATGTAGTTTTGTCTGTATCCTTAGGTGCAATCTTGAGTTGATTGTAGCCACTATAGCCACCCATAAAGTATACATTTCATGGCTTGCAATCTTGTTTAGCATCATATCTGTGAATGGGAATGAAATATTACCCTTAATGGTATGGGAATTCAAATTTTTGTAGTCCATACATACTCTCAATTTTCCGTTCCTCCTAGGAACTACCACTATAGGAAATAACCTATCACTACTTGCTACCTCTGTGATGAACCCTGCTTTGAGAAGGTTTTCAACCCGTTTTCAATCTCCTCCTTAACCTTCTAAGCATAGTGAGGTTTCATTTTGTACCGTTGCAACCCAACTGATATGGAATCCGTCTTTAGTGGAATGCAATGTTGGCATACTTCTGGATCTACGCCTTTTAGGTCAATATGTTCCCATGCAAATGCATCCTTGGTATTTTTGGAACAATGCCTTTGCCTTTTCTTTGATCTTTGGCTTCAGGTGCTTGTTGATATTAATCATTCTAGGATAGTCTTTTGAGCAGAGATTCCACTCCTCTACCTCTTGATCATCATCAGCGAGTAACCAATTCGGGCCTCCTCCCTTTTGTTTGTCCATCAACTTTGCTTCCTTCTCAGTTTGAATGGCAGCAACGTAATCATTGAAAGGATTACTTATTTCCAGAAGATCATTCTAAATTTTTGGTGCCATTGTTGGTGGATCTCCTTCATCATTGTTTTCTAAACTAGTCTCCCTTTTTGGCCTAAAATTGAACTTATCTGATACTGTCGTTCGGGTAGACCCCCATCTAGCTAAACTAGTTGTTCTCCCAAGTTCAATTCAGTAAACTACTCTGGATATCATTGCCTTTTCCTTTCAGCTTTCTCTTTATCCATAAGTATAGCACTCAGATCAATCTCTCTAAAAGGGAAAATATTCATTGAAGCAAGCATTCTTTCAATCTTTTTTGTGCCATACTTCTTACACAATTCCTCAAGTCTTAGAGCGTTCTTACAACATCTGGTATTATTGGTTTTGATCTGAATTCTTCTGTTAGAGCCCTAAATGGTCAAAATTTGATTTACATCATCATGGATGGCTCCAGCAATTTTGAGCCAAGGTCTTCCTAACAACATTTTATAAGCTCCATGCACATCTAATACCAGTAAACTATTTTTGAACTTCTCCTTTCTTACCCTGATTTGCATATTCTCAATGAGTCCAACAGATTGGACCACTCTATGGTCCACCATCCTTACTTTGAATGGGGCTAATTTCATCTCAGTTATCCCCAGCTTTTGTCGCAGATAGATTTTCGAGGATGTTTACTTCCGCTCCCCCATCTAGGATTACTCCAGACAATGGTTCCCATTGCTTCCTGATTTTGTAGTCTATATAAATCACTAGAACCTCGTCATCCTGAATGGCTTCCAAGTCCACTGCTCTGGCTTAAGCTTTAGCTTTCCTCTTATGTTTGATGAATTTCACAAATGCTGGTTATGTTTGTTTGATATCATCTAATTCGAATGTCAACTTTTGTATCCTTTCATAGACTTTGATATAGATCTTGTCTTGCTCATTACTAGAACTATTGTTTGAATGGGAAGATTTGTCTTTTGAATCTTCCCAATTCCATTCCACTTCTTGGCTGGTCACTGGTTGAACCTGAGACAAACCCTCAGATTGGGCCTCGTTTAGTTTAGTTGACCCAACTTCAGTCAAGTCTGTCTTGACTTGTTGTACCTCAGTGACCAGGCTTTGTACTGCAACTACCTATCATGGACTTGTTTGGAAACTAACTTCTCCTTCTGGACCTTTGAAGACTGGGGTGGTAGTTTTTGAATCTTTTGGGCTTCAAAACACTCTAGCTGTTTTGGGAGCTTCTTATCCAGATTTTCAATGATTTTTGCTGCGAGCTCCCTTTGTTCCTGTCATTGATATACTACCTTCTCCTTTCCCTTAGCCTTCCAGACTGCTCTCTTCTTCTCCCACTTCTTGGCAGAATTTTGTTTAATAATCCCTTTACTTCAGGTTACCTCCCCGATTGGCACTGGTTCTGGTGCCTTCTTGTCAAGAGTTTTTGGCTTTGAACCTTCTAGGAGCTAGGAAATGAAGTGGCCATACTTTCCACAACCATAGTAGTTTAGGTTTTGTTTTTCATGATTTCCTTGTCCTCTACACCTATTAGTGCCTCCTTGATATCTCCCTCTACGAGCACCACTACTTGTAATAGCTTCATTATCCTTGGACCCTGCCACTGGTCCCATCTGCCTTGTGTGCTTCAGGGTCGATTAGTGCAATCATTGATAAGTCCTTAACTTTTCTGAAGTGATGAATTATTGTACCATAGTTATTTCATACGTGACCAAATACTTTGCAGTAAGTGCACTCAGAACATTCATTAGTCCTATAATCTTTGGATCTGCACTTTGAGCTCCAGGTTTTTGTCTTCTTGATTGATTGCCCTTTTTTTGCAATTTTAGCAACTTCCATCGACATTTCCTCTAGTCTTCTAGTCCATGACCTTTTCTTCTTTCCCTTTCCCTTCTTATCTGATTCATTTTCATATGAGGTTGAACTAGAGCTTAAGCTAGAATCCTCTTCAGTAGAAGACTTGGTCTGTCTGGATTGCCTTTTCTTTATTTGCTTGCTGCTCCAATTTCAAAGCTATTTGCACTAGATCATTGAATTTCTTTGTTGGTGCTGGTACTCTGGCTCTCTCAATTTCTTGCTTCTAAATCCGTTAAGGAACCAGGCTCTCATTGTTTTCTTAGAAGTGGGTTCTCATAACTATCTGGTTAATTCTTTAGTTTTTTTGACGTAGCTTTTGGCAGACAACTTCCCTTGCTTAATTTTGTCAAGCTTACATAGAATATCCTCATCTCCTTTATTTTCTGATTATTTCAATTTGAAGGCCTTAATAAGCTTCTTATAAGATCTCAATCATAAAGCTAGATAATGGTAATACCATTTTGTCCTGCCTCCTTCAATGTTTGTGGAAAATACTCCCCCCATTCATCTTCATCAATGTCTTGAAGTTCTGCATATTGTTCAAAGGCCTAAATATGCACATCGGGATAATCTCTTTTTCCACCTTTGAACACTAGGAAGGAAATATCCAGATTACTAGAGTGTTTAGCCACATGACTGTTTCTGGCAAAATGTGATGGCTTCTTGTCTCTAGGTTTTTCTCTTGTTGTACTAATCAGAGTGAGCATTCTAGTCCCTATCTATAAATTATGTTTCCAATACAATGTCCTCAACTTTGTTCTTAGTTGGCTTTTGTGTTGTTCTATGAATTTTTTGCCACTCTCACTTTCCTCAATTGTCTGTAGCTTCTCTAAGATCCATGGGATCAGCTTCTCCTCGCTTAGCCTATCTTTCCCAAAAATGAGTGGAGTGTTGAATCCCTTGATTCATCAATTGTGGATGGTCCTAGGGCCACATCTGTTATATTTCCACGTTGTTGATATGTTGCAGAGCCTCACTCAGACTCTTTTGGAATTGGGCTGATGTAGTTGGGATCGTCCCTGAATCTGGTAGCTAGCCTTTGACCTCTTCTGGGCAGCATGTTTGATCTCTATTTGCTCTAACACCAATGGGGAGATAGTTCACGTGTCTAGAGTAGCTTTAGTTGAATCCACCGTGATTGCCAAAATGGAATGAGTTGAATGTGTTCAAACATCTATTCCAAGTTGGTAGTTAGAATAAGTTTAGTTCATACTAAAGACTTCAGTATACTGAAAGGAAAATTTGGAATTGGAAATATGAAAGACACTAGAAATGACAACTAGAAGTGAAATTGTATTATTCACATCATAGTACAATGGGAATTAGTACTAAATAAATGTTTAGCTAAATGAGTGTACAGAGTACAACATCCAATGGATCTTAGATACAAATATAAACTTGGGGTTAGGGAGTGGATCTATATTCTAGGCTCTCATATATCAATTATTTGGTTAGGTATTCCATCACGTCTCCAAAATGAGTAGTGTGTCCTATTTATAGTCTTCAAATTGGTGTCTAAATGACTGTGTACTATCTCAGTTACCATGGTAACTATCTCTTGGTTACTGCTTATGGAAGTTTCCAATCCCACCATCCACTAGCTGCTTGCTAGAGACTATTCCCACCTTCTACAAGTTCCTCCATTTTGATGAGTCTGAAGGGTTCATAGTTTTGTATGTATGTTGGTGAAAATTGGTGATGCCATTAATTTATTTCTTGGATTTAAATAGACTATTCACAATGGCCTACATTAGATGATACAAGAGTGAGGGTGGTCTTCAAGTTAATGCCCAAGTAAGGTGATAAGAGACTCTATGTTGGGCCCCTAGTTAATGCATTTCTCCCAAAAACATAGACTTTGCCTTGTGAACCTATTTAACAAGATTAACCCAATGGTCAAAAATTGCTCTCAAGAGTTTCTAGAGTCTATTAAGGCATTATGGAGACCAAGTAGCACATCTCAATCTAAAACTGCAGGCCTTGTTCACTCATAAGGGTGTTTTAAGTACACTCTAGCTTAGAGGTGAGCCATTATCCAGCATGGTAGACCAACTCTAAGGTAGTTTTTGCATAGTATCCAAAGTGAACGAGGCTAAGTGTGAAAAAAATAACAACTACTACTGAGCAAGCAATGTCTTTGCTCATCTAGTAGGTAAGTCACATGAGGCATCCATTGCCTTGTGTGATGGTGTAAGACCTGGGTATTGGCATGCCAATTACCTCACATCCAACTCCCTTAGAAATCACTTTTTGGATCAGCTATCAATACCCTCTACCATGCATGTTGTACATATGACTCTCCTAGCCACCCTTGTCCTTACATAACTCCCCTTTGGAGAAGAGTTCTTGTCCTTAAAAACGAAAGTGGAAAAAGTATTTGCAATCACACCAATGTTATACCAAGTAGAACCCTATTTAGGTCCATCTCACTTGATAGGAATATAATGTTGTGTTTATAGCTCATGACAATACTTCTTTTGAAATTTTATGAACCCGTAGAAAGACATCATCTATACTTCTATATCTATACTATATATAATGCACCTTAAAAGTTCCAAGGCCTTAGGTGTTTGGGATGCAGAATTGACGATTGAGGATCTTACCCACCTTGAAGCTATGCAAGTGGGTCCAAAGGATGCGGAAAATAGGTTCTATAAAAACAATCTATTCCTAGAAGGAAAAATGATGAAAAGCCAAGCACTGTTGATATGTACTCAAACTATGAGGGTCTGCTCGGATATTCAAGAATGATATGTCGATGGCTAGCTTCAAGGAGATTATCTGCAAAAGTAGGGATCTGATGATTGCCATGGGGAAGAATAACTCAGATGAGTGGAGGTAGGCCTATCTAGCCATCACAACCGCCTACAAGTAAAGTTGCATGGGTAATGAATGTATTTATTTGCATTGTATCACATGTCTCCTCAAGGTTCAGTACGATTGCGTGGGTAATGAATGTATTGCTTTCCATTGTATCACATGTCTCCTCAAGGCTGATTTGTAAATTTCTTGGTGTTTAATACAAATCATACACTCACAATTGTGAATTTGGCCAAAAAAAAATTCAAGGCCAAAGAAGCCCTCTATGTGTCTCTCATTTTTTGAAGGGTGAGCCTATAGCGTACTTGAGTGCATGCAATGGTACATAAGTCCACCTTAAATACTTTGTCATGTTGGTGTTATCATCATTACCTAGATTAAAAATTATATATGGTAAAAACTTTATACATTGATGTAGCATCCATTGTATAATCAATATTACATGACAGGAACATAAATCCAACATTGATCTTTTTGTGGGACGAGAATGAAAAGCCAAGCACTTCTAATTTTCACGCATGTTAACGGGTCACCATGACGGACATCTGCAGCATAGCTTTCTGGCACTAACATAATGTCAATACTCAGGGAAAGTGACTCGGATGGGGCACAAAGACTGTCTATGAGATTGTCAATCTCATGAAGTGAACCTTAACAAGCAAACACACTAGCTCAATAAGCAAACCAACACTCAATGATCAGGGAAATTTGCCTATGTCCTTTCTAGGTCATCACGCCATTTCGGCACTCGAAATGCAACAAAACTTTAGGAGGAGGTCTAGGACACCTAGGGGCACTAACCTAGCAAGCCTGGTCGCAATCCGCCAAAATTGCGATACATCGTGAAAAAGGTCCGAAAAACTGTAACAGATCTATCCAAAATTGTTGTCCTATGGTGTAAGAACACTCTCCTATGGTCAAAACGACTAAAAACAGCGATTTAAGCTCTCAAATCTGCAAGTATAGCTCACAGACGTGTAGTCGTGAACCACAAAAAACTGACAATTCTTACACAAAATTTAAAGAGAAAAGAGAGAGGAACACAATGCAAATTTCAGAATTGAAAATGGATTACCCATTCATTAACTGCGATGATTACAAGGTGGAGCAGCTTGTAGCTTGAGCGTACGTTTTTTGAGCTCCCTTCTTCTTCTAAAGATAAGCCTCCTTCCACATTAAGGTTATTGACCGTTATACCTAGGGAATTCTAAATGGCCAGTGGCCAGCTCACACGCACCTTTCCATATATCATTACAGCATTACAATTCAGGGGATTGATCCACGACTCTGTAATCAAGATTTACACGGGGTATTACTACACTAGCTCGTAAAACTAATAGAGTACAAATGTGGTGTCCAGCTATGTGTTCGACCAATTGGGCGCCCGTTTGATCTTTCCTCAAACATTATCCCCTTCCTAATTCGTGTCGTCCCTTGACACTACCTTGTGCAGTCTTGTCATAGGGTTGCCTTCAGCTTTGTCTTCAAGGTTGGGTGGACTTCAGCTTGGGAAGTGCTTTGTTGTTTATGACACTCCCCCCTCCTTGAGTGATTCATATCTGCCATGAAGAGTTCTTTTGATGTTTCTATCTTTGTCATTGACTTGCAATACTTCACTAGATTTAGCACTATGGAACTCCTTATGTTTTGTTGTTGGGAGATTTTGTGCTGAAGTTATCATTGTTTGCATGATAACGTCTTTGTATGACATTCTTCATCTTTCCATTGATCGTTGAATATTTGTCTTCAAGGTTGTTCTTTAGCTTTGGAAGAGCTTTGGCATTGATGACACTCCCCCTTCCTTGAGTGATTCATATCTGTCATGTTGATACGTGATTTGATCTTTGATTTTTGAGGCAACTTTTCTTCTTGTTGTGCATTTGCCTCTTTGTTGCCAATCTTAGCCCTCGTAAAGGTGGATGTTGATGTGTTTGAATTTGTAGAACTGATCCTCTTTGGCGCGTGGACTTTATGATGGATTTTCTTTCAAGGTCCACTGCAGTTTGAGTTGTCTGCAATAGGTCACCAATGTTGAAGCACTGTGTGCTACTTTTGATTGTTGTGGATAGCTCGCTTGGTGAATTTTTCATTGCTTGTCGTTGTAGGCCATTCTTTGACTTGCCATTTCTTGATGGAGATTTGTTGTTGCCCTTTTAGATAAAAGACGCTCTTGATAAGCATATGGAGACCTGCTATGTTTGCTCCAAGTCGTTGTTGATTGATTTGGGAAGACATTTCCTTATTGCTGATGTAATAGGAATATATACAAGAAGTCGATGATGAGAGTTTCTAGATTAGGGTCTTAAAACCTGGATGACCCAGGGAAAAAAACCCCGGTGAAAAAAGTACCTTTGGTATACGCTCTTATTGAAGTTGAGCATATCCACTTGAAGTACCTGTCATGCAAGGTGAGTGCTTGGGAGAAACAAAGGAAGAGTGTCTAATACAAGTGCCAATTATGGGACACTCTATATGCATATGAAAATTTGTCCAAAAAAAGCATGCAGTGTAACAGATGGAGATGATGGATGCTTCAAGGAAGAGATGTAGCACATGTGACATCAAAGGATGTCTCAATAGCTTCCATGTTTCCAAGAAGGGTTTTTGATGTAGAAGCTTCTCCACTCATACCTCACTGTGTTGAGTGAATGAGTGTCTTTTGGACTTACTCCTTCACTTACCACTATACTACAATGACTTCAACTCTTATGCTAACCTATACCAGCATGAGCGACACAACGTAATTATGCTCAACTCTTCCAGCTTGAGTAGTACCTAGAATAACTAATACTTAGACCACATAGAATATTACATGAAGGTTTGGGACTAATGCCTCGCTCATTTAGTGGCTTAGTTGTCTGACTCTGACTTTTATGCCATGTATTTTTAATGGTGACTTAGATACTTACCTGTTCAAGACCAGAAACCCAATTCCATAAGTTCTGAAAATTTAGGCCTCTTCCATTGTATTGGTCTTTGGATGCCACCATTTTGTCGAGTAGGTTGCATACTTTTGCTCCTCTTGACTTTCTTGTTTAGTGATTGATGTAGCCTTTGCTTTATCTTGCATGAGAAACGATTGTTGAAAGGTGTGGGTTCTTTGTGATTGAATTTCCTTTAGCAATTTTGGAACCCATCTTGTTTTTGGTTCATGTGTGATCGTCTTTTGCATTTGCTCCTTTTGCTCGATGACTTGATGGACACTAGGCTTCGGTAGCCAGATCTAACGATTTCCTTTGTAGAAGCCTTGCTTTTCTAATTGATGACAAGGTATCCATCTGGAGGTTGTAGCACCCTTAATGGTGACTTGTTGTTGGCTCTGCCTATTGATTGTGTGCCTTTGGGTGGAGCCTTGTGGTGCTTCTTGATTGAGCGCCATTTTTCTAGGTTGAGCTACAATTTTTGTAACCATATTTAATTGTTACCTTCATAAAATCCTTGTGCTTCGAGTAGCTTAATAGGAATCATCCGTTGATTCACCTGTTTGTGTTGGGTATCTTCATTGAAGTCTGATTTCGATACCCAAACTTTTTGTTGAGCCAGCAGAGGATCACACCCACATTTTTGCTCACACCCATCATTTTGTAACCATTGATTGTAATAAATGTCTTTCCGACATTAATTTTGATTTGAGCCATTCATTAAGTAACGGGACTCAATTGAGTTTCCAGCTTGTAATCCCGAAGTAATTTCACCTGTTGATGTAAATAGTTAGAGATGTTCTCACCTCCAAGGCTGAGGTATATAAGCCAAAGTTTTGTAACCTAAAGGGAGATTCAATAATTAATCAAAGTGAATTTTTGAGCGCCGTGACTGTGTCTGAGAGAGTGTGAGAGAGAGAGAGTCTTATCTCCTTGCTACGCGAGCTACGGAGCCGCCATTGGAGAAGCGACACCACCATTGTGTTAGCAACGGTGAGAGCTACGCACAGATACCAAGAGTGCGCGCTATCGGCTTCTACGTGTGGTAAGTTCCTACGAGCTTCGGTGTGAGTTTTCTTCCAACTCGTGTGTCGGAATAGAGCGTGCAGCATATCTATAGAACCACAACGAGTAGAGCTACACATTGGTACCATCGGGGTCAAGTTTCGGTCACCTGTATTTTTCGGCCTGTCTTCATATGCGTTTACCGCACGGAGTGGTTATAGGTTGATTTTGCAGTTCAAGTCTTTAGGGTGTTGTTCTTACCTAGTGTATAGACTTCCCCTTGAGTTTGAGATCGATTCGATGATTCTAGATCCTGTTTCGTATAGCATTCGTTCGTAGTACGGATTTCAGTCACTTGCGTATCTTAGAACTTAGATTTGGTTTCCTTGGTAGTGATTGTCATTAGAAGGTCGAGTAGGTGATTTGACACCCACCTAGTTGTTTCCATGCGCCTGCGGGTCAAAAGCTCCGTCCTCGTCTGACAAATTCTGTTGTTGGTTGAGTTCTCGCTATTTAGCTTCCGCTAGCGGCGTAACCGCCTTAACATTGGGCGCCGCTGCCGGGGACGAGAGCCCTAAGTAGGTGACCTTAGACTAATCCTACGAGGTGAGTCGTATAAACTATTTTTTATACTTTAGTTAGAAAAGATCTAGGAGTGGTGGACTCCGAAGGTCTCGAGAGATACTAGGAAGTGGGGTATTCCTGGGTCTTCCGTGTTGACAGTATTTTTAGTTTAGCTTAGATTAGATTGTTTTTTATGGTGTTTAAGTGGTTGTTGACATAAAAAGCATTTGCTACTCCTTGTGTGGTAGTAAATCTCTTTATATTTTCAATTGCAAAAAAATCCATTTTATGATTAGAAGTAGCTTAGGTAGGGCCTGATTTGATCCTGATCCAAAGCTATCAATTGGTGTTCTATTTGCTTGATGTGTTTGATTGCATGTTAGATCACTGAAAAAGTCACTTTGGTAGTGAAATATGCAATAAACAAAGTTTAGAAAAATTTTCTGTGTAACTGATTGTTGCTGAGCACTTAAAAGAGCTATTGGAAGAGTTCTGTGCTGAAAAACTGGAAATCTGCAACTTTAGACATCATACGCGTATGATGTCTTAGGATCTAAACAGAGACTAAAATTGAAAATTTGACATTGCCAGAGTGTTTAGAAGGGGGGTTTTACCCTAAGATCAACTTGAAACAAGGGCTTTAACACTCTCAGAAACCCAAAAGACCAAGTCAGAGAGCAAAAAAACGCAAAGAACAAGAAATTTTGATTCAGATCTTATTTTTACATTCAAACCTGACAAAAACACTTGAAACTCAATTATAAACATTGGAGAAGGCTTAAAACCAAAAACAGTCAAAATCTAGGACAAAAGACAGCATACACATATAATGTCTTTTGGCACTTCCACTGCTTATTTTTGAAATCTGACCTGACAAGATTGTTACAAACACTGTAGAAAGCATAAATATCAAGTTTGGACCCAAATTGATGAAAAAGACATCATACGCGTATAATGTCTTTGACCTAATTTTGGACATATTTTGATACTTTGCCAACACAGATCCATTGTAATAGCTATCTAGAGGCTATATT
Organism: Adiantum capillus-veneris; assembly: GCF_014529385.1. Lineage (NCBI taxonomy): Eukaryota > Viridiplantae > Streptophyta > Polypodiopsida > Polypodiales > Pteridaceae > Adiantum > Adiantum capillus-veneris. The sequence goes on from NC_140941.1 coordinate 128,669,340, forward strand.
TCAAGTTTCATCCCATTTGGATCACAATTGACCCAAAAAACAAGTCAAAAGCGGAAAAGTGCCAAGAAAAGCCTGAACTAGCCATAACTTGCTCAAACAGAGTTCAAACTGAATTTTGTGAGTGAACAGAGCATAAAGGGGCCATTGAGAGTGAGCATAACCAAAATAGTCAAAATCTGTGAAAAAAGACATCATACGCGTATAATGTCTTTTTCAGCATAACTGCGACAAAATTCTCACTTGATGAAACAGAAGTTGTCCAACTGAGAAGATTAAACAGTTGATCAAGTATCAATCAGTTTGGATCAATTTTGACCACAAAAACTTGGGGAAAACAAATTGCCGAGACGGAAAAGTTACAGTCCTTTAGGGGAATTGATGAATTTGAGATCGGGCAGGAATCTCCGGAATAATCAACCAAAACAAGGGGAACCAGCAAGTGTCATATCAACCAAAACAAGGGGAACCAGCAAGTGTCATATCAACCGAGGGAAGTGTAAACCAAAGTTGGGTGCAACCATTAGAGCCGATCTTTGAAGGAAGTGTTTCTGATACTTCTTCGGAGAGATCTTACGAGATTTTCACCGAACATTTGGAACACTCGAGCAGGAACAACAGAGAAAATATGGCAGCAGGATCATCATACCCTTCCGCCACAATGAAGCTATTGTTCATAAAATATCAGTACGACAATGAGCAAGGTGCAAAGATCTACAAAGATGGAATGGACCGCTATTGTGTAAAGATAGAAGAAAGACCTAGTGAGTTCAAGGACTTAGTGCCTGTGAGCTATAGCGGAGATAGATATCTAGATGACAAGGGTACCATGTACTTGGTAGTCCTAAACCCTAACATTGTGGACAAGTGGGGATTGATGGGCACCAAAGCCAAAATAGATGAAGAACTCGAGGAGAAAGCACCAATAATGAACTTCCCTAATGCGAGGTTAAGAAGAGAGAATGAAACTACAAGGATCAACACTGATAACATCTATGTGGGGCTATACAAATATAATAATGGGGAGCAAGATCTCTATTATAGATGTGAAGAACCCTACACCGGAAAGTTGACAGACCAAAAAAGACTCTATGTCTTTACCTACACAGAGGGATCAGAAGTGAAAATTGCCGCTTACGATAAGTATGGCAGGCAATACTCAACAATGGGCAAGAAAGAATTAGAAGGATATACATACTTTGGGGGACCGCTACATCAGTATGATGTTACTTCTAGCTCACCAAGACCAGCACCAACAAATGGAGGGCAAAACCCAATGACGACAAGAGGACAAAGAACTCAGGTTGCTGACTCTTTCAGTCAACCTTGGGACTCAAAGCTCGGACCAATGGGATCATTACATTCCAGAGAGTCAATGGAGACGAATCGAGGTAGTGCAGTTCCAATCCCCACGTATACCACTCCAGGTCCAAGGTTCGAAGCGGAACCGTCACATTTACCTCCTAGTAGTAGATTCAGGACAGGGGAACCGACAAGGGTAACCCATGAAGTCCATGATGCTAGAGAAAGCTTTAGCGGGGACACAGGAGCAATGAGATTGGTAGCAGACCATAGACGTATGAGACCATCTCAAGTAGCCAAGTGTATGCCAAAGAAGTATGGTGGTTCAGGAGATCCGTATGCACATGTGTCACTCTTTAAGCAAGTCTTAAGAGCTGAGCAGATAACAGATTTCCATACACAATACGAGGGATTTGGTCTTACTCTAGAAGGTACGGCATTGACATGGTTTCAACCAATGAACATAGGGGGATTCCATGACATTGACCATTTGCTAAGAGAGTTTGCTGAGGAATTCTCAAAACGAGGGATTAAGCATAATACGGTCTCACAAATATATGCTTTTAAACAGAGAGAACACGAAAAAGTGAAGGAAGCTTCACTTCGCTTCAAACAATACATTGAGAGATGTCCAGTACGTGAACGACCACAAGATGACAGACTATCTGTTCTCTTTATTGAGGGACTGAGGAACGACACTCTCAAGAAGGACTTGCACTTGAAAGCTTGTACAAGTTTCGAACAAGTAACGAGAGAGGCATTGTACTTAGTGGATAACTGTACGGTTTATGGAGAGGTGTCAGCGGATACAGATTTTGCACCCAGTAGCTCCTCCTCCGTAGCGAGCGAGACTACCACTAAAAAGAATGTTCAAACAATAACCATGCCAAATGTAGAGCAAATGATAGAAGATGCTCTAAAAAGGATGGCACCATACCAAAAACCATTGCCAAAACCACTGAAATGGTGTGCGATTGAACAAAAATGGACAAATCATCCAACAGAGGAGTGTTATTACAACAAAGGGTATGTAAGGGAGCGCCAGTATGCACCTCCTGCTCAATTAGCACCACCTCAGATACATCCAGTACCTCGATACCCAACGGGAAGTGTACCAGGACCTATGGGGATAGAAAGACCGCAACCGGTATTGGGACAACAACCACCTTTACCAGGAGCAAGACCAGTGGGCATTAGATATGCACCAACCTTAGAGAATCAGGAAGAACACGCCCTAGTGCCTGTTCAAGCCTATTATGAAGAATCTGGTGCACACATGTCTCCGACAGTGTATTACCCACCAGAAGAACCAAAACAACCAGAACCATGGGGCATGATGGGGAATGTTGGAACACCAACAGTTACAAGTGCTTCTGATGAAGAGAGATACAATATGGACGCAAGAACATTGATGTTCATAGCTCATGGAGGGTTAACAGGACAAAGACCATCCTATCCACAAAGGACGAATCAAATGGGACCAAGACCAGCACTAGGACCCTGTTACAAGTGTGGAGGTGATCATCTGATGAATGTTTGCCCACATACGGAAATCATTAGAATTAATGCTTATTGCACTGAGTGTGGGGTTACTCACTTCATTGAGGATTGTTCAAAGAATCCAAACAAAGTGCAAAAGACGACATTGAATATGCTAGAAACCATTCCTACCAGCAGTGGGTCTGAAAATGAAACTCTGATACCAACGCAAGTTGTTACTAGAGTTCAAGCTAAGAAAACCACTAGAGAACCTGAGAATGGAAAGTTAGAGACTGAAGTGGTTAGTCCAGGACCTCGGAGTCAGAAAAACACATGGAAAGCTAGAAAAGCACGCATGAAGTTGAGAAAAGAACGTGAAGACGCTATTCTAGCTGAGGAACTAAAGCGAACGAAAGATAGATTAGAAAAACTTGAGAGTCAAAACGGGAAACGAGAGTTGAGCCCGGAAAGAATGAAACAAAAGAGTATCAAAGAAACAACGAGCTTAAGCTCAGGGGGATCAGTGCTAGTTGACAAAGTACACGAACCATTGGACGCACTGATGAGAGCTTACGAAGCTAGGTTAAAGAACAACCAAACACAAGAACAGAGGTGGATGACATACCCAAACGCGGAATTGGAAAAGCAGAGACTTGAAATGTGCCAGAGAATGATCGAGACTGCACAAGCCTTATTAGAACCAACAAAAGAAACAATGAATTGTGGAACGGAAAACCCAATTCAGCAAGAGACTGTCGTTTCACGGGTAGCTGAAAAGACTCCCAGTGCACAAAAGCCTGAAAATACACACAAGGATGACCGCATAGTGTTGAACACAACCGATCAGGAGGTCGAGAGTTTTCATCCAGTCATACAGAGGTCTTACGAAAGAGATGATGATTACAATGAATTTTGGAAACAAGTGAGAGAGGCAAACTTTGCAAACGAGCTAAGTTGCCAAGCTAATCAGACAAATTGGGAAAAGGACATCAGGAATCCTCCCATAGTGGAATTTGAGGCAGGATCTCAAGTGGACTTGGATCTGCAATCTTACTGGGGAGATGGGGGCTCTGTTAGAACAATGGAGAGCAAACCTCATTCACTGAAAACCTTACCTTCATACTTAGGAGAGTATGAAGCAAAATCCGAGATTAGAGCACTTCCCTCACGAAAAATCTCATCAGAAAAAGTCATGGACTCGCAAGGATTGATAGAGATTTTGTCAACACCAGTGACATGCACTATCACTTTAGCTGAGCTTTTGAGGCTAAGACCACATATGTGGACCACTGTAGGAAAATGCTTGGAGAAATTCGGGATAAAAGATCCAACATCGAGATTGCAAGAGAGCATAGAAGAGCTGAGCAAGCCACAAAAGAACGCTAAGCCTGTACCCTTAAACAAGGTCGGAGAGTATTGCGAAGGTGAAGAGGGGAATACAACCTTACCAGTTGAATTCCAAGGAGTGAAGACGATGGCGATACTAGACAGCGGAGCTGGGGTAGCCATTGCTACAAAAGAAATCTGGAAAAAATGGGGGAAACCAGCAATAAGGAAGATTAGGTTGAAACTCCAATTAGCAGATGGACACATGGAGAAACCTATGGGGTTATTAGAGAAAGTCGTAGTGACTTCTTGCGGCATTGAATACGAACATACTTTTGCTATTGTCGATTTTGGCAAGGAGAATAACTATGATATCATACTGGGAAGACCATTCATGAGACAGTTGAAAATGGTCCAGGATTGGGGTTACGATCACATATACCTGAGAAATATGGAAACCACTACACGTGTGAACCTGAAAGACCATAGCTACAAAGATGTGAACCGAACACCGGTAGAGGAGTTTGATTCAGCTACTTTGGCAGGATCCGAATTTCCAGCTTGGTTAGGTAAACCCAAGGAGTTATGGATGTGTGGAGCTTCGAAATGTGGAAGTCTGAAACGAGAAGAATGTGTTTTAGAAAGGGCTATCGAAGACGAAACTTATGTAGGAGAACCCTTTCCAGAGGACACGTTTGAACCATTAGAATGGACACACATTCTAGCAACCCTAGATGTTTGTGCGATTCCGGATGGTCCCACAACGAAATTTTGCGACAAGGACGGGTACGACGTGGTTCCGTATTTCATGTTGAGAACTGTACTCGAAAAAGAAACTGAAAAGAACGATACACTGGAAAAGGAAGATGAAGAGGAGGTGTTTCACGACATCACCGATCATCCAGAGTGGGGAAATGAAGCAGACAACGAGTCAACGGACAATTCAAGCGAAAACGAAGAAACTATAACGGATGTCCGATTTTATGATTTTCCGAACCAAACTAAACAACGCCAGAAACGCTATAGAGCAAAGAGAAAAACAAAGGGGGTCAGAACCAATCCGATGCCTAGAATAAGAGGAAAAAATCAATTCCTAATGCTAGTAAAGGCGGAAGATTGTGTTAAGGACAAGGTTTCTAGAAGAATGAGAGGCAACGATCAAAAGAGCTTACGAAAAGACAAAAGAGGCTCAAGAAATCAAGTTCAAAAGAATGGAACGAAAACTGAAACAGAAAAATCAGAAAAGAACAAGCGCAACAGAGAATACACGGAGTCCAAGTTAGAACGTAGAAACAAGTACAGAGAGCTCAAGAAAACTCTGAAGGAAGTTTGGACGACAGAAATTGAGAGTGGAGAGGACGAAAACGTCAAAATCAAGGAAAACATGGATGTTCCCTCTCACTACAGGAAATTCACAATTGAGGATAGGAAGGTGGTATTAACCCAACCTATTCGAGAGAGAAAGGAGAACGAATCTTATGACGGACCGGAGGATGCAAAAAAAGTTGATTTAGCAGCCCCAGGTGAGCCACCTAGACCGATGTACGTAGCCACAGATTTGTCTCCAGGCGAGGAAGAGAGACTTTTGAGTCTTCTCAGAGAGTATAGGGATGTGTTTGCATGGTCTTGTAAGGACTTGAAGGGAGTTGACCCATCGATATGCCAACACACAATCCCACTGAAACAAGACGCAAAGCCTAGCAGACAGAGACCATACACGTATAATGATACGTTTGCTAAGCGAATCAAGGAAGAGATAGATAAGCTAATGGAAGCTGAATTCATATATGAGATTGAACACACCGATTGGGTATCTCCGATTGTGGTAGTACCTAAGAAGAACGGAAAACTCCGAGTGTGTGTCAACTTAAAGAAAGTGAATGCTGCAACAATCAGGGACAATTATCCCCTGCCGATAACTGATCATGTTCTAGAGCGTGTATCAGGGAAAACAACATACTCTTTTCTTGATGGTTTTTCAGGGTATAACCAGCTAGCCATAGCACTGGAAGATCAACATAAAACAGCTTTTGCAACGGAGTGGGGAATTTATGCTTATCGAGTTATGCCTTTTGGTCTAACCAATGCTCCCGCAACCTTCCAGAGGCTGATGACGCATGCTTTCAAAGCATACTTAAGGCTGTTTCTAGAAATCTACATGGATGACTTATGTGTACATTCTCTACTGAGAGATGAGCATTTAGAACACCTAAGAAAAGTATTTGAGAAATGTAGGACATATCGCATTTGTCTCAATCCTGAGAAATGTGTGTTTATGGTCCGACAGGGCAGAATTCTGGGACATATTGTCTCACAAAACGGAATATCCACGGATTTAGAGAAGATAAAAGTTATAGTGGATATGCCTAGACCAACCAATGCGAAACAAGTACAGAGCTTTATGGGACATTGCGGATATTATAGACGATTCATTGTCATGTACGCTATAATAGGCCAACCACTTTACAGGCTAATAGTGAACTTTGAATGGACAGAGGAGTGTGAGGAATCGTTCAAGAAATTGAAAGAGGCACTCATTACTGCTCCAGTCTTGAAATCACCAGATTGGAAGAAGATATTCCATGTGCATATAGATGCTTCGGCATATGCAATAGGATGTGTTCTGGCTCAGCCGGAAGAAGGAAACATGGATTTTCCTATCTGTTACGCCAGTCGACAGCTCAACAATGCAGAGAAGAATTACACCACAACAGAGCGAGAGGGATTAGGAATGATATATGCTGTGAAGAAATTTCGGCATTATCTTCTAGCCAGCAAGTTTGTGTTTTTTACGGATCACCAAGCCTTGCTCTACCTAGTGAATAAACCATGCAATACCGGGAGAATAGTGAGATGGTTCATTATCTTACTGGAATTCGACTTCACGGTAGTAGTAAAGAAAGGAAAAACACATCTTAGAGCTGATCATCTTTCGCAATTGACGAATGGAGAAGACCCTATAGGAGTAGATGACGACATGCCAGACGCGTACTTGTTCAACATAGAAATGATACCGAGGTGGTCTCAAAATGTCGTTAACCTGTTAACCTATGGAGGAGAGTTTGATAGAAGAGAATACAACCAGAAACATATTGCTATTCAGAAATCCAAGAATCTTCAATTGATTGCAGGAAGGTTGTATCAATTGGGAAATGATCATGTTTTACGACTATGCATCAATCCTGAGGAATATAGTATATATCTGCGCGAAGCACATGTTCAGGAATGTGCATTTCATTGTTCAAGAAGGAACACATATAGAAATTTGTTACAATTGGGAGTCTATTGGCCAGGAATGAAAGAAAGCGTACATGAATATGTCACTGTATGTATTGTATGTTCATCAAAACCGCCAGCCGAGTATTCGACATTATATCAGATAATGATTTCTCCGGAATGGAGTCAGTATATTGTTGAATATCTCACAAATAGAACTTTCCCAGAAGGAACGTCAAAAGCTCGTCAGAAATCTATAGAGACAGAAGCTAGAGAGTACGCTTTAATAGGAGATCAACTCTATAAGAGAGGTAAAGACAACCAGCTTAGGATTTGTGCATCAGAGTCTGAGTATGTGATAATCCTAGAGCAAGCTCATGGAGGAGTAGGTGGAGGCCATTTCTCAGGTGATAAGACAGCAAAACTTGTCTTAGCCGCAGGAATATGGTGGCCAGCATTACATATGGACGCTGAGGAATACGTTAAACGGTGTGATGACTGTCAGCGGACCAAAGTACCACTTAAAAGAGATGATATGCCGCTTAGACCAATGATGGGGGCAAGAGCTTTTGCAAAATGGGGGATTGATTATGTCGGACCCATTTCACCTCCTGCATATAAGACTCATGCACAATACATCATTGTGGCTACAGACTATCTAACAAAGTGGGTCGAAGCAAAGGCAACTCAAAAAGCAGATGCCAGGACCACTGCACAATTTCTATATGAATACGTCTTTGTACGATATGGATTGCCAATAGAAATTGTGAGTGATCGAGGCACACATTTCATAAATGAAGTGATAGAGATCCTTCTAGATGAATTCATGGTAATCCATAGGAAATCAGCCCCGTATCATCCACAAGCAAACGGACAAGCTGAAGCAACAAACAAAACCATATGCACGGTCCTTACGAAGATTGTATCTGAGTCGAGAACTGAATGGGACCAAAAGTTACATTCAACATTATGGGCATATAGGGTAGCATATAAAACATCAATAGGAACGACCCCATATAACATGGTTTTTGGGCTAAATGCTATCTTGCCAATAGAATTCTTGATTTCAACCTTAAGGGTGGCTAAGGATCTAGAGTGGACAGGGCACGAGCTCTCTGATAGAATAGATGACCTAGAAAAGCTAGATGAGCTTCGCCTAAAAGCAGTAGCTTCCATCTACGCTCAAAAAAGGCGACAAAAGGAATTTTTTGATAAGCATGTGCGGACTAAAGAGTTTAAAGTTGGGGACTATGTCCTAGTTTATACTCTGAAACAGCACGCTAAGAAGCTAAAAAAGCGAGGGATGGGACCTCTGGTGATTAAAGATCTATCACCAAGTGGAGCTGTCAAGCTTGCTACATTAGACGGAGAAGAAATGCCCAATTGGATTAGTGGATGCAGAGTGAAAAAGTATCTGTTGCCACTAACACAAGACATGCTTCTCAAAATACATCAAGAAAAGCTGCGTGTCGAGAAAAAGAAAAAGATTGAGGAGGAAGCGCAAGCCGAGGCGAAGAAAAGAATGGAGAAAAGAAGACTACTGCGTCAGAAACAGCGCAATGAAGGAGCAATACGAATAAACGCAGTCAGTATAACAGAAATGGATAATGACAAGGAAGAACCCATCATTGAATGCAAAGTAGGAACCAACCAAATCAAAGCCAGAGCACTATTGGATTCAGGAGCTCAAGCTAACCTACTTTCACTCAGTTTGTATAGACAATTGACAAATGACACTAAACTACAAACTGCCAAGCAAGAGTTAAAGAGTTACTCTGAGAATTCAATCAAAACTGTCGGATGCACAGTTTTACATATACAAATTAACCAATATGTGTATCCTCATATGTTTTACGTGGTTGAAGACCAAGCTACACAACATCCATTATTGCTAGGACAACCATGGCAGAAGCAATACAATGCAATGATTGACTGGAGTTCTAAATCAGTGCTTATCAAATACGAAGGTGAAAGTCAATCAGTCAAGTTCACCAAAGGAGCAGAGCCAACTCCAAAGGAAGAATCCACGAACAAGGGCAAACAACAAACAGAGAAAAAGAAGAAGCAATGGCAACCAAAAGTTTCTACACAACTGGATTGCTCGTCGACGAGGAATTCTCAACAGTGGATAAGGAAGACAAGCAATAATATAACAGCTCAACCTTGGAAAAAAAAGGAGTCAAAGTTGGTATGGAGACCAAAAAAGGCTGTGCCAGAGAACACAAAGGTGGAAAACAGAGTCTTCAATACCAGACAACAGAGTGATCCCCGACAATCAAGGACAGTGAAACAGATCTGGATTCCAAAGAAGTTCATGACGGCACAAAGCTACAGCAAGCAAATTTGGATCCCAAAGATTTGTAAACAGGAACTCCATTCAGTACAAGCCACGGAAACTCCTAGGTATTTCAAGCCAAGGAAATCAACACACAGAACAAAGCAGGTTTGGGTCGCAAAGAGTTTGTGGCAAGCACAAGCAAAGCGGAAGCAGATTTGGATTGTGAAAAAATACAACAAGGTAACAAAGAATCCACCTACTAATTCTACTACCAAATTGCCAAAACCAACCCAAAACCAGACCACCAATCCATCAATCAAACAAAGAGCAGCTTTATTGGAAAGAATGTTGTATCGTCGCTCTACAATTACATTGGGAATTTATGACCAAAACAACTACAAGGCTTCGCCCACAGACACTTCATAGTCGTCCGGGAGGACTCAGACTAGGAGGGGGGGAGGTATACAGGAGCTACAAAGCAGCTACAAGAGAAAAAAACAAAGAAAAACAAAAATTATATTACAAGGGCAGTGTCTTACATGATTTTGTAATTTTTTATGTTTGATTGCGGATATTGATAATATTTATGCCCTTATATACCTTGTTTTGCAACAAGAAGAGATCAAATGATGAATTTGGGTCTCTAGATGTGTAAATATCACTAAATAAGAGTGTTTTTGGAGCTAAAAAGTGGAAAAAAGTGGTAATCCAAGTCCAGAAATCACAAAGAAGTGTATATTCATATACACAGGGTTACCAGCTATTTATCGTGTATGTTTGGAATTTTTTGGCTTCAATTTGCTATTTTCCTTTATTTTTTATGATTTTCTTAATAAAAATAAAAGAAAAATAAAAAAGCAGGTGAAATGAGATCGGAAAAAAGAAAAGAATAGACGGTGATGGTCCTAATGACAAGGGCAACCCAGGATAAAAATTGGGTACAATTCTGAAAAAGTTGCGGAAAGCCCGAAATGACAGAATTTTGGCAAAGTGGACAGATTTCTCAGAAGCAGGTCAAATGGAGTCCAAATTGAGAAATTTCAAATCCTAAAGTGCATTTCACGACGAGATAGGAGCACATGTCAAATTTGGTAACAAGTGATCCGGGAAGCTCGAAGTTAAGTATTTTTCACTTCACTTTCAAGCTCATTTCCACTATTACCTTCTTGGAGAGAGCAAAGAGCACACAGGAGCATCCGACCTTCTACCGCCTTCTACGACTGCTACGAGAGCTCAGAGGACACCAGACATGAGAGGTAGACTCGTTGCCATAAGCTTTTGATGCTTATCGTTAACTTTTGTCGCGAAAACTCACCAAAACCAAGAAACAAGAGCAGACGGGGAATGGGGAAGAATGCTAGGTAGGGGCACAACCGCCTAACCAAACCTTACAAGAGCTTAGAGGTGGGTTACCCTAGTATAGGAGATGGGTTTCTAACACTCAAAGCTCGAGAAAGAACGACTGGAAAAACCCTAGGTCAACAGAGCCTGCAAGAGGCAAACAAAAAAAGTTGTCGGAACGACACAAAACTTCTCAGGAAGCTTAACAACATCGAGGGAAATGCAACCATGGAGTATCTCCAGGTTTGGACCACCAAAAGTAGGTCGGAACAACCGATTCGGCGGCGGACACACAAAGCGTCATTTTGGCATAACGTCTAAAATTGACGACCAAATGACATGAAACTTCACAAGCAGCTTCAAATATACATGGATGACTTATGTTTGCAAGCAAAACCCAAAAGAAAGCTGATTCACTTACCGATGGTGAAAAAGACGCTTTCGGGCAACCAAATGGAGAAAGATGGAGAACGAGGAGACAAAGTCAAGTTCAACCAAATAGGTGGCTTCACAACATATCCAATGAGCTGGAAATGCAACTCTCAAGAAGAAAAGTTGAAGAAATTCAACTCCAAGGCAAAAAGACGACTTCGGAGACTGAAATGCCTATAAGGGGGCTTTTTAGCTAAACTGATGACTTTTTAAGTTGAAAACTAGTTAGCAGGGCTTAGGGCACTAGCACAAAGCATTCTTTGCACAAAAAGACCAACATTTCAAGAAAAGACATCATACACGTATGATGTCTCACAACATGATTTTCACATCCATTTCAACATTTGAGTGCATAGCCTCATTCCACATGTTAATCACATCCTATGAACCAAGTATCATGAGAATTGGAGTTAGAAAACCCACGGAAACCAAAAAGACGCAAAGTAGGCCATAAAATTGATTTTTGGTCCTAATTTTGTCAAAATAACTCCAAACTCATTGAAACTTTGTAGGATTGTTGATTAACACATCTACAAGCTATCTGGAACCAAAAAGCACCATTTTGACACAAAAGACATCATACGCGTATGATGTCTATTTGCACTTACAGAGCCAAAAATGCTCATTTGTCATCATACATCCATTATATATATCTAATACATGCTACATATGAAGTTTGGAACCATTTGGTCAGGTGGATCACCCCATTAGCCCAATTGAGGGAAAATCCTTCACCTAAAGCCTATTTAGCCCAAATCCAACATACTCAAGTCCAAACCAAGATTTGAGTAGATATAGTCCTTCACTAGTACATGGGAGTCCACAGAACCAATCCCATGCAAAATTGATGAAAAAGACATCATACGCGTATGATGTCTCCAGAGCCATTTTTAGCCCAAAATCTATCCAAACTTCATAAATCCACTGAATAAGCCTATTTAAAGCCAAATCCAAGCTTATAGAGAAATTTGGTCCAAAAATACACTAAAAGACATCATACGCGTATGATGTCTCACTATGTGATTTTGGCACCTCAGGGCTTCAACCACCAAACAGAAGTGTTCTACATGCCATTTGAAAGTAATCTACCAAGTTTTATCCAATTTGGATCATAAAATCCAATTCCCTTTCAAAATTTTGCCAAGAGCCTGAACCGGACTAAACTGGCCAAAACTTGACCAAATGGGATCCAAACTCAAATCCAAGCATATGATACTCATGTATACACTATCAGCTACAAGCACAACCAATATGAAGTCATTCTGAGACAAAAGACATCATACGCGTATGATGTCTCAAGCATGTTTTTGAGCCCAGTTTGCATATTTTTTCACCTACATTGCATCCTTAGGCCCTGAATAGCTCATGTTTCAATTTTCAAGTCATTTGAATAGTTAAAAGCTTCATTTCGGCTTTCAGTACTAAAAAGACGCTAACTTCTGAAATTGGAGTTACAGGATCCATGGATTCCGCTAAGTCATCGGCAACTAAGAGAAAAAGACCAACCATCAAGGATGCTCTTGCAGAAGCAGAACCTTTTGATATTCCAACAGAAACCCTCAAGCCAACCAAGACTTGGGTGGAGGAAGCAGTACTAGAAAAAGAGGGTATAAAGATCTACCAGGGACTTTCAGAGATCCCCAAGGGCAATCGGTCGATGTACCTATGATCCCACGAGAATTAGTGGATTATAGCAGATCAGAGAACATCAGCAGATACCTGGAAAAGGCTGACTTACACAGGTTCTTCACCTCGAGACCATCAGGTGTAGACACAAGAAGAGTGTATGAGTTGGCAACATCCATTCAGAAGGATGGGAAAGCCACGTTGACAGCCATAGATGGAGAAACAGTTGAAGTACAGATCACTCCACAGCTCATTGCAGATGCATTGAAGCTGCACAACAAAGGGAGTTCTGTCAGAGAAAGAAGGGAGGCCATAGAGGTCTATGGATCAAAGAAACAAAATACAACCTATGGAGATATGGCAGATCAACGAGCGGCAACCCTTTGCCGATTATACAACCAGTTTCTCCATGTGTGTAGTAAAAGACCGCAGAAGTATACTACACCACCCCATGCCATTGCGACAACCATCACATGGGCATTGAAGAGCAACATGCCAAAAGAGGTGAATTATGCTCAATACATCCACGAGCAAGTAATCGCCATGCACAACCAGAAGCCAAAGTATATAGGAGGAGCTGAAGTTCTGACAAGAATAGCTTATGAAGCTATTGGAGCCAGAGATCAAGGGCCACGGGTTCCCTCCCAGAATGAGTGGCTTAGAGAAGCCGATGAAGAGGAAGAACAGCAAGAAGTATCCAAGAGGGCGTCCACAAGAGCACGCCGAAAACTAGAAATAGTTTCAGAACCTGAAGAGGCTGTGGACGAGCCGCTCAAGAAGAAAGCGAAGAAGAAGGCCGATCCCAAGCAAACCAAAAGTCAAAAAGCCGCAAGAATGGAAAGGCTGGTAGAGCAGTTTAGAGCGGAAAGAGCTCTAAAGGGGGACTTTGAAGAAATGTGGGTGCCAGACCCCAGTAAAGTCGGAACCAGCTCAGCCAGGCCACATGTTGATCAATATGATCAATATATTAGGGCTTATGAGGAGTCGGAGGCCATATTGGAGCAGCAACCTGTCGAGCCTTATACTGAAGAGGAAGTACAGATTTTAAAAGCTGAGCTGCAAAAGGACGACAAGGGGAAGAAGAAAGTAGATGAGTCTACTGAACCTCAAGGGAAAGACGGGCAAGCAAACAAAGGGAAAACCAAGATGACTGAGGACAATCAGCCCTCTTTTACTGTTGTACCAAGCCCGAAGAAGATGGAAATTATTGTGGAGGAGACCACAATAGAAATAGAAACAGAAGTTATGGAAAAGCCGGAGGCCGGGACCAAGGAAAAGGAGATAGATCCAGTTCAGCAAAAGAAAGATGATTATGAGGATCTGGTAGCGATCGGATACAGTGAAGAAGAGGCCCTGGGGGCAGTTTATGGGATATCCCTACGAAAACAAGATGATCGGAAAGGGACGAAGGAAAAGACAAAAGGTACAATGGAGAGTGAAGAGAAAATGGACGAACAGAACATACTAGAAGAGCCGAAGCCATTGGAGGTGGTGGCAGAAAGAGCTGTCAAGTTGACAGATGAAGATGAAAAAGACATGCACATGGTGCATGAACTGCTCAGCAAGATTAAAGAAAGATCCAGAGCAAAGGAAGTAGCAATTGAGACAGCAAAACAAAAGGAAGCAGAGTTGCACAAGAAGTTAGAGAATGCTATGACTGAATCTGAAAGTCATAAAGCATCACTCTACGACGCAGAAAACGAGAGGGACGGCTTGATACTCCAACTAGCCGAAGCTTCAAGAGAGGTAACAAGTTCACAGGAAGCAAAGGAGCGAATAGAAGATGAGCTGGAGGCAGCCAAGGATGAGCTCATTGAGCTAAGGGAAAGAGTCGAACTTCAAGAAAGGACAATCACGAGACTCAGGACCACCCCTAGAGCTAGCAGAGCAGGAACAGTACAAGAGGGAGCCCTCGTACCAGCTCTGGAAGATCAGGTCAGAAGTTTGCAAAGAGAGCTAAGGTTAGAGCAAGTGCAAAGATTGCACATGGCGGAGGGATCATTGGCTGCAGAGGAGAGGCTAACATCAGAAAACCAAACACTAAGGACAGAAAATGAGGCCCTCCGCAAACAGCTCCAAGACCTCCAAGAGCAACAAAGAAGAGAAACAGAGACACCACAAGAAGAAGCAGGGGAGCAGCCATAGAGCTACCAGAAACTGGAGAGGCAACCACAATTGAAGATCCCCAGCCCCAGTTCAAGAAGTGGCCTCGACTTCAGGAATCTCTGAAGAAGAAGAACAAAGGCTCCAGGACCAAATAGAAAAGTCAACAGAGGAAAGTGCCAAGGCAGAAATGGAATGGGAAAGGAGACTCCTCATCTCCATTAGACTTCAAGGTTTAGACACAAAAGTGCTCCATGAAGAGTGGATGCAACCCAGCCTGCCTTTCCCTCTGATGAAATTTGAAGTGATAAAGACGAAAAAGAGAACAGAGGAGGAGCAGTATGTCGCTCTTTACGAAGGCGACATCACAAAGGATGAACAATCAAAGAAGATTGTAGATTCTCAACCTAGATGGAGGAAAGGTTGGCTGAACAAATACCCAGCCTACCTCATCTACTTGGTAGAGGCTCCAAAGGAGATTCGGGAGAATGCAACCTTCTGCCCGGTGCCAAGAGTCAGAAGCTGGAAAGAGCATGGCAGGATAGCAGAAAAGAAGCCAAATTGGCTTAATTATCCCAGGATACCAGGACCAAAGGAAGGAGAGAGAATAGGTAAAGCCTACATGGTGAAAACCCTAACGGGCACCATCAAACTCTTTATTGGCTCTCCTGACCTTTCGTGTCAGATGCTAAAGAAAATCTACAGGACTCTCTTAGCATGCATTGAAGTGTTCGCGCCAGATAAAGCCACGACCTCGAGTCTACTATCGACGGCCGACACAGTGACGGATATGATGTATGATCTTTCATTGCAGCCATCACCAAAGGTGTTACATCTCTTATACCAAAGAATTATGTTTTGCCTAGCTTTCCACATGCAAACATTCGAAGAAGCTTTCTACACCGGCTTTTTCACTCACGAAAGCAAAATATTCGGCCCAACCTTGACCATCGGCAACCTACGCTACGAATCACATTTGCAGATGCTCAAGACGACAGGACTCTATTGACCAAGCCTAAAAGTCATGTGAGGGACGACATGAACGCGGAGGGGGGTAGTGTTGAGCCAGTAGAGGATCACACCCACATTTTTGCTCACACCCATCATTTTGTAAGCATTGATTGTAATAAATGTCTTTCCGACATTAATTTTGATTTGAGCCATTCATTAAGTAACGGGACTCAATTGAGTTTCCAGCTTGTAATCCCGAAGTAAATTCACCTGTTGATGTAAATAGTTAGAGATGTTCTCACCTCCAAGGCTGAGGTATATAAGTCAAAGTTTTGTAACCTAAAGGGAGATTCAATAATTAATCAAAGTGAGTTTTTGAGCGCCGTGACTGTGTCTGAGAGAGTGTGAGAGAGAGAGAGTCTTATCTCCTTGCTACGCAAGCTACGGAGCCGCCATTGGAGAAGCGACACCACCATTGTGTTAGCAACGGTGAGAGCTACACACAGATACCAAGAGTGCGCGCTATCGGCTTCTACGTGTGGTAAGTTCCTACGAGCTTCGGTGTGAGTTTTCTTCCAACTCGTGTGTCGGAATAGAGCGTGCAGCATATCTATAGAACCACAACGAGTAGAGCTACACATTGGTACCATCGGGGTCAAGTTTTGGTCACCAAGTTTCGGTCACCTGTATTTTTCGGCCTGTCTTCACACGCGTTTACCGCACGGAGTGGTTATAGGTTGATTTTGCAGTTCAAGTCTTTAGGGTGTTGTTCTTACCTAGTGTATAGACTTCCCTTGAGTTTGAGATCGATTCGATGATTCTAGATCCTGTTTCGTATAGCATTCGTTCGTAGTACGGATTTCAGTCACTTGCGTATCTTAGAACTTAGATTTGGTTTCCTTGGTAGTGATTGTCATTAGAAGGTCGAGTAGGTGATTTGACACCCACCTAGTTGTTTCCATGCGCCTGCGGGTCAAGCTCCGTCCTCGTCTGACAAATTCTGTTGTTGGTTGAGTTCTCGCTATTTAGCTTCCGCTAGCGGCGTAACCGCCTTAACACTTTTCGTTTTGCGCGCTTGGAAGGTCTTTTTGTTTGCCTTTTGTTGGTGTTCTTTCGCTTGCCTGAGTATTTTGTATTCTGTTGATAGCACGTCTTGTTCCTTGTAGAAATCGTTGGTTGAGGTGGTTAGGTCCAGGCTATTACTTGAGGCTTTTTGGCCAACCATTAGTGTTTCCTTGGAAGTAGCCCTGAGCAGTGATTGACTCATTTGATGCTACCCACCCTATCACCTCTTGTTGATGTTGAACTTGTGCTTCATGTATCCAAACTGGGTCTTTGACTTTCATGTGCTCTTTGGATACCAACACTTGGTTGATATTCTTTGGCTTCTTCCTAATGCTTTGATGTGATGGAAATTTTAGTTTATAGACTTTTTGTCTCGGTTTCCATTGCATTGTTGATGGTTTGGCTCTTGATGTGAGGCTTCATGGGAAGTTTGATGGAGGCTCGTTGAAGGTAAAGTCGTCTTGCGAGTTTGATATACTTCAAATTCTACCTTAGCTTTACCTTTTTTTGCTATGCTTGGTTGCTCCTTTTTTGCATTGATTTGAGGTTCTTTTGGGGCTTCTGATGGTGATGTCATTGAAGCTTTTCCTTGTGGCTGAAAGAGGATGTTCCTCCAGCTTTCTGTCAGGATCAGACTCTCCTTGATGTGATGGGGGTTGATTATATGGAAAGTATCCCTTTACTCCCCGGTACTCAACTTGAGTACGGCTTCTGCCATGCCAAAGCTAGTAATTGTCATTTTAGAACTTGTGTACACTATCTCCTCTAGCTCCGTGATTGGCGGCTTTCCCATCATGATCCATGTTTCATAAGTCATTAGATTCTTTGTCGCTTTTCGATTTATCTCAATTGAACATGTGATTTTGAGTCTCGTTTCTCCGCATATGCTAAATTTGATCATCGTAGGAGACAGACGATCTTCTTCTTTGTCCCTATTCTTCTCTTGACCTTGCATTTTTTGAACATTTGACGTTGAACTTAGAAACTTTTTTCCTTCATCTGATTTTGTTTGTGCTTTTTCTGTAGTTGATTTCTTTGAAAAAACTCTTGTTGAGTTTTCAGGTATGTCAATGATGAAATATTCTCATGGTTGCTCTGCTTCCTTCATTTGCACTTTGGGATCATGCTCCATGATGTAGCTATCTGTCTCACATTTTTTGCTTTCACACTCATAAACCTCGTTAGCTTCCTTCAACACCTTTATTGTAAACAAGGGAGTTATATCATACCCATCTTCATCACAAAATTTTGTGTATGTCACCTTGTTTACGCAGACATCAAGAGTTGCCAGTATTTGATCCCATCCAAAGTTCAATAACTCCTCTAGAAATGGCTCTGGTACATATGCCTCATCTTTTGTTGAATGCTCTAGGATGCAATCTTCCTTTCTGAGACTTCCACTCTCAAGAGCTCTGTACATCCAAATATGCGCTTTGATTTCCAAATCAGTTGTGGAGTTTAAATCTTCCCCCGGGGCTCACACTACTTCTCTATAACTATGATCTTTGACACTGATTTTTGTTGTGACCTCTTTGTGTCTCAAGTAGATATAGTCATAGCCCTAGTCTTGTACCATTTTGAGATGACGCATGAATGGTCTGCCCCATATGATATCAAAGTTGCTTCTCTTGTCAAAATTCATTATGGCAAAGGTGTGCTCATACTCGATGCCACACAATGATACAATGATTTTGTTCTAATATTCCAATCATTTTCTCCGTGTATCCATCCGCTAATTGCAGTTTCATTCGAGTTTTCGTAAGAGTGCCAGGATTTTCCCATTTTTTCCATATCTCTTTGGTTGCAATGGAAATTCCTGCCCGACTATCTAATATAGCAACCGTTTTTACTCCTTTGTACTCGAGTGGTAAGGTGGTGTTTCCTTCTTCTCCTTCACAGTAGTCACCCACCTTATTTACTGGTATTGGTTTTGTATGTGGCTTCTTAGGCAAGGTGTCGTCCATGCTTTTGTCCGCAAGTTGGTCATGTGAAGGGATTTTCAACCCCATCTTTTCCAGGTGTTTGCCCATTTGGCCTCATAGACGTGGTCTAATTTTTAGTAACTCTGAGAGGTAAATTGTGCATTGTATAGGAGAAGACATCAATTCATGCAAGCTCTTGGTATCCATCATTTTTGGTGTGGCTTTCCACTGAGAAGGTACCATTTTAACCTCGGATTTTGTCTTGTGTTCTCCTATGAAAGATGGCAAAGTCTTTAGAGAGCGTGGTTTACTCTCTTTAGATGGGACAGACCAGACATCCCCGTATAGAGATCGTATATCTCCTGGGAAAAATTCATGATCCATGTTTATCTCAGGGATAGGTGCTGACTGTAATGTAGCACTACCATCCTTACAGTTTTTGATTGATTCCCGGAAGGATTGTGGCCGCGGTTCTTCTACCTCTGGAATAGGCATCACTACTTGTGATCCCACCCCATATGTGGTATTGGCTACTTCCCTTGTATCTAAAGGTCCTCAACTCCGGCTCTTCCTCTTTGTTTACAATACCTTGACTTTCCATTTCCTGCATTTTTTCACGGATTAGCACCTCCATTTTTGGAGCATCTAGAACTGGTTCCATAAGAGCTTGGGCCATTTGGATGAGCTCCTTGCACATTTGCAACCTCTCTTTTTCATACCCTGGATGAGGATACGTCAGCCATCTATCCTCCTAGGTTTGGTTGGCTTCATAGGCCTTCAAAATTGCATCTAAAGGTTCAAAGACTTTTTCCAATAAGACTGAACCTCCAGAGTTAGTCTTTGACTCTTTAGGTCCCTTTGCGTTTTTGTTCCTTTCTTATTCTTGGCTAAGCTGCTCTCTTATTTGATTCAGCTCATTTTCCAAAGCCGCTTTCTCCTTCAGCCTCTTCAATTTCATTTTGTCTTGTCTGCCTTTCCATGATCTCCTTCCGAAGGTTCTCACCGATTTGTTCTCAAATTCTGTTTGAACAGGCAATGTGGCTTTTTCAGCTGGTTTCTTTTTGGCGGCTTCTTGATCTTGAGCTCGAGTCATCACATTTAAAGGAATGGCGGGTTCTATCTCGGATCCGCTTGGAAAAGGCATAATGCCTACAACATTCATTGTTGCTTTCCTGTTGTAGTATGGATTTTTAGCACAGTTTTGGCGTAGATGGTGGTCTGTCCCACAACGTTCACAAAATACGAATAATTTGATTATTGGACCCTTGTTTGGACAACTTCGTGCCCAATGGTCACCTCCACATTCATAGCATGGACCTTATTGTTTCATAGCTGGTGATCCAGCCGATGGTTGGTAAGAATGTTCCTTGACCCATACTCATGATGATTGGCTATGAACATGAGCGTATTCGCATACATGGAGTACTGATTTCTCATGGGTTGTGGCACATACGTTGGCTGAGTGTAGTTAACTATCACTCTCCCATCATTTGGAAGTAGTGCTTGTTTCCCTAGCACACATTGTGACTTTGGTTGAGTCCTACACCATGGAGCGGGATGATCCCCTCCACAAGTATTACATATTCTCAATTGAGGTTGTTGTACAATCGGGTTTTGTATGTAGCCTTGGTTTATTCTTCTAATCACTCCCTCAACCACTTGATCAATGATGGGTTCCCAAGGAGTTTGAACATCTCTATTTGTTCTTGATTTTCTCTTTGGAGATGAGGCACTACTAGTCGCGTTGTCTGTATCTTCACTCACCTCTCCGTAGGCCTTGCAATTGTCAACTAGATATAGAGCTTCTCTAGTGACTTGCTCAAACATTGTGCATCCTTTTAGATGTAGGTCCTTTTTTGAGAGTTTCATTCCTCAAACCCTCTATGAAGAGAACTGATAATCTCTCATCTTGCGGTAGCTCTCTCACAGGACATCTATCAATGTATTGTTTGAAGCGAAGCAAAGCTTCCTTCACTCTCTCGTTCGCTTTTTGTTTGAAAGCGTAGATTTGGGACACGGTGTTATGTTTGATTCTCCTTTTTGAGAATTCCTCTTCAAACACTTGTTGGAACCAAGTCAAGGATGTTTCTTACAATGTTAACCCAAATCCCTCTTATTGAGTATGAAATTCCGCAATTCGTTCAGCTCTTAACACTTGTTTGAAGAGTGAGACATGAGCATATGGATCCCCTGACCCATCATATTTTGTCTTGACACATTGAGCCACTTGATATGGTCTTAATTGTTGTGGTTCAGTCACCAATTTAACCAATTCGTGGTCTTTTGGAAAGACATATCTTGCCCTATCCTCACGTCTTGGAGAGGATCCCGGTGGAATCCTCTGTGATGTGTATTGTGGCATCGTTATTGGATGAAAGCAAGTAGAGATCACCGTACCCTTGTATGTGTATCGTTCTAAGTCAATTGGATTGACAAGTTTGTACTCACGTCCATACTTATCTACCATCAAAACTTGCACTCCATTGGCATCTGTGTATGTGAATGCATAGAGATTCTTATGGGTGGTCAACTCTCTAGCATTGGGATCTACACACCTATAGAAGATGTATGGATCCCCGTTTGTAAATCTATATAAGCCCTCATGAGTGTAATCTGTAAGCACTCTCCTGGATTCATTGGCTTTGATGAATCTCATGTATGGTTTGTCAATTACAAGATGCTTCTAATCGACAAATTATTCTCCCAATCCCCCTATTGAAGGCATTGCAGTGTTTTCATGTCTTTGAGTGGAGTAGAAAACTATGGTGGCAAATGATTTATCATGATTAAGGATCACTCAAATCTCTCAAGATAGTCCTTGACAAGCTCACTTTGGCTTAGTGCAACTTATCTCTTTTTGCCCCTGGTCAGCAGGTCTCTCAAAAGTCAAGAATTTGTGACTTTTTGGTTTTTGGAAATTACTCTTGGGGTGCCCTGAAAGTTTGGATTTATGAAACCTAGAAAAACTCAGCTCTAATACTCCCTTCTTCTTCTAACTCAGGTCTAGGTGTGTGCTATTGCCCGCAAGCTTTCTTCCTAGCTATACCTGACTGAATTTGGAGTTGTCTATCAAAAGTTAGAGAAATTTTAGTGAATTGCACTTGAAACAGCACTCAAAACAGTCTCAAGACGAGAACACAGGAACTTTGGCTTGTATCTTGGTCTCCAAGGGGTAATTTTAGCTCAAACCTGAGATTTGGGATGTACTCGAGTATATCTACAAGATCATCAACTCAAATACCAAATCTGCCAAAAACCCTCAAGCCACAAGCTCTACACAAGCTAAAATTGCATCTTCAGCTCAGAATTTTTTTTTTCTCCAAATTTTCTTAAATTTTGACTGTGTGTAGACAAGGTCATATGCAGACTATATACCATCTTTTAGCAAATTCTGATGTTAAGGTACATGGATTGCGATCCATGTTCAACCACCTTTGGACTTGATCTCCTAGGAGTTTATTCCTAACTATTTCCACAAGCTAAATCTCAAATCTTTTGGAATTTGGACTTGATTTGATAGGTCAAATAGCCAACACTAGGTCTGTATTGTAGTTTTCAGTCTGTCACTTGTTTTGCTCCCTTTTGATCCAAATTTGCTCAATTTTTTCCAAAATTGGACTTGGGGATATGTTTCTGTGTGTATGCACTATTGATCTTGAAAGTTTCAACTCAACCTGTCACTATGGGTACATGGATTGCGATCCATGTTTGGAGCCCAATTTGACTTCTTTTGGTACCATCAGATTCAACATGATTAGTAGGTCCTATGGTATCAATTTTTTTGAAAATGGACCTCTGGATTGAAAGTTAAGTCAGTTATGGCACTTTGTCAGAATGCTTGACAATTCTGGGCTTTTGGTTTGGTTTTTGGTATCCAAATTCACTTTTGAAAAGACCATTAGATTCCTTGTGATGTCCTCTAGCTATGGTGCAAATATGGTATCAGTCTGTGACAAAGAAACCTGGATCGCGATCCATGTACCTTTGTGTCAGATAGTAATGAGACTTGGCACATAGCTTGTCCTTGGTCTCCTAATCCCTGCTATATGGTTTTTGTATGATTTGGACCACTTTAGGTCAAGCAAAAGTCGATTCCTAGGTCTGTTTTAGGGTTTTCCTCTTTAAACAATTTTTGACTCTTTTGATGACTTTTTTGGACTTTTTTTGACAAAAATTCTTTGGGGACTTTTGTTCACAACGGTCTCTCCTTCTGGAATGTTTTTTCCAAAAATTTCTCATAGGTACATGGATCACGATCCATGTTCCACCACTTTTGGACTTGAATTTTTAGTGTGCTGATATCTTATGATGTTTGTAGATTGTCCCACAAAAATTTTTGGATTTGGATTAGTTTTGCTTTACCAAATCTGACTTCTACAATCTGCTATGGCAGTTTGACAATGTTCTATTTTTTGCTCTTTTGACCACTTTTTACGACTTTTTTGCATATGGTTCTTTTGCGAAAAGTGTTTGTCTATGTGTCAGCTATCCACTTCTCAAATCTCAGCAAAAAAAAAAAATCAAAATTTTTTCATGAGGTACATGGATTGCGATCCATGTTTGGAAGCCAAACTAACATTTACTAGATGCTATGGTATCAAGAGTTTTGTATTTGGACTAGTTTTTGTTATTCAAAAGCAAGTTTTTATGTCTATCTTGTGGTTTTTGACTAGTTTCTGTATTTGGCTATTTTGACCAACTTTTTTCAATTTTTGACATGGTCCCTTTTGGCAAAGTTGTTCCAAATGATATCAGGAATGTACTTGTCAAATATTATCCCCAAATGCCAAAAAGGTACATGGATCGCAATCCATGTTTGGCATCCTTTTTTCATGAATTTTGTTCTGTTGGTTCTTTATGCCCTGTAGAAGCTGAATCTCACCCCTTTTTGAATTTGGATCCCAAAATCTCAAGATTTGCCCAATTTTGTGTCTATAATGCCTATTTTGTTTTTTTTTTCCCTAGTAGCCAATTTTGATGTGATTTTTGAATTTTTCTTTCAACCAAACTTGATCAGAGCAATTTCCCAATGATGCTCAATGTCACTGATCACTTTTCACCAAAAATGGTCTCTGAGGTACATGGATCGCGATCCATGTTCCTCCACAGATCCTGGCCAGACTCTCTAGATTGATTCTAGATAGTTTAGTAATGCCCTTGATCCACAAATTTTTGAATTTGGATCACTTTTGAGCTCTCTACCATCAAATTTTCACAATTTCAGAGTTATGGTCGTTTTTGCCAAAGTATGGTTTTCACCCTTTTTTCCCTCAATCTTTTAGCCCAAATTTGATGGTGATAGTTTCTACTTGCCCTACTCCTAAGTACTAAAATGAAACATGAAACAAAAACAAACAGAACGGTACAAAATAAAGTCGTAACGGAAAACGGTACAGCACTCTGAAAGCATAGAGAAAATCGAAGAATGAAATGCTTTTGGCTATCTCACTCACAACCCTCTTTACTCAAGAATAGATCTAGCAAGTCCTCATCTTCTAGACTCTATCAAGCACTAAACCCCGTGTCTAGCTGCTTCACTGCTAAGGTGTAAATAGAATGGAGAGACAAATCTTAGAAAAAGAACGCTCTAAAAACGCACTAGGTCACTCACCATCTAAGGATCATATCCCGGAAATGGCGCCAATGTTAACGGATCGCCGCGACGGACGTCTGCATCATAGCTTTCTAGCACTAACATAATGTCAATACTCAGGGAAAGTGACTCGCATGGGGCACGGAGACTCTATGAGATCGTCAATCTCACGAAGTGAACCTTAACAAGCAAACACACTAGCTCAACAAGCAAACCAACACTCAATGATCAGAGATCAGAGAAATCTGCCTATGTCCTTCTCACAGCTCTAGGTCATCACGCCGTTTTGGCACTCGAACCGACTCGAAATGCAACAAAACTTTAGGAGGAGGTCTAGGACACCTAGGGGCACTATCCTAGCAAGTCTGGTCGCAATCCGACAAGGTACCAAAATCACGATCCATCATGAAAAAGGTCCTAAAAACTGCAACAGATCTATCCAAAATTGTCGTCCTATGGTCTAAGAACACTCTTCTATGGTCAAAACAACTAAAAACAGTGATTAAGCACTCAAATCTGCAATTATAGCTCACAGACGTGTAGTCGTGAACCACAAAAAAACTGACAATGCTTACACAAAATTTAAAGAGCAAAGAAAGAGGAACACGATGCAAGTTTCGGAATCAAAAACGGATTACCCATTCATTAACTGCGATGATTACAAGGTGGAGCAGCTCGTAGCTTGAGCGTACGTTTTTTGAGCTCCCTTCTTCTTCTAAAGATAAGCTTCCTTCCACATTAAGGTTATTGACCTTTATACCTAGGGAATTCTAAATGGCCAGTGGCCGGCTCACACGGACCTTTCCATATATCATTACAGCATTACAACTCAGGGGACTGATCCACTACTCTGTAATCAGGATTTACACGGAGTATTACTACACTAGCTCAGAAAACTAATAGAGTACAAATGTGGTGTCTAGCTATGTGTCCGACCAATTGGGTGCCAGTTTGATCTGTCCTCAAACAATGCAAATCGCCAGGTTTTTCTTATTAAAAAAAATTTGGAAGGCCAGAATCCGTCGGGTGTTTGAGAAGAATCTAGTAACTTCTAGCTTCTCTGCAATAGTATTGAAAAGCAAAGATTTGATTGTCTCCATTGGTAAGAGGAAGACCTCAGACGAATGATAATGGGCCATCAATTGAGTGTTTCCACGATAGAACTGATCGGTTGTCGGATGGTTGGCTGCCTCTTTGAGGAGCCCAATTGCTAAAAAAATGTAATCCGCTTTCCTCAAGGCTTGTTACAAGCTTGAGGTTCTTTTGTATATCATTTTGATGAGAATACAATACATACACGAGCATTATTGTGAGTTACGGAAAAAAAATACATTGATCGTTATGAGCTTTGAAACAAAAGCTAGTATCATAAGAATAAAGGCCATTTATTTTTTTGCCGCAGCAATGGCATGGTCATGTACTAGCTACCTTGAAAGTTACTTGACAATGCTCCTCGTTAGCATACTTGCTTTAGTGGTTTTGTGCTTGCCAAGCATTGTGGCAAACAATAGACATATTCATATGGCCTTGCTGACAAATACTAGTAGCATATCATGAAGGACTTGGTTAACCCATTCGATTTGACCATCCTTCTATTTTGTGAGGCAAGGTAATAAGATAAAATAACCTACCTTGTTAAACATTGAATTTTTTAGTAACTTATAATAAATATTGAATCTAATTCTCATAGCAGAACTAAAATTTAAGGTTTCAATGTTTAAATTTAAGGTATCAATGTTTAAATAGCTAATAAAAAGAAACATGAAGAAAAACCAGCCGAAGATGACCTTAGTAAATCAAGATTTGGTGGTCAAAAGTAATGCTAAAATGAAGAATTAGCATTTACTAGAGAAAACAACCTTTGTTATAAACATTGAATCACTACTACAAATGAACATACGTTATGCTTAGGTTTAAAAAATGAAACATCTACATTCATAAATAGAATAATAAATAGGTATGTACGTATGTGCAACTTTCCATAAGGTTGTATTGCTTTTGAACTTTTTTTACAAACAAAAAAAATCATAACTTGTTACAATAACAAAATTTTCTTGATATCTAATAATATTGACCACTTAAATTGTCCCAAATACCTTGTGCTATGAAATGGTCCTTTCAAATGGAAAGCGACCAAAACGATGTGCAAAGCCAAAAAAAAAAAACAATTGGACAACCACAAAGGGCAACTGAATTTCAAAACCAAGGCAATGCATATTAATGAACACACATAAGGATGCCTTTGATGATGAAGATTGAAAATGGCTAGCACATGTCATAGGGTGTGCAAGTTCAAAGGGAGTGGATATCATGTTGTTTCGCTTCCACACACGGGGAAAAAGGAAAAAGGGAATCAAGTATATACGTCAAATGTGCATGTTGGGACCATAAAGTAATTTTTTGATATCTATGAGCTAGGATTTTCAAAAGTTGTTCAACTGCAAGTTTATGAGTTGATTATGTAGTATTCAAACAACTCTCCAAGCTTACTTTATGGATCATTGATTGAAATCCGGACAGGAGAGCTATAAGCACTTGAAGTGTTTTGGGGGCTGAGTTGTAGTTTTTGGACCGTCTTTGGAATGCGTGCTTGGGTGGTCAACTTCAACTTGTGTGATATGAGTTTTTTGGAAGCAATTTTGGTCTTTTTAAAAATTTTCCAAAGTCTAGGAATTTATTCTGATTTTTTTTGTAAAGTTTCAAATTTTGACCCGAGACACATTTTGGGAGCCAGTTTTGAGGGTGTTAGGGCTGGAATTTGAAAAGTTTTTACGTAGGAAACATAGTCCTAAACACGAGGAAAAAATATTACTTTTTTGGAACCAGGGAGACATTTCGGGAGCCAATTTTGAGGGTGTTAGGGTTGTACTTTGGAAAAGTTTTTACGTAGGAAACATAGTCCTGAACACAAGAAAAATTATTATTTCTTTGAGTTTTTTCAGATGCCTTTGTTTTGATGCTTATTTCAGCCCGTAGAGTAAGAAAAAAGTGAGAAAATGTTGTTTTTGTTACTGCATTAGCCGCACATGCGGTCCTGCGGAGGTCTGGACACTACGGATCAGGAGTCATGCGGTATGCGGTGGCCGTGGCGGCAATTCTTCACAGGATATCATGGGACAGAGTGTGTGCACCGTTCCCGATCTGCGCTGGAGCAGCGGTTGTATATGGAGGGGCATACCTGTCTTTTGATGTAACTCAACCAATCCCTATGATATTCATGGCATCTACTGTTGTAACTTTGTGTCTGGATCACACATGAATGATGCAATCGGTGTTCTGTGCCTGTGTATTGTGTACTGTCGTCTATCGTCATTCTATGTGTCGATGTTCATATAATGTAGTCGCGGGTAATCATTCTCATAATGCCTATTGCTCGTGTGCAGGCAATAGCCATTACATCTGGCGACAACCATGCGTGATGGACGACCTGCGATGAGTATGCATGCGCACTAGGTCGCAGGGTCCGCCTGACCCTGTGGTTCCAATTGTAGTAAGACATTGGAGGAGGGCAGGTTCGGATGAATATTTTTTTTCTTCACCGTGAATTGAGGAATCTGTATCTCCATCACCAAGCCCGGTGCGTGGTAGACGGTTGCGGCAAGCGAGGCGTACTCCACACAGTCAGTCATGTCCTCCTGTCGTACGTTCACCCTCACCCACACAGGTTTCTCCACCACCGTCTCTGGTAAGCAGTCCGGGGGTGTCTCCGCCACTGTCTCCACCTCCTAGTGCTCGTCAGCTTTTTCCGGGAGGAGGTACACTTGGTCAAGGGGTGATGGATCACATCCTCAGATTAAGTATAGTCGGTTTCGAGGTCTTTCGAGTGAGGACCTTGATGCACATTTGCGCTAATTCAATAAAGCTTATGGATTGAATCATCCTGGGGTGGTGATTCCTCTCCATCAAAAGTCAGTATTTGAATCTACACTTTCGGGGAAAGTTGCAAAATGGTTGTCCGAATACCCTGATGATCATTTTCAGATGTATGTTGACGGATCCACAGCGTTTCTACGAAGGTTTCGAACGGAAAAAACAGTCCCTCAACATTTGGAAAAGCTTCGAACGTTGCGGCCGAAGTCATTGCTAGTGGAGGATTACGCTGCAAAATTTCGGATGCTTTTGTAGAGGGTACCTCAAGCACAAAGGCCGGCAGCCGAAGTACTTAATGATTAATTTTTGCGGGGGCTCAACAAGGATCTCCGAACAACTATGGCAACAGTGGATAAGGTAACTACTTTACTAGATAATGTAATTATTAGGGCTGTAGTAGCAGGAGAAGCTTTAGAGGATACGGAATCTCCAAAGAAATCAAAGAAAAAAGACAGGAAGAAATCTCATCGAAAGTGGCAAGACAGTGGCAGTGATAGTTCAGAGTCGGAATCTGCAGTATCAGATTCCTCAAACTCAAGCAATAGCGATTTGGAGAAAGAATCGGAAGAGACACCTCGAAAAAAATCCCAGCGTCACGGGAAAAGTGTTTCATCCGGGTCGTCGGAGTCAGCTGTGGTGGCTAAGAGTCTGAAGGAGCTATGGTGTACCCAGTGTCGGAATGCGGGCCATGCTGCTCAGGAGTGCGAAATGAATCAGAAGTGGTGTGCGATTTGCACGACCAATACCCATAATACAGTGGAATGTTATTTCAATGGCCGGGGTCGTCAGAGTCGAGGGGACTCTTCTACCTGGTGATCCGAGCCTATTAGAAATTTTTGTTTATCATATTTTGTTGGTTTTCCTTGCTTCTAGAGGTTTACAATAAAAGAAAGAGTGAGAACAACCTCTTGGAAAAAAAAATGATTTGATAGGAATTTTTCTTGACTAGTTCACCGGAGGTGAAAGGTAGAGGGAGAACCTAGTGGTAAAGGAAAGGGAAAATATGTAAATGTGAAAAGAAAAAATATGATGTGGTTGTGGAGCCATGCACCCATGATTCAAGGGTCATGAGTGGCTCATATCATCATGGCTTTGGAGCCATATGATGATTCAAACAAATGGGACCCAAGTGGAAGCCTTGGTAAAGGAAGAAACCAGACACATGATTTTGCTGAATTTGTAAAAAATACTTCCACTCCGATCCAAGAAAAGTTGTCTTCATCAAAGTTGTAGCTGATGAGCTGGAGATTTTGGCCATATTTGTTTTATAATTTTTGCATCTACGGCCTAGGAGATATGGCCAAAATGGTGGACGCTAGTTTTTTCAACTGTGGTGGAGACCACCCCCTCTACCTTTACACACACACACCCTTCCTTTTCCACATTGAGACCTTCTCTAAAAATCAACCATTAGTCTTCTCACCCTCCTCTCCTTCCTCCTCTCTCTCAAGCTCAAAAACCCATCAAAATTCCTCTTCTAATCACCTCTCAAGTCATGCTTAATCTTGTTGTAATTCATAAGTCCTCATTCAACCCCTTTCTATTATTACTAGATATGTATTGATTTTATGTAGATTCTTTACATTTTAAAATAAGGAAGCTCTTGGACTCAAGCTATGGAGGAAGGAGTGAAGACAACACAAGTGATGATGGAGCTAATTGGTCAACAAATCACTTGGAAGGAGCTTCTTCATTGGTTGAATGTCCCTAATCAAGCTTCATTTGTACAAATTACACTTGGATCTTAACCTCACTCCTAATCACTCTCTTTCCTATATAAAGAGGCCTTCCCCTTTGTAATTTCAAGCCTCCCTCAGCCCCATTGAGCCTTTGTATCACTCACCATGAGCCCATAAGCTCATTCATTCACTCTATTCTTGTACATCCTAGAGTGCAAATTGTTTCATGCTAGTAACCTCTCCTCCTCTTACTTATGTTAATTAAGAGAAATGTTTTATATGCGTGTGAGAGTGCTTGATGTGATCTTGGCTAATCCTTGAGTGATTGTTTGGTAATCTATATGCTATTTGTGTTGGGAGTGTTTGAAGTCATCCATTCCTTGTACACACATTACGGTTAATGCTTCATTCATAGTGATCTCTCTCTCTCTCTCTCTCTTTGTGTAGCGGTCCTAGTCCACGCTTCCAAGACTAGGTGGTACCCTCATCTCATTTCCCTTGTGGCGCAATGGAGTTTGTTTTGGTGTAGAGGCCGCCATTCCAAATTTCCTTCGTCACTGGCAACAACCACAGATAGGGCAGGGACAAGAGCCTGCTGTGGCGATGGCTCATGCTCATACATCAGAGACGCCTTTGCAAGGTTAAGCAGGAGGACGGGGTCAAGGGGGAGGACGAGGTCGCGGAAGAGGTGGCCGAGATCCTAATCGCCCCAAGACATGCCTTTTCTGTTTGGGGGATGGACACTGGCGATCCGAGTGTACTGAAGCTATGGAATGTGATCGAAAGAAGCAAGAACGCGTTGCAGGAAAATAGCTTAGTGTGGCTATGGTTCAAATTGAAGGATTGGAGGAGTCTGATCCAGTGGTTTCATTAATCACGCGATTGGGTAAAAATGTGGTTCCAACGCCCGATGTAAAGATTCTGGAGTGGACGGCTCAGGAAGAAGTGCGGAAAAAGACTGTGTCCTGGTTGCCACAATCCGCACCACCAGTGAAGTTATCAGGACCATCGACTGTGGGCCTGGAAATAAAGGAAGGAAAAGCTGGAAATAAGGATAAGGATGATATTAGAGAAGAGGAGGACTGGAATTCAATTTGGAAAGAGGTCCTCACGTCACCAATACAAGTACCTTTGGGTTCATTGCTGAAATTGGTCCTGAATTTTCATAATGCATTGCTGCGACAAGCGTCCACAAAGCTGAGGGAAGTCGCCATCGGGAAATTTGAAAGCGAGGAGGATGATTCAGCCCCGTTGTCGACAAATAGGATCACGGATACCCGCATTCTGGAGATTTCAGTTAGATACCATGGAACATACATTAACAAGGTACTACTAGATGGAGGAGCGGCAGTAAACATTATTACTCAAGCATCTTGTGAGCGTTTTGGCCTCAGTGATTGGGATCCTGTCCCCTTTGTAGTCCGCATGGTAGATCAAAGAAGAGTGCAACCAGTGGGTTTACTTCGGGGCATTGTCTTGGATGTGGCGGGCTTATCCTTTGCTGTTTCCTTAGTAGTCTTGAATATTAAAGATCATAATCAGGATTATCACATTATCTTGGGGAGACCCTGGTTACGACAAGCGAGGGTAAAGCATAATTGGAAAGAAAATATGCTTACAGTCAAGAAGGGTAAAAGGAAAGTGCGGGTGATGTTGGGAACATACAGACAACCAGTTCAGGCAGCATGGCCGGTGATAGCAGAAACAGTAAATATGGTGGAAGGATTAGAAGAGGATGAAGAGGAGCAATTTTTGAAAGCCAATCCGGATTTGATCTCTTTACATCTTGTGGATATTTATCTGGTTCCGAAAGGGAACTCCTTAGGGGTTTCAGGAACTCCAGCAGGAATAGGAGAGCAACAACAAGTGCTTCCAAATCCTGAAACATTGGAGGACGTGATTCAACAAGAACGTGCATTTGAGGCATAGATGGAAAAAATTACAAGGGTTAAAGAAGATGAATTAGAGAAGGCCTTTCTTGGGGAGCAAGCGGAGTCACAACCCATATACATTAATAAGCAGCTTGAGGCAAGTTTTAGAGATGATTTGATCAAGTTACTGACAGAATTTAAGGATGTTTTAGCATGGGAATATGCGGATATGCAGGGATTGGACCCTAAGTTTTATCAGCATACGATCAATCTGAAACCGAATGCGGTGCCAGTGAAGCAGCACTCATACAGGATGAATCCGAATGTGGCAAAACAAGTTAAGATGGAAATTGATCGTCTTTTGGAAGTGGGTTTTATTACCCCTATTGATAATCCGGAGTGGATTTCTCCAATTGTGGTTGTACCAAAGAAAACAAGCAAATCCAAATTTGTGTGGATTACGGAAAATTGAATGCGGTTACTGTTCCAGATCCTTTTCCTCTTCCATTCTTGGATTCCATTTTGGATGATGTAGCAGGACATGAGATGTATACTTTTCTGGATGGGTTTAGTGGATATAACCAAATCCGAATGGCATTGAGAGATCAGCCAAAAATAGCTTTTATTACCGCATGGGGTGTGTTTGCCTGCACAGTGATGTGGTTCGGATTGCAAAATGCGCCTTCAACTTTTCAAAGGGATATGTTCCAAATTTTTGGTCCTTATTTGACGGGTTTTATGAGAATTTTTCTGGATGACCTCAGTGTTTTTGGAGTGCAATTGGAGCATTTGAGGCATTACGGTTATGCTTTCTCAAGTGCAGAGAGGTAAAATTCAGTTTGAATCCTTAAAAGTGTGCATTTGCTGTTCGCAGTGGCAGGCTATTGGGGCATATAATTTCTGAAGATGGTATTTTTGTGGATCCGGATAAAATTGCCGCAATTATGGAAGCGCCTCCACCGCGGAACCAGAAGCAATGTCAGATTTTCCTGGGTCAAGAACGTTGGCATGGGAGGCATTTGCGGTTTGTTGCGCATTTGGCAATCCCGATTACTCAGGCAGCGCATGCTATAGATTTTGCATGGACACAGGAATGTGACTTGGCTTTTCGGAGATTAAAAGTTCAACTATCCAAAGCTCCAATTATGCTTGCTCCGAATTGGGGTCAAGATTTTCATGTGTTTGTGGATGCTTCGGATCGAGCTATTGGCAGTGTGCTGATGCAGGAACAAAGTCAAGGATGGTTCTGACATGTGTATTATGCTAGTAGACGATTATCATCCGCTGAAAGAAATTATTCAGTAACCGAAAGGGAATTTTTAAGGATGATTTATTCAGTGAAGAAATTCCGGCACTATCTGTTGGGCCGATGTTTTTTCTTCCATGTGGACCATTTGGCTCTTTTATACCTGGTAAGGGAATAGAATTTGACAGGCAGATTGGCTAGATGGGTGCTTTGCTGCAGGAATTTGACTTTGAGGTCATACATCGGCCAGGGGCTCAGCATGCGGTGGCTGACTACTTATCGAGGTTAGATTCTAGTGAGCTGCCGATGGGGGTAGCTGATGAATTTCCGGATGCATCTCTGTTTCTAACAGGAGTAGATGCAGAGGATATAGCAGTTCCGCAACAACAGGCAAGGGTCATCCCTAGCATCCCATGGACATGGTATGAGGAGATGTTTCATTTTCTCGACAGCGGGCGAAATGCTTTCCTTCTTGTCCAGCCATCAGAGGAAACGTATGGCTATCAGAAGCAGGAATTTTGAGATTATTATGGGAAAGCTCTATTATCGTACAGTGGCAAATGTATTACTCAGATGTGTGCTACCACAGGAGCAGAAAGCAGTATTGGAAGAAGTCCATACCGGTATTGCGGGAGGTCACTTTGCAGCATTAATCACATCTCGAAAAGTTCTCCAATCAGGATTATGGTGGCCCACATTGTTTTAGGATGCGAGGAATTATGTGCAACTGTGTAATGTGTGTCTGCGATTGGGGCAACCTACCAAAAGGTCCAGAATGCCTTTTCAACCGGTTTTACCTTTGGACCCTTTTCAAAAGTAGGGTTTGGATTTTGTTGGACCTTTTAAACCAGTTGCGGCTCACATAGGTAATAAGGACATTTTGACAGCCACGGATTACGCCACCAAATGGGTGGAGGCATGGCCTTTGAGAGATAATACTGCAATTTCTATGGTGGCTGGATGCTTATATAAGGATATCTTTTCTAGATATGGCTGCCCTATTGAGTTGGTTCTAAGTGACAGGGGTAGTCATTTTTTGAATAAGGTGATGGAGAGAATGCTACAGTTTTATTTTGTGTTGCACAAGAAATCTTCTCCATAATATCCTCAGGCAAATGGGCAAGCAGAATCAACTAATAAGCAATTGATTCGGATTTCAACGAAGTTAGTGAATATGCATCGAACAGATTGGGATGTGAAACTTCCTTCCGCATTATGGGCCTATCGGACAACTTACAAAGTGGCAACAGGATTGAATCCTTTTAAGTTGGCATTTGGCATGGAGGCAATCACCCCGGTGGAGCATGTGATTCCGAGCCTGCGGCAGATGCTGATTGCGGATCGGCTTTTTCCGGAGGATTCTGTGATTTATCGTTTGGATGTTTTGCAGGATTTGGATGAAGAGCGGCTAAATAGCTTTGCGGTGCACGACAATTTGTTCGGGGACAGCTGGTCCTGGTCTTTAATTCCCGTCTTGGGAAGATGCCGGGGAACCTTAAATTATGGTGGTTAGGACCATTCTGGATTTTTCAAGCATGCGGGCCCATCTCTTTCTATTTGGCGGATTTGCGGGGGGGGGGAGGTTATTTCTATGCCGGTCAATGGTTTCAGACTGCGCCATTATGTTTCACCTACCCCGATTCAGTGCCCCTTTGCTGTAGTACAAGAGCCGAAAGCCGCCCTAATCATGATTGGGGATTCTTTTGCATGCAATCTTGGAAAGCGGGAGAGGAGCTATGATGGTTGCGACACCGTGGATCGCCCTATTTTGGGAACTCATTGTGAGAGGGTTACCACATGCAGACGATTCTTATTGTGCCTCTCCTGTTTTGTGTATCGCACACCCTTAGTTCTCTATTCTCTGCTCCTTCTTCTCATCGTCGCCATGACGACTTCTCTCCTGCAATGTATCCCCTTCACTCCCGTATAGCAGCTCGCTCTTCGACGAGTGGATGCTTGGCTGCAGGACTTGCGGCTACGCGTGTTCGTCAACTTGGACTGGCAAGGGATACCTATTCACCCACAGGCAGCAGGTTTGATTGAGCAACTGGCTGCTAGAGATATTGTGGTGCTGAATAATCAACAGATTTAGTTGTTGACAACAGAAAGGATCTCCAAGTGTTGTTGTTTGCCCAACGATGGCATGGTGCACGCGTCTCATGTGATCCTTGCTACAGATGCGCGAGCAGGAGTTTGGCTTGAAAGTAAAAGGTGAATATAAACTTTCAGGGTTGTCAGATGTGGCAACCAGGGATGCGTATCGATGGTTTCTCGAGGCGATTTGGCTACAGACCAAAACCTACACCATCTCGACCAGAGCCAGAAATGTTTTGCATTCAGCCAACTTTGGGCCAGTGGCTTGGGCAACTGTTGTCAGAGAAATACTTCTGGCGGAATGCCAAAGAGTGATGGCACAGTTGGGGTGAAATACCCCAACCAATACAAAAGTTGGCCAACTGCTCACACTGATTTTTCCCTTAAGGGAAGTTTTTCCTCTCGCCCTGCGTCCTCTATGCCACTTTGAAGATGATAGATTGGTGGTCCAAGGGACTGTGGCTCCTCTGTCGCAAACACAAATTTTGGAAGTTCTTGTTGAGGGGGAACCACAGTAGCAGACTGCTGGCACTGGGGCTTTGCTGGGTCCTTCGACGACAGTGGTATCCTCTGGAGTCCCAGAGATGGCCACTGCAGGTGCAGGATCAGCAAACCGCAAGCGCGGCAGAGAGGAACAACAATTTTCTACACCACCTCCGGCGAATTCATCTCTTCTACCGGAGGATTCTGCGGTGGCACGCTGGCGCCGCCGAATGCAGGAGAGAGTGGGAAGTGCTACTCCGCTGAGGACGGGCTCTCCGGCTGTAGATGTTCCTTCACAACCGAAAACTTCTAGAACTACCAATGCGGTTGCCTCGACGGGAGGTACTCTTTCTGCAACGCTACCTTGGGAGGCTACGGCAGCAACCCCGGCTAACCAAATACAGGTGTGCGGCACTTTTTTGAGCAGACTTGCAGAGTCTATTTGTGTGGCCTAGCCAGCCCCCGCGACAGAGGGAAGAGTAAATGAGCTAGAAGTGCAGGTAGCGGCCTCGCAGACTCGCATTGCCGAGTTGTCCAATCTAATTGAAGAGATGACTACAACAACCCGTCAGCAGGATGTTGAAATTCAAAGGCTACGAGGGGCTAATGCCGAGTTTGTGGCTTCTGTTCAACAGGAACTACTTCAGTTGAGAACGCAGCAGAGCCTTGCCTCCTACTTAGCCTCGCACCCTGGTGATGTAATGATCAATATGAATGATTTGGATGCGTTGGCAGTGGAGATGCAAGAGGATCTCCGTGTTTTTTTGGACAATCAACTACAAAGCTGGAGCACACGCTTATCGGCTGAGGTGAGAGCACAGCCACACACTTAGCAGGTTGTGGTGCAGCAACCTAAGTCATCCAACACTGACAGAGGTAAGAGTGTTGTTCCCGAGGGGTTTGATGTTGCTGATTGGGTGCAAGCTACAGAGGATTGTGCTGAAGCCCAGGCTTATGTATCTCGTTTGCAGAAAATGATTCGTTGATTTCATAAGGAGCGGCGCAGGGTCTGTTTTTGGGTGGAGACCTTGGCTCATTCTTTCTCTCTCACTCTCCCACCTTGCCCTCCATTTTGGTCTGATCTTAATAGATACCTTTCTGGCTATTATCCTTTACATACACCTCTTGCTCCTTTGCCACAGGCGCCGGAATCCATCTCTTTGTCAACGCAGTTTATTCCTTGGGCTCCTTGGCCGGAACATATTGAGATAGACCCACATCTGTTGGATGAGGTCTATCGGATGCATACTGCAGATTTTAGAAGCTTTGGCTACATTGATATTTCCTCTTCGCCGGAACAGGTCAAAGAGCAACAACCGGAACCTTCCAGCTGGAGGGGCTTAGTGTGGGTTTGCACAATCCACCGTGCGTGCCAGGTGTTACGGCATTAGCCGCACATGCGGTCCTGCGGAGGTTTGGACATTGCGGATCAGGAGTCATGCGGTATGCGGTGGCCATGGCGGCAGTTCTTCATAGGATATCATGGGACAGGAGTGTGTGCACCGTTCCCGATCTGCGCTAGAGCAGCGGTTGTATATGGAGGGGCATACCTGTCTTTTGATGTAACTCAACCAATCTCTATGATATTCATGGCATCTACTGTCGTAACTTTGTGTCTGGATCACACATAAATGAATCAAACGGTGTTCTATGCCTGTGTACTGTGTACTGTCTTCTATCGTCATTCTATGTGTCGATGTTCATATAATGTAGTTGCGGGTAATCATTCCCGTAATGCCTATTGCTCCTGTGCGAGCAATAGCCATTACAGTTTTTACATCGTTTTTGTAGAAATTTCTTACTTGCAAGTTAATTTTCGGAGAATCCGAGTAGGTTGTGACTTTTTTGCATCAAAAGTTTTTTGAAGAGCTCAATGTGACAAACAATTTCATATGAGACTTGTTTTGGATAGATTTGGAGCTGTTTGAGAGCTACAGGCCGATGAAAATGGCCAAAAAAAATTTTAAGTTTTATTTTTTACTTATTTGCATGTGAGGGATATTGCTAGTGCGGTTTTTGTATTCATGTGTAGGACGTCTCTTTTTGGATCTATTTTTGCCCACTTTGCTAAAGATAGAAGTTCGGTGACAAAAATAGCCACTTTTCAGCTACTTATTCTAGGAGATGGTCTCTATCATCGACAAAGGTTGTATGATTGAAATTGTGAGTGTGATTGGTTGAGAGTGTGATTGAGAGTCCGGACGTGATTGGGATTCAAAGTTTGTGTGAGATTGGGATTCTGATTGGTACGAGCTATGCTCTTTCTGTAATCATTATATATCTATACAAATTCTTTGTTCGTTTGTCTATTACGTGCACTCTATCAAAAAAAATAATAATCAATCATTGTGTTCTCCCATGTCGCACACAAGTGGTACGAGAGCGATTTCGATTCTATAGTAGAGATGAAAGCATACAAGCAAAGATTGAAGGCACAATAATAGCTTATTTGGCGGATCATTGAAGATCTCAACAAGCATGAGAGAGTTGATAAAGGAAAGGGAATAACCGATACAAAAGGTGGAAGTGAAGGAGAAAGTGGAAGTGGAAGCGGAGGACAAGGTGGAGGTGGAATTTGAGTGGAGTTGCTAGGCGGCGGAAACGGTCAATCACCACCTCTACACGGTGAAGGATCAAAGAAGAAGAAGCAAAGCAGAAATGACAACGATAATGATGATGGCAAACGAGAGAAGCAAAAATTAAACAAGTCTTCAACAAGGATAAATTCAATGAATTCGATGGCATAGGAAAGACGGGTGAAGATTTGGAAACATGGATTGAAGAACTCAAATTCTTCTTTGTCTTACATGAGTTTTTCAAAGAAGCAAAGGAAAAGGCAATGCAAGCTATGGTGAAAATTGTACATGTAGATTCATACCAATAAAAGCATGATTGCACGGAAGGAATTTTGTCCACAAGTTGGAAAGAGGTATTGTTCTCCTCACTACAATATGGAAAAAAAATTGGAATTTTATAATTTCAAGTAGCATGAAACCGACAAACTACCTTTAATAGTAGATAAGTATAAGGGGAAATTTTTGTGTTTACATAAATATGCTTTAGAAGTGACGAGCGATACATTAACAATGAAGTTTTTTGAAGATCCGCAAGACGTGTTGAAGTTTCAAGCAAAGGGTTCATGTTGTGTTGAGTTCCTAGATGTGGTGGAAAATGTAGAAAATTATGAGAAGTGGGACAAATTTAGCCGGACTAGGAGGATGATTTTGATGGTCCATCGTCCAAATAATGTTGCACCAAATTTTTGAAACTTGCCAAATCAGTCTTTCCTTAATTGGCAATGTAGCAATGCACAACAGCACGAGGACCGTTTCTTAATGTGGGAAATGAAAATGGAAATGGAAACCAAAAGAAGTAACATCCAGTGCGTTGGTAGCAAGATTTGAAGTTCCTCAAAAGAGCTTGAAGACTTGGATTATGCTTTGGATGTGGAAAGCATGGCCATCGGACTTTCCAATGCCCCAACAAAGGGATCGATAAGGTAGTACGTGCCAAGATGGCTAAAGCGGAGACTATTATCAATGCGGACAATAAAGGTAAGCCATCTAACCCTTCTTTGTGGTGCTTTATGTCTTCGGTGCATCATTTGAAAGCTTATGTGATTAAATTTGTGAAAAAAATAGAAACTTGAAATTGAATTTCTTGATCGATTTGGATAGTACACATTGCTTCTTGTCCTCTAAATTGGTAGAGAAATTAAATTGGAAATCAATCCAAAAATTTAAAAGACTTGTGGAATTGGCTGGCTGTAATAAAAATTTCATAAAAGAGCTAATTGAAAATTTTTCATTTTCTTTCAATGGGGTCAAATCATAATTTTTATGTCATAGAGATAGGTGTGCATGATGCATGGATTAGATGAGTGAAAATCACATTTTGATTGATTGTGAAGAAAGGAAAATTTCTTGTGATGGGGTAGTCACACTATTCATGGGGAAGAAAGGGATTCTAAGTCTATTCGAATCTCGGCCATGAAACTAATAAGGGGCCTGAAAGAATGGTGTGAGACCTTTATAATTTTTTCAAATGAGTAGATGAACTTGAAAAGAAAAAGGGGAAAAATCTACTGTATGTAAAAAAGATCCTTGATGAGTTCAAGGATGTTTTTCCTAATGACCTGCCATGTATGCCTCCTCCTAGATCACTAGACCATGGGATAGATCTATGTCTAGGATATGAACCATACTCACGATCTCCTTACAGCTTCAACATATATGAACTTAAAGGATTAAAACTCGGTGACTTGTTGAAGAAAGGGTTAATCATGCCTAGTGTATTTCCTTGGGGAAGCACTATTCTTTTCCAAAGAACAAAGGATGGGACATATAGGCAGCGTATGGATTACAACGGTCTAAATGAACAAACCATTAAAAATAAATATCCCCTCTTGCACATTGATGAGTTGTTAAGTCAACTTAACAATACATAAAGTGTTTTTAAAGCTTGATCCACGATGTGGATACCACCAAATCAGAATCAAGGAATGAGATATTTTCAAGAATCCCATTTGTAGATAAGATGGACACTTTGAATTTACAATTTTGGATTTTCGTTTTGACTAATGTACCTGCAAAATTTATGTGCTTAATGAGAAATATATTTCATCCTTATCTTGATGAATTTATTTTGGTATTTTTGGATAACGTTTTTGTATGAAAAGGATCATGAACTACATTTAAGGAAAACTCTTGAAGTACCATGGGAAAATCAATTGTATGCTAAACTGAGTAAGTGCTTCTTTGCCATAAGGAAAATATTGTATATCTAGGAAGGGTAATGTCTAAAGAGGGAATTCCTAATATTGATCTTGATAAGGTCAAGACAATTGTAGAATGGCGGAAACCGAAAATTGTGAGACATGTAAGGAGTTTCAAGGGTTTAGCAAAGTATGAGCCACGCATATTAATAATTTTTCTGAGATTGTGAGTCCTCTAGCTAAAAAATCAAAGAAAAACAAGGCTTGTCATAAAATCTAATATGTACCTATCCCAAATGATTTTCCCATACTAAACTGATAATTTAATATGGGAAGATAAAAAGGAACAAGAGTTAGGATATGGATAGGTGCTGCAAGATCTACTCTTAGCAGGGGACCAAGAGGAGAGAAAAGATTATCTCATTAAGGGTCCAAATGGAGAGAGGTCTAACAAAGATCAATGTATACTTAATGGATATTTGTAAGACCTTAGGTTAAGCTTCAATAAAGCCTCCAAAGGTTAGTGTCAAAAGTCCTTAGGGCCAAGACCAATGGGCTAGTCTATTGCAATGCTATGTAATTTTCACCTTTGAATATGTGGACTAAGATACCTAGTGGGTGCAAGTGGCCAAGTGGGTCTCCCACTTGCAAGGGGAAATCCCTTCTTGTAGGGGGATGCGAGAGAACACACACACACACACACACACTCACACTAACCAAGAGCCTTCTTTTCACATTAGGCATATAGGACACATGTTAAGCTCCTAGACATGTTATCCCCAATGAAGCTTAAATCCTATTGGCTGGCCAATGTGAAGGACCAATGAGAATTATTCTTTATAAAACAAGCTTAAATATTATTGGATGGGTCATTAAATGAACCAATAAGAATTAAGACCTCCTTTTTTCCTAATGGATAGTGTACCAAGGGGTCCAATGAGAATTGAGCAGGCCTCTAATTAACCTTAATCCCAAAGGGCCCCTAGAGGGTTCATATTTTTCCTAATGTTACAGTGAGTAAGTCTTAATATATCATGGGTGTCCTGCTATAGGTATATCATGGGCTTCCTGTAATATCTGCAGTTTGATTCCACCTTGATTTGGGATACAAGATGGTTACTAAAGTAAAGGTCATAGCCTTTAGTGTGGAAGCCTCTGCTTTGCCTCTCTTACTTCTCCATATAGTTATTTAAGTTCATCAAGTACTGGATTTTTATGTAATACGGGTCTTGAATCATACCTTCTTGAATAAGGTCAATTAAAGAGGTAGTAGAGATTGTGACAGCCGCTACAATACTCTTCCTGCTTAAGGCATCAGGCATAAGATTTTCCTTCCCAAGTTTATATTCGATTCCAAAATCATATTTTCATAACAATTCCATTCATCTTCATTGCCACATATTAAGGTCAAGTTGGGTGTAGATCCACTTCAGGCTTTTATGGTCGGTATGTAGTTCAAATCTCCTTCCAAGAAGATAATGTTGCCATAATTTAGAACATGCACAACGCGGCCAATAATTTCAAGTCATGCGTAGGATAATTTAACTCATGTATACATAACTTACAAGATTCATAAGCTACCGGTTTTTCTTCTTGAGATAGAATGCCACCAATTGCTTGTCCACTTGTATCAATGAGCACACTGAATGTCTTCGAGAAGTCTGGAGAGTGTAGTATTGGAGAATTCATCAAAGGTTCTTTGAGTTTCTCAAAACTAGCTTGAGCACATTCATTCCAAGTAAACACTTTAGCCTTCTTAAGTGTATTAGTCAATGGAGATGCAATCTTAGTATAGCCTTGAATAAATGTATGATACCATCCTATTAAACCAAGAAAGCCACGTACTTCTCGTGTTAATTTCGGTGTAGGCCAAGCTATAATAGCTTTGATCTTACTTGGAAGAGTAGAAACACCATCCTTGGATACAATAAATCCCAAATATTCCACCTTGTTGGTAAAAAAGGTGCATTTGCTACATTTAGCATAAAGTTAATTTTCACGGAGAAGTTCAAGTACTCATCATACATGTTGTTCATGTTCTTCTCTGTTTCTTGAGTAAACCAGGATATCATGAAAGAAGACAAGAATAAAATCATCAAATGTTGATCATGAAACGATTAAAAGTTGCAGGAGCATTTGTAAGTCCAAAAGGCATTACTGTAAGTTCATAATTTCCAAAACAAGTATTAAATCTTGTCTTTGGTATATCCTCCTTGATTTGGATTTGTAATACCTTGACTTAAGATCAATGTTTGTGAAGATAGATGCTCAAGGTAGTCCGTCAAGCAACTCATCAATCCTTGATATTGCGTACTTATTCTTGAATGTTACCTAATTCAATCCACGATAATCAATACAAAGATGTAGAGTACCATCCTTCTTTCGATTGAAGAGAACAGGAATACTCCATGGAGAAATCTTGGGTTGAATGAAGCCTTGCTCAAGAATTTGAGTTAGTTTCTCCTTGAGTTCTGCAGATTCAGGTACCAAAATTTTGTATGGTCTATGGGCAATTGGTTGAGCTCCTGGAGTAAGCTCTATTGCATGATCAACATCACGCTTGGACAAAAACTATGAAAGCTCTTTGGGAAATACATCATCAAATTATGTTATCCATTTCGGTCCAGGTGAGTCTAACTTCTTCTCCTTAGAGTTAAACTTTACTACGTAAATCCTTTTGTTCTTCCTATGGTCCTTATAAGTTTAGTAAAATTGACTAGTTTGAGTTTAAGCTTTCCTCATTTTCTTGTGACTGTAACCCTAGAGTTTTGGTCATCTTTGAAAATCAATGATGCATCTTTACAATGTATGTGAGCATTTAATCTAATCCATTCCTAGGATTCCATCATAGATCCCCATGGGTAAGACTTTGAAGTTTGCAAAAGTATTGTGACCATCCAAAACAAAATTCAAGTCACCCGCTGAAGTAGAAGATTTAACCTTCCTACCCATAGTGAATTCCACTATAAGATCAATATCAGGGTGTTCAAGCAAATGAGTCTTTTGATGAACTTAGGAGATATGAAAGAATGTGTACTCCCTGAGTCAATCAATAAGGTAAAATGGCCACCTTGATACTCCGCTGGGGTTTGAATTACTAAAAATTGTTCATTCACTCCTTAATGTTCAATTGCAACATGAACATACGCGTTTGTCTGATTTCCTTCACCTCTAGCTCCTTGAGCTCTATAACTTGAGGTCTTCCTTGAGGTTTTGATTTCCTCCTCCTCCTAGATGAGGTTGATGGTTAACATTTTCATTGTTGTTATTATTGGCAGGCGGTCTGTTCTGGACAAAAGGTGGATTGCCTAGCCTAAAGTTCCCTTGTTTTGAGGTTGTCTCTCACTTTGGTTAAAGTTCTATTGATTAAAGTTCCTCTAAATTATAGATGGTCTAGGTCTAAAATTTTCAAAATTATGACTCTGGTTGAAGTTCCTATGTTCATGGTTGTCCACCAATCTTGTGAAGCTTGAATTATTAAATGGACAATCTCTAAACTGATGGTCAGGATCAAGACAAGTGTAACACAAGTGATCTTGTCTGACCTTCATACATAATAAGCTTTCTCTTCTTTGCTATGGATTTCCAGACCTTTGTTCCAGACCTTGGTTGATATGGTGCAGTAAGTTACCATGCCTCCTAGAGAAAATGCGGCTGCTACTAATGCAAATGTGCCTATTTTAGAAATCATCTCATTTTATTCTCAATTGTCTATTTTATTTGGCTTAAAGGACTTTGAGAATAAAATGAGAGAGAGAATAGGAGAAATAATAACAAATAAATTAATCCAATTTCTATATCACAAAACTTTGGGGTTCCAAAAAGTCTCCAAAGTGTCTTGAAAGCTTCTAATAAATCCTAATGGCTCTAACATAATGCACCCGGTAGTAGCCATTGTGACATCCTTCCACCAATGGAGCATAGCTATCCCATTCCTTGAGTATATGAGACGGGTGATCCCAATAATCCTGTTTTCTTGTACAGACTAGTAGTTTAGCTAGTAGGACCCACTTGTCGACACATTCGCCTTTAAGTAGGAGATTGTTGGGGTACAGACACATGTGCCTTGCCCGGTTTCCCACGCTATGGGCGGCCACC
This sequence comes from Adiantum capillus-veneris, assembly GCF_014529385.1. Taxonomy (NCBI): domain Eukaryota; kingdom Viridiplantae; phylum Streptophyta; class Polypodiopsida; order Polypodiales; family Pteridaceae; genus Adiantum; species Adiantum capillus-veneris. Next base: position 128,714,026 of record NC_140941.1, read on the forward strand.
CACTAACACCTTATTCTTGTGTACATATACAAAGAATAAGGGGCAGCTCATAGAAGAGTCTTGCTCCCCCCACACATTGTGTACTCTCTCTTTCTCTCCTTCTCACACACACACACCCCGTGTGCATGTACTCTTCAACTGATGGTATATTAAGGCTATGTATAGAGCCAATCTATCAGCGACATGTGTGGTTGAGTTAAGCTCATGTACAAAACATGAAAATTCACAATGGGAAATCATAGACATATCAAAGATTGATGATACTAGGGTATATTGTCTTAGAATGCAGGAAAATGTTAATGCCTACATGAGTTCATGTGACATTGGTGTAACCAAAGCACCTATAGACATGTAGCTGTTTAGAATTGGGGATTTTTATTTGTGAGCTTTCATTTTGAGACTTTTTAATTGAAACGTTATTTTTGAGCTTCTTAACACTCATATAAAACTAACAATATATTCAAATATTAGTGTGGTAAGAGAAAAGTATACATTAGATTATGCAATCCTTCAATCACCAAGCAATCAAACGTGACATGCATGTATGTATTTGCTTGTGGAATGTATGCTCATGCACATCTCTTATTAGCCTAAAATGTAACTCTGAAAAAAACACCCTTTCTTATTACTTTTGATTGAACATCATATTTTGAAGAATACCAAACAACATACCTGCCATAGTCTCAATGTAGCCTAGCAAATCAACTTAGGAAACCTCAAAACTAAACTATATTCCAAGTAGCAATATAATATGACTATCATACCACATCGCAAACCTCCAATCACATAATCAAGTCACATGACCACCATAATGCCATGTCCAAGTCATATTATAGCCATAATTTTGTCGTAGACTTTTGGTATATGCCTATGGAAAAAATATGGCTATGGTCTAACATGAAACCATAGAGTCATTGTTAGACACAAGAAACCTTTGTAAGGGTAATGGGATACACTGAGCCCCTGCCTTTGAAAAATGTTATTTTCAATCACTTTTTTGACACAATAGTGCGGTGCCACACTAGGGCCATAATTTTTCCATAGACCTACGTGAGGGGACGACCAAGAAGATGAGTGCATTGTGACACAAGATCTTTGATTCAATGTCAGATTGTAGTGAAACTTTAGAAGGGCAGGGAATACATGAATTTCCTTGTCCCTCAAAGTTTTGTTTGCAGTTGGAGTTGCATGCCACACCAATCCTTTTATGCATAACCTCCATGATGTTCTCATGATCATCCATATGCAAGCATCAACAAGTTGCACCCCCTCTCTAAGGCATAGATTCCAAGCAAGGACTAATTGGGATTAGTGTAACATTAGCCAATCATATTGCAAAAAGTGAGAATACAACAATCAAGACTACACGTTGCTAAAAACACTATCTCAACAACCATACTATTAACATCATATATATCATCATGGACACCTATAGTCAACTCCTAAAGCATAAAAAATAGCTTTCTGGTTAAGGGAATAGATGGATTAAAGAGCTGTCCAATAGGAAATGGGTATTGCAAATACAGTTATTCCAATTGTTCTTTTGGTCAATGTGCGGTCCTCTAGGAATTCCTTCTAATGGTTTCATCATTTGTTTGTATGTTATGATAGGTAAGTCTTCCATCAATGTGTTTGTTAGGTATAGTGTTCTTCGATGAGTGTGGGGTCCTCTAGGGATGCCTTCTAATGGAAGAGATGCTCTGATCACCTTACTCAAATGTGGTGCGGCAAACAAGATCTTGAACAAGCTCAAAAAAATGCAATATGAGGGTGTCATCATAGGCAAAGTAAGCTCTTGAATAATCCCAAACACTTAGAGAAAATAGTACCACGTTCAACATACATATCACCACGGAACATAGCATGAGAAAAATTTACATCAAAATGCGACCATGGATTAGCTGTCTTGTTGAGCACACCACCAAAACACAACCTTGCCTAGAAATATGATCATGGATCTATTGTTCTCCCCCCTTTGATAACCCCAATCCCAATGTTGACTCTAAGTATACAAGCATAGATCAATTGCTCTCATGGTGCATCTATTCAAAAGAGTCAAGATCTTGTTAGCCTTGCCTAACTAAAGTACACAAAGCATTAGGGTGGTCCAAAGAGGGCAACAAGAGAGGCGACCTCTAAACACCCCTCAAGTATCCCGTGCTACTCAATCGGGGATGGGGTAGCCACACGCAAGAAACAACAACAACAAACCCACAGTCAAACATGTGAAGGGGCACCACCTAGTTATAGAGCGAGCTAGGACGCAAAATGAGGAGAATCCCTAAGCAATACAAGCGAGAAGGAAGGGTACACTATCACTAATATCAATGCTACAAATACACACACCAATCACAGAGAAATAGATAGAGAGAGTGAGTTAGTTTTGTGCAAGAATTTAGCTTCAATGTTAATGATTGACGCGTGTGTATAAACAGCTTGGAGGAGAGTCAAGAGGCACAATTAAGTTTAATGATGTTGCAATCTACACATTATCTTAGGGTTATGGGAGACCTCTCACCATACGACCCTCTTATAATGTTTTTCCAAGCAGCAAAACAAACACAAAATCTCTTGAGTCACATACAAGCAAATACTACAAAAGAATCTCAAAATGAAAACGCGTCACCTTAAACCAAACGAGACAAGGTTGCCAAGCGTGAATTGGAGTGAATCAAGAGAGTTTTGAACTGCGGTTGCACCCAAATTATTGATTTAATTGATGTGCAAGAGTAGGTACAACTTTGATTGGAAGTTATGAATCACTCACTCCCTTCCAATGCTACAACTAGCTCAAGAAGCTTTCATATACGCCACAAGTAATGGTATATAGAGAGCTAACTCTTTCTCCCTACAACTAAGATGGGGAATGGTATGCTTAAAGTAGTGAGAAATACTGCAGAGATCCTACTCTTTACAAAGAGGAATGGGCTCTATTTATAGGTTTTTAGGATCCTTGATTAGGATTAGACCTAATCAATTTTCTTGTCAATATAAAAGATTATGAAATATGTTTTATTTTCAAAATGAGAGTGGGTCTTCCTTATCCCTAGAGTCAAATGGATGTGGGCTCAAGGGGAAGAATTATTGAGAGTAAAAGGAGAGAGAGGTGAGTAACTTGGAGGTGCCTACTCTAGTAGATAGTAGAGGGTGCAATTTACAAGAAGAGTTAGTCATTAGTGTTAGTAATTTGTAGTTAGTAGGATGGGATAAAATTACATGGCATATGAACTCAAGGTGCATTATATGATTTATACAATGATAAAAATAAAAGAAGGATGAGAATATACACAATTTGATAGAGACTGCAAGATGAATAATGAATTTTCAATCTATCTCCTCCAGTGAATGAAGCGGTTGTAGAACTTTGTCGGTGTAGTTTTTGTGACCATGGGAAAGTTGAATTTTCCATGATCAAACTCTTCCTTTTGTAGAGCTTGAGATTGGTTATTTTTGCTGATTTTTTCTCTTTTTGTGAAAGGATGAAGATGTTATGGTAATATGAGTTTGATTCTAGAGAGAGAAATTGAGCTATATGTGTATAGAGATTATAATTTTGAGCTATAGAGTAAGGGAGAGATGGAAATGGTGAAGAAGACGAAAGGAGCCATGAAAATTGCAGGTTTGAGTGAGGGATGGAGAGGAATGAGTGTGTGTGTGTGTGGAAGTGGGAAAGGAGGTGAAAGAAGACTATGAGTTACTTTGTGAGAAAAGTGGGCAGACTAGGGGGTCCACTCAAAAATCCTCTTACCAGTGGTAGCTCCAAAAATAATGAAAAAATTTGAAGCTTATGGGCTACATTTTCTCTGTTGACCACTTCTTCAAATTTCGAGCGGAGATAGGTGTCAAAAATCGCACCAAAAAGCCCGTTTTTTATCCTTGCAAAAGTCTTTTAGTGGCCAATGCAGCCCCTCCTTTGTCATATCATGATACAAAGCATCCAAGTTACTTTTACACATGCATGGAGGAGGATTATTGATGAAATAAGAAATATATACATGGTGGGACTAGTGTATGGACTATTCATGGATTTTAGCTTAATGAGCACATGGTGTTAGAATAATGAGTATAAAAAAAAGTATGGAAGAATTATAGATATGGAAAAAGATATTGGAATCATATGATATGGTCCCTCTTTTGTATTATTTTGGGTGAAAGAGGAAAAGGTATGCAAGTTAATAAAAATAATATAATAAACCTGACCAAGGGAGTAAAAATCAATTTTTTGTTTTTACGAGGGTGAGGGTGGTGATTTGTATAAAAGAAAAATATGAGGTTAGAGTATGTACATTGGCAAAAAATATCCTCATGGTGTAAGAGGATGAAATAAGGCATACATAGGTTTAATTAAACCCACACCTAGGTATAAATATTTAAATAAAATACTAAAATTATTATAAAAGATTCTATATTTAGGCCATGTATACAATGAAATATTTACACACAAAAAAGGCCATTATATACTTTTTTAAATTTTTTTGGCTCAACTAACCTAGTGACTAGCTAATTGAAGGTTTTTAAGGAGATATGGAAAAAGTCCCCTAACTCACACACGACTGTTTACAATGAAATGGTAGGGATGGCCACAGTGTTTGGTTGAGTGGATAGGGTAAGGTAGCTCACTTTGGAAATTTTTAATAGCCAAAAAATGACTATCATTAGCCCTCCCCCAGGATGATGGTATATTCATGTACCATCATAAAGCATCATTTCCAAAGAGAGTGCTTCAGAGTCCTTGATCTTCATTGTTTGGCCCCTCGGCCTTTTGGCTCGAGTTACACTCATGCTTCATGGAACAATACTTACATGAGTTAGCTACCTTTTGACAGATCTCTGGTAGATCCTTTAGTAGAAGGTGACTCAAATAAGGCTTCAAGCAATACCCATTTACTTTTCTCGAGTGCTCTTTTCCATTCAAGTCCATAATTTGATAGTAACTTGAATTGAAATCTTTCTTGACTATGTATGGCCTCTTCCATCTAGTTTCAAACTTGGCATCAAAACGATTATTGAGTCGATTGTCATACCTTAGCACAAGGTCTCCCTCATTGATGTCTTTGTCCTTCACTTTCTTTTCAAGCTTCTCCTTCGTCTGTGTAGCTTTCCTCTTGTAGCACTCGTATGCTGCTTCTCTTTTCCACCCAAGATTAGCTAAGGTAATAAGTTGATCCATCCATATCTCTTGATCATCTTGTGCACCTCTTCCATCAAGCCGTTGTTGTAATGTTGAGCTCATTTGGCTGTAAAGCCTCTTGACCATAAACCAAGTGAAATGGTGTGAACTATGTGGCTTCTCTATATGTGGTTCGATACGCCCACAAGGCACCATCCAAGAAGTCATCCCACAACTTTGTCTTGTTTTGCACCATCTAACTATGCTTGCAATGACACCATTAGCCTTCTCCACCAAACCATTTGACTGTGGGTAGTAGGGTGTGCTATGATGATGTAGAATGTGAAGTTCTTCACGGCTTCTATGAGCAAGCCCTTTCTAAACCTTGGACCATTATCAGAAATAGTCTCCAAAGGTGTGCCAAATCTACAACAAATGTGAGTGCAGATGAGTCTGCTCACTATTTTTTCATTTACCCTTGCCACACTTTGAGCCTCTACCCACCTAGTCGTGTAATCTACAGCCACTAGAATGTAGAGTTTACCATTTTTTGTTCCAAGAAGAGGACCCATAGCATCAATGCCCCGCTTTTCAAAGGGTCCATTTGCAAGCACTATTTGCCTCGAACGATGCACCAACCTTCTATTTCCATTTACCTGACAATTGTGACATCTTTTACACCAATGCTGGACATCTACATGCAAGCTTGGCCGAATATATCCCGCAAGAAAAATCTTCTTCACAGTTAACTCTTGGGCAAAATGACCACCACATGCTTCTTTATGCAAACCTTTTAGAATGGATGGAATTTCCTCAATAGGTTGTACTCTTCTACACACTCGATCCATCCCTCTTTGATAGAGGAAGCCTTCTAGGAAGAGATAGACACTTGCCTTCTTCATGAGTCTCCTCTTTTGAGCTTTTGTGAAATCTTGTGGAAAGTCACCCTCCAAAATGTAGCCAATAATGGGATCCAATGACTCCAATCTTTGGTATCGTGGTTTCTTGACAGTACTGCCACCATGATGACCTGCACTTCTTTCTCAACACATGTAACTGCTTGTTGTGCAAGTAAATTTGCATCTTCATTTTGTTTCCTAGGAATATGATATAGTTGCACTTATTCAAACTCATTAGACAACCTACAAATGGCATGAACCTTTGTTCTTAGGCTTCCATTCTTGCATGCCCAAATGCCTAAAATCTACTTCACAATGAGAAGTGCATCCCCTTTTACCATGAGATGATGTATACCTTGGCTGATTCACATCTTCAAACCATTGAGTAGTGTATCATATTTTGCTTCATTGTTGCTAGTTGAACCTGGTAGATTGACCTTCTCCTTCATGACCACCTCTCCACTTAGGTTGAGCAACACTAGCCCTCCCCCTGCTTTTCCTGTGGCTCATCAAAAAGCTCCATTAAATAACAAGGTAAAAGCATTAGGAATACTTTTTGGTGGTGGAAATGGTAGGATCTTTATTTTAGGCACCTTAATCTCCTTCTCATGTACCCTATAAGTGAGAATCCCTACCAATTGTGCACGCACACTATTTTCTACCTTGAAAGGGTATTGAAACTCTTGCAACTCCATAATCGACTTTGAGATCCTAGTACTAGGATTCATTTGAGATGACACCCAAGGGAACAAATCTTCTGCAGTGAGAATTACAAAAAGGTTTTGGTAGCAAGTAGGATCTAAACTTTCTCACTACAAACATGAGAGAAATCATCATGAGTTCTACCACCGTGTAGCCTCTCTCCAAAGCATTCATGACCCTACTCGCAAAGTAGATGGGTCGCATCCTAGTACTATGGGGATCTTGTTGTAATAAAATTACACCAATTGTTTCTTTTCCAACACTAGATCTAACAAAGAATGTGTACTCCCAACAAGGAGGCATGAGTGTTGGTAGCTCTGATAGGATGACTTTAATGTTACAAAAGTACTCTTCAAACTCATCAGACCATGCAATTTCTACTTGTTGTGTCAACTTTTGCAAAGGATGAAGCAACTCCAAAGCTAAGTGAATGAAGCGTGACATATACTTCACCTTTTGAATGAATGAGATGACCTCTTTGAGATTCTTGGGTGATGGGAGCTCAATAAGAGCCGTTGCCTTTGAAGGATCCACCTCAATGCCTTTATAGGAAACCTTGTGACCAAGCAAGATTCTTCTACATTTTGTAGATGCAATGATTTTGAGCTATAAATATAGAAATCATCAATGAACACCCTAATTGACTTTCCAAAGAATGCTTGAAACACCATGTTCATGAAACATTGGAAAGTTGCAGGAGAATTTGTCAGGCCAGCATAGCAGCCCCAAGGAGTGATGTAGGTTGTTTTTAAATGATCTTCCAATGCGATACCTATTTGAAAGTAACCTGAGTAGCCATCACACAGTGTACTTCTCATGACCAGCTACCTCATTAAGTATCTCATCCTGAAATGGTAGGGGAAAGTGATCTCTTTTTGTTGTCTCATTTAGTGGACGGTAATCCACACACACCCTCCACTTTCCATTCTTCTTGGGAGTGAAAACAACAGGAGAGACCCACTCTAAGTTCTCCACTGGATAAATGAAACCTGCTGCTAGAAGATTTCTTACCTCCTTGAGTAAAGCCTGCTCCTTGATGACTCCTAGCCTTTGTATCTTTTGAGCCTTAGGTGTGGCCTCTGGCTTCAGCTCAATCTTGTGTTGAACAACATCTACTTCACGCACATCGGTGTAGTCTTTAGCAAAAAGTGTAGGAAATTTCCTTGACACACCTTTGAACTCCTCTCTTTCATCCTTCGTAAGTGTTGTAGACAACATCCCTTCTAACATTCCTTCATCTTCCATATTTTGGTTCTCTTGGGAGCCTGCCTCTTCCAAACTTGGGCAAGAGGTCTCCTGGTTGGTTGGATTAAACCTTACCCCCATGACTTCAGTGGAAGACTCCTCTTTAGTAATGCTACCGCTAGTTTCTTTTTCTGAAGTGTTATCGGTCCACTCTTCTACCATCTCACTTTGAGATGATTCTTTCATGGAGCTCCTCTTGGCGTTGCTCCTTCATGTCAAAGACAACCTTCTTATGATTGTCATTCCTACAAATTAGCTTTCCACTCTCCCAATCCTGCAAAGCTCTCATTTTTATTAGCCATGGTCTTCCTAGGATAAATGGGTAACCATTTCCTTTGGTAGACATGACATAGAAATCCACTGTCTTCTTAATGCCAAAGACCTCCACAAAAACATTTTTACAAATGCCTACACACCTAGCCTTGCTATTGTTTGCTATTTTTACTTTGATTTTAGGTATCTCATGGATGTGCATGCCTAGTCTTTGCATGAGTCCCTCTGTCATGATGCAAATTTGTGCACCCCCATCCACTAGACCTTTCCTAATAAATCTTCCTTTGATGTAACAACCTTTCTCCAGTCGCTAACTGCCTTTGTTAAATCCCTCCTAACTTGTAGACATAATGTAAGAAACTAAGGCCATGAGATATCAGGACCCTTATCTCTCATGTCTTCCAACAAGTTGTATGGAGCCATACCATGTCCAAGAGGGAAGTCTTGGAGGTTGATACGACTTCGAGTCCTCTTGGCTTCCTTGGTCTCCTTTGCCTTGTTTTCTCATCCATAGTAACTTTGTGATGTGACTCCTTCTTTCTCCTTACCTTTCCCACGGCCAAGCTTGATGCCATTTTCTTCCATGTCAATCTCTTTTGAGTTTGTCACCTCTACCACATGCACATTTGGATTTGGCAAAGGTGGAACTCCTTTCACTCCTCGTGGAGGTGGTCTTGCTTCATTTGGCCTTTGTAGAAGCCATGGTTGTTGACTAGTTCCTTCACCTGCATTAATCAACACTGGGTAATTCAAGTTAGGTCTCCCTGGCTCGCCATGGGGCCAAGGACAAGGGGCCAAGGACAATTATACATCCCATGTCTAGAATCTCCGCAATTCCAATATTGCAAGACTCTCCTAGGTCGTGGCTCTCTCTCTCTCTCTTCTGACTTCTTTGCTTATCCCTTTGGACATACAACTTGTGCAAGGTGAATTGACAGGCTACTTAAAGATTTATTTAACTTCTCAATCACTTCAGCCCACCGTTACCTCAGGAAGATTCCTAGATTTTGATGCTCGTGACTTAACTTTGGGTCTAAGACCTTCTATTGGAACCTCTCCCCTCAAACACTTGAGTTTATTGTACTTCTCATCAGCCCTAGTTTTTGCTGCATCAAAGGTAGCAGATGCACCCGCCTCAACTTTTACCTTAAGGTCAGGAAAGAGTCAAGCTATGAACCTCTCCTTCTTTAGAAATTCTACACCATCAACAAGATTAGAAACATTTTGCATCCATAGAGCCCAAAGACGTAGAAACTCTTGCTTGTACAAGTAGTAGTCATCTAAGTCTTTTTGCTTATGAGAAACAATGTCTTGCCAAAAAATTTTAGTGTTTTGGGAATCAAAGAAGTATTTCTTGAAACGATTCACAACTTTCGTGTAATTCCCCTTAACTTCCTCAGGCAAAGAGTCAAACCAAGTGCTATCATCCTTCCCAAGGACCACCTCAAACATTTCTACACGTTCTTGATCAGTTACTATCCTTTTGATACGACAAGACATCTTGAAATTTGCTAAAAATAATTATGCATCCTCTTCAGGCTCTCAAAAGAAAAGAGGATATCCAAACATCTAGCATTGGCTTTCCATTGAATCAAATTTAAAATGACAACAAGTTTTTTTTTTATTTACACAATATTGTTTTCTAAATTGCAATCTATTCTACATTAAAATAAAAACATGCACATCAAATGATCTATGATAGTCAACAAGAGGCAGGATGACAAGGTTTGGTGATGTAAGAATTATTCCTACTCTTTGGGCACCAAACATATACACCATACATTGTTGAAAATGGATCTTTCTACTAATTGCAATGTTTTTTCTAATGTGTGGAGTGAAATGAAAGGGAAAAACCTCTATTCCTGGGCCATTATCCATGGTTTATGCATGACCTAATGCTTAAAACAAAACAAAAATATAGACGTCCAAACTAAGGGCGTACCTAATGAGAGGGTAAATAAAAGGATTATTGAAGCATTTATCTCAGTCAACCTAAGAGGACCTAAAATCCTATGATTTACACGTTGAAATTGCAACTTAGTACTAACAATTATGTGTACATTTTGCCTTGCAATGGGAATGAAAGGATCATACAAATTCTCGTGATTCATGCAAACTACTTGACTATTCTAAAGGTTGATCCTACACAAAATATACACAAGCCCTCCTCCGTGGGGGCACCAAAATTGAGGCAGTCTGGGATGGGCAACAAGAGAGGTGACCCCTAAACACCCTTTAAGGCTCCCGTGCTGCTCAATCCGGGTTGGGGCAACCACAATCAAGAAACAACAACAACAAACCCACAGCCAAACAAGTGAAGGGGCACCACCTAGTTATAGAGTGAACTAGGAAGTAAAATGAGGAGAATCCCTAAGCAATACAATCGAGAAGGAAAGGTACACTATCACTAATATCAATGCTATAAATATACACACCAACCACAAAGAAATAGATAGAGAGAGAGAGATAGTTTTGTGCAAGAATTTAGCTTCAATGTTAATGATTGACGTGGTTATATAAACATCTTGGAGGAGAGTCAAGAGGTATAATTAAGTTTAATGATGTTGCAATCTATACATTATCTTAGGTTTATGGGATCCCTCTCACCATACAAACCTCTTATAATGTTTTCCCAAGCAACAAAACAAACACAAAATCTCTTGAGTCACATACAAGCAAGTACTACAAAAGAATCTCAAAATGAAAACGTGTCACCTTAAACAAAGCAAGACAAGGCTGCCAAGCATGAGTTGGAGTGACTCAAGAGAGTTTTGGACCACGGTTGCACCCAAATTATCGATTTAATTGATGTGCAAGAGTAGGTACAACTTTGATTGGAAGTTACGAATCACTCACTCCCTTCCAATGCTACAACTAGCTCAAGAAGCTTTCATATACGCCACAAGTAATGGTGTATAGAGAGCTAACTCTCTTTCCCTACAACTAAGATGGAGAATGGTATGCTCAAAGTAGTGATCAATAGTGTAGAGATCATACTCTTTACAAAGAGGCATGGGCTCTATTTATAGGTTTCTGGGAGCCTTGATTAGGATTAGACCTAATCAATTTTATTGTCAATACAAAAGATTTTGAAATATTTTTTATTCTCAAAATGAGAGTGGGTCTTCCTTATCCCTTGAGTCACATGGATGTGGGCTCAAGGGGAAGAATTATTGAGAGTAAAATAAGAGAGAGGTGAGTAACTTGGAGGTGCCTACTCTAGGAGATAGTAGAGGGTGCAATTTACAAGAAGAGTTAGTCATTAGTATTAGTAGTTTTTAGTTATTAGAATGGGGTAAAATTACATGGAATATGCACTCAAGGTGAATTATATGATTTATACAATGATAAAAGTAAGAGAAGGATGAAAAAATACACCATTTGATAGAAACCGCAAGATGGAAAAGGAATTTTCAACCTATCTCCTCTGAATAAAGCGGTTGTAGAAATTGTCAGTGTAGTTTTTGCGACCATGGGAAATTTGAATTTTTCATAATCAAACTATTCCTTTTGCAGATCTTGAGATTGGTTATTTTTTTATTTTTTCTCTTTTTGTGAAAGGATGAAGATGTTATGGTAATATGAGTTTGATTCTAGAGAGAGAAATTGAGCTATATGTGTATAGAGATGATAATTTTGAGCTATAGAGTAAGGGAGATATGAAAATGGTGAAGAAGATGAAAGGAGCCATGAAAGTTGAAAGTTTGAGTGAGGGATGGAGAGGAATGAGTGTGTGTGTGTGTGTGGAAGTGGGAAAGGAGGTGAAAGAAGACTATGGGTTACTTTGTGAGAAAAGTGGGCAGACTGGGGGGTCCACTCAAAAAATCCTCTCACCGGTGGTAGCTCCAGAAATTATGAAACATTTTGAGATAATTATTCAGCTTGTGGGCTACATTTTCTCTGTTGACCACTTATTCAAATTTTGAGCGGAGATAGGCACCAAAAATCTCACCAAAAAGCCTGTTTTTGATGCCTCCAAAAGTCTTTTAGTGGCTCACTCCTTTGTTGAATTTTCACAATGCATCCAAGAGTGAGCCCCTCCTTTGTCATATCATGATACAAAGCATCCAAGTTCCCTTTACACATGCATGGAGGAGGATTAATGATGAAATAAAAAATATATACATGGTGGGACTAGTGTATGGACTGTTCATGGATTTTAGCTCAATGAGCATATGGTGTTAAAATAATGAGTTAAAAAAAAAGGGAAGAATTATAGATATGGAAAAAGATATTGGGATGATATGATACGGTCCCTCTTTTGTATTATTTTGGGTGAAAGAGGAAAAGGTATGCAAATAAATGAAAATAATATAATAAACGTGACTAATGGAGTAGAAATCAATTTTTTGTTTTCACGAGGGTGAGGGTGAAAATGTGGGGGTGATTTGTATAAAAGAGAAATATGAGGTTAGAGTATGTACACATTGGAAAAAAATATAGTTATGGTGCAAGACGATGAAAGAAGGCATACATAGGTTTAATAAAGCACACACCTAGGTATAAATATTTAAATAAAATACCAAAATAATTATAAAAATCCCTATATTTAGGCCATATATATAATGAAATATTTACACACAAAAAGACCATAATATACTTTTCTTTTTATTATTATTTTGACTCAACTAGCGTAGTGACTAGCTAATTGAGGGTTTTTAAGGAGATCTGAGAAAAGTCCCTAACTCACACATGCCTATGTACAATGAAATGGTAGGGATAGCCACAGCGTTTGGCTGATATGATAGGGTGAGGTATCTCACTATGGAAATTTTGAATAGCCCAAAAATGGCTATCAGGATCATAAGGGACAACCCTACAGGAAGGGAGCTTCTCTAGAATACATGTCCTTGATGTCAAAGAGCATCAAGCTAACCTTGACTAGAACTCTCATCATGGATATGCTTCCCCATTCCATGGGCCCAATACCACCATAGGGTCAGATTCACGCCAATGTCAACATCCTACCTCATGACATACGCCGTCAAGATGCAAGAATAGTTAATTTCATTTGTAGTGACACCCTCGCTTGTCACCTGCTGATGCAGACCCTACAATCAGTGCATCCCAAGGGACGAACCTCCTCATACACACCACATTTTCCATACATGTCAATTAAGAGAATACCAAGGAGGATGTGTCTTTGCCACATGTTAACCCAAACAGTACCAAGCAAGATGTTTCTTTACTTTCTTGGCATAGCACTTTTCACCTTGCTGTCAATCATGTAGCTGCAAACTACTTTTCATAAACATGGTCTACTTTCAGTGCTTTCCATGACCTATATACCCTAACCCTCCACAATCTCTACACAGCTTGAGTTAAGTGACTTACTATCTTCATTGCATCCGACTCTCACCATTGTCACTGCAGTAACTACATTTCACCTTTGAGATTTGCATACTCTATTTTTGCAATAGAGGCAACACATAATACAGAAACTCGGTGCCTTGGTCTTCCAACTTTAACATCCTTTCCTTTCCTTGCTCTTTCCTACTGTCATATTGCCATTACAAAACCATCACTACCTTGTACAAAAGATGGAGGGTTTTGACTGGAAAGGGGATTTTAGCTCAGCTAGGCATTGATGCAGTTGCATTTAAATACCCGTTTCTCACTAGTGTTAGTTTCCTTTTTGTTGGTGGCCTTCTTGTAGTCTATGTGGTTATAAACAACCCTCCATACTTTGAAAATGTGCTCCCCAATGCGGGCACTGGCCTGGGAAGAAATCCTTTAATTACTTATGATGATCCGAAGAATAATGACCCATTGACTACATACACAATAGGGAAGAAGGGAGAGGAACTTTATGCATCAGGCTACCATAGAGCATCAAAACACACACACACACACACACACACACACACACACGGAAAAACATGGAAAAACATAGCTATGGGCTCAGACCTTGACTTGCCATCTCCCAAATCCAAACCATGGTCTAGGTCTGCAAAGCCCAAACCGTGACTATTCTTGCAAAGGTCAGCATGGACAATTGCTATTGTAGTCGTGAGCGAGCCTATGGGAAGTGCGAGAGGAGTATAAGGGGGATCCAAGTAGTCGTCAGCATGGACGATTTCTATTGTAGTCGTGAGCGAGCCTATGGGAAGTGCGAGAGGAGTATAAGGGGGCTCCAAGTAGTCATCAGCATGGACGATTGCGATTGTAGTCGTGAGCGAGCCTATGGGAAGTGCGAGAGGAGTATAAGGGGGCTCCAAGTCTAAAATCTTGTCCTTCCCTCGCTCCTTTATGCTCTTGTATAGCCATTATAGAACCTTCATTACCCACCTCCAACTCTCTCTTGCTATCGTACCATCGTCAACCCTTCTACCTTGGTCCATACACAACCTTTGTGTAGATCGTAGCTATCTGTAGCGGTAACGCCTTGAAATCTTGCAAGAAGAACATGATGTGGGGCTATAGGTTTTCTTTCAAGGGCCGTCCATAACCGCCTCAATGTGGTGCTTTCATATGTAAAGGTACCCAAAAAGAAGAATACAGAGGATGTAATTGATGTAGCTCCGATAGTATTACAAGTCAAGACACACATTCAACCGAAAGAAATGAAGGCATTTCCTATGACAATGTAATCCCATCCATGCTGCCAAAAATAGGGTCAACTATGTGTACGAGAAGTATCTGCAATGTGGTAGGTCCGATCCCAAACAATCAAGGGCTATATGCAAAAACTATACTAAAAAATGATCCATAGAGGGTATTTTTCCACCATTATGTGTGGATCCATGCTCTATTGAATACATTTATGAGACCATTTAGACATATGGTTTCAGTTATATATTAATGTTTCATGTGTTGTTTTGCATCATAGTTGGTGTTTACCATGTGACTATTTTTTCCTCCCACAATGTTTTCTTTTTGTTTGTTTTTTTTTTGTGCATGGTGGATTCTTTCTAAGAACTAGTACTAGTATTGGTGGTCGTAATAGCTTAAAGAATGCTCCACTTTATATACAGGGTGGTTTTTGTTTTAGTAATTTGTGACAAAATGTTTATTGAGTTAATTTCCATTACACAAAGAGTTATTCCTTTATAGGATGGTGGGTTTTTGTTTTATACATTGTTTAAAATTTCCTTCAATTCCATGTGGAAGCCCATGCTACAGTAGCTGGTTTATGGATTGAAAAACATAACATCAGACAAAACGAACTCTGGCAAAAAGAAATTGAGTGTGCCTTATGTGCTTGTGGTAAGTTTTGGTTGTGTAGAGTAAGTAATTTGTGGTGTATTGGTTTGTAAAATACCTTAGAACGTTACGTTATGAGTTCTTGATTTAAATACAAGATAAATTACTATTTCTATCATTTCTAAGAAGCTATGTATGTTTGGATTTATATGCACAATGTATTCTTACTTCTATGCATGTTAGCTTTGTACGTATACATGTATGTTGTGATCACTTTGGACCAATCTATATGCATATATCCATGGTTGGCTTGTATGCATTATACATGTATGCTACAATCACTTTTTAATAGCCTTACATTCAAGTGGCTCTTTATTTACTCCAATCTACTCCATGGACTTATCTCTTTTTGGGCCAAAGACGTAATGTGTCTAGCTTAACTACATTGGAATACTCTCTAAGAATCTCAATCTCAAGCATCTCTACAATTTAATACCTAGCCGCTAGCCATATGGAAAAAAGTTTAAATTGTCATGCCTAATAAATTTAGCACAATGTCCATGCACATATGGCACCTATTAAGATAGTATTGTATGGACATTGAACTTTAAATTTCCCTCTTGTTAGATGTATGATATGAGATTCATACATTGCTAGGGGAAAGGGGCCAATATAAGGCCACCTACCTTGTGGAGCCTAGATCTCTTGTCTCCGAGCTCAATTATAACGAGTGACTAGATCATTTGATTCGTCTTGTTGAGATTTTCTCAAAAAAATTGAGCTCAACGTTTTTGAAAATTGGAGCCGGAAGTTAGAGTGTGCAATCCCGTGTAGCCAAACTGTGTGAAAAAAGGGAGACGCATTAACCCCAAAAGAGAGACATGGGTGCCAACAAGGCTTGAACTCACCCATTGCCCAATGAAAAGGCTTCAATTCAAGTAAGTGGACCATTCAACCTCCTTTAAATTGTACAAAAAAGGTTCAACTTTGTCTTATTAGTGGGGATGTCATTGTCCTTTCTTTGGGGGGTGGCTTTTTATTGGGCCCCTTACCCTAGATGTTCAAGCTTAAAGTTGAAACTTTGTGAAACTTATGTATGTTTTTTGGTGACTATTATATGAAAAATATGTGATTTTTGCTTTAGTCTCTTGTGCCATTAAAAAAGGCTCTACATTAAATGTCAAAAAACCCGTAAAAATTGTTTTGATTGCAAAATCTTAAAAATCAAAAGCTCGCTAAAAAAACACACTCTTTAGAATCATGGTAGCACCTAAATGGAGCTCATACATTGCGGATTACCTAACAACAAAAACCTTACCAGAGGGGTTGAGCAACGCAAGGATTATTTCCATTTAGAAGGAAGCAACAAAATACGTGTTGATTGAGGATCGCATCTACAATAGAGGAAATGACAATCAACTCCAAATGTGTGCCATGAAAGGTGAATACATTCCGATTTTAGAGAAAACTCATGCTGGACAAGCAGGTGGACATTTTTTTGAGGCGAACAAAATTGCAAAAGTAATTCTTGTTGCAAGACTTTCAATGGCTTACCTTGTTCATGGATGTTGAAGCTTATGTGAAAAGATGTAACGATTGCCAACAAATGAAGGTACCTATGTAGAGAGACAAGATGTCTCTACGACCAATGATGGGGGTAAGAGCATTTTCCAAATGGGGCATAGATTTTATAGGGCCTATAGCACTGCTAGCATATCAAACACATTCTGAATACATCATAGTGTACATAGACTATTTGACTAGATGGGTTGAAGAAAAAGCAACACAAAATTATGATGCCAAGATGATATTGCAATTCTGGTATGAGAATATCTTTGCAAGATATTGGCTATGGATTAAGATAGCAACAGAGGGACTCACTTTATAAATGAAGTAATAGATCTCTTGCTAGATGAATTCATGGTAGTTCATCGCAAATTATCACTCTATCAACCTCAAGCTAATGGACAAGCAGAGAGGAAAAACAAAATTCTATGTAGGAAAGTGAGTGATTCAAGAGCGGATTGGGACGCAAAGCTACATTCAACTTTATGGGCAAACAAAGTAGCATACAAATCATCAATTGGAACAATGCCTTTTAATATGGTGTTTGATCTTAATGCCATATTGCCCATAGACTTCTTGATTCCCATGCTTAGAGTAGCCAAAAACTTAGAGGCGACGGGTCACAAACTATCAGAGAGGATAAATATTCTCGAAAATAGAGATGAGACATGCATAGGCATCTATGCCCAAAAAAGACACATGAAGTTTCATGATCAACATGTGATCAATAAGGAGTTCAAAAAGAAAGACTATGTGTTGGTCTATTTTTTATTCATGAATATATCATCAAGTGGAGCCATAAGCTGGCTACATTAGAGGGAGAAGAGATACCCAATTGAATTAGTGGTTGCAGGTTGGAGAAATATCATTTGACTCTAACCACCGAAATATTGGAGAAGATCCATGAAGCAACTAAAAGGAAGAGGCAAGCTCAAGATACTAAAGCAAATATGCAAGAGGAAGCTAGATTGTGTATTTTAAAGCCGCAAAGAACGACAAAACAATTTGCAAGTTATGTCTCAACCAACAATAAAACCTCCTTAAATTGAAGAAATTAAGAGAGAGAATATTTAACTTGAAGGTACGGTATGTACACATCAGCATACAACTTCTAGATGGATTGATAGAGTGAGCACCTACGAACATAGGAGCTAGAGCCTATATCATCAAGTACTCTACATACATGAAGATGACAAATTTAACAAAAAATTAGATTGAGCTCAAGGTTACAAATTGAGGGAAGATTATCAGCTTAGGTCAAGCCAATCTGTCAATCAATATTGACGGCCATCAATGCCCACATTAGTTTCATGTGATGGAAGAAATATATCTCAACAAAGCAGTCATCCTAGGTGTTATATGGATGCGGACTTACAAAGTAATTTTTGATTGGTAGGAGGATACTTTAAATTTTAAATTTAATGACACCTCTTATGTCACTCTATTGGCACAAAGTAATCACATGTGGAAAGTTCACCGCATTGTTGCATATCACATCAAGTGATGACACCTACGCATGTACAAAACTTCTACGGACAATCCACAAGATAGGTATGGGTGAAGAAATCAATCATGGAAAAATAAACCTAAGCAAATATGGATACCCAAGGCAACACTCACAACAGAACAACAAAATACTTATATGAGATCTCAACAACCTCAAAGCAGTTATACTTGGAAGTGGAATCCCAATTGACAATCACAATCCATTGAAATCCCATCCAAGTATCAATGGATTCCAAAGAAACCTCAAATGCCCAACCAATGAGAACAACTTGGCAATGGAGATCAAAACTACCGCCTCAACAACCAGCTCAGTAGTCTCCACCAACCACAACCACCAAGTATAGGTGGGTACCAAAGAAGCCAAAGACAATGGAAATCACAACAAAGGTGCTTCCACAATCCACAATCCACAATCAAAGAAAGAGCACGACATCTTCAATCACTTTTTTTGGACAACGTAGTATAGATGGAGCCTCATTAGTAGAAACCATTGAATAACTAGTTTAGTATCCACATATTACACAACATAGTGTTTCCCCATGCATTTATTCCATTGGCATAATAGGGCCACATTACACAACCTTGCATAGACACAACATTACCACCCATGCACATTGCACAACCTTTCATCCAAGACAGCTTAGAATGGGAAGGACGACGGAGTATCTACTTATGGCAACTACAAGATGTTTAGAGTTCATGTATACAGTATAAAGTGTGTTTTGTTGCTCAATTTTTACTTTTTTCTTGCTTTTTATTCGGTGTTTACCTCTTATCAGGCATATAAATGATCCATTCATACAAAATTTTGACAATCGTGATGTGTAGAGCAAGCGTATGTATACATGAGTGTGAGGAATAGATTTGGCTAATTTTTGGCCCAATAAGTGATTTTTAGTAATTTTCCTTGATTTTAGCTATATAAGAATTAAAACTTAATTAAATTATCCAAGGGAGTTAAAATTGAGTTATGAAAGAAAGTATCGAATCCAAAAAGCAAGAGCTTCAAGCATGGCGAGTTCCAAAAGAATTGGTGAAAATCAAAATTTTGGCCAACTTACAACAACTGATCAAAATCATAGAATTGAGGGCAAACATCATTAGGATATCCAAATCATGAGCCACCTGAGCCACAGGTGATGTGAAGTGAGCAATCAAGGCAAAGAAGATAAGAGTATACCTGGGGTTCCATGTTAGTTGGATACATATATCCAAGTAGGGAAAAATAGGCCTCATTTGCATTTGCTAGAGTTAGAGAGAGAGAGAGAGAGAGAGAGAGAGAGTGAGAGAGAGAGAGAGAGAGAGAGCTGGAGCTTCCTTGCAACCTAGAGTACACACCAATTTTTTGCTTGCTATGGGCCATTGGGGATGCCATTCTCCACTAGATTTGATAGGTATGATCTACTTACCTCCCTCGACATGTTTATGTGAGTGGCACAATGCAAAAAACACCAGCATTAGAAAGTGAATGGGGTATAGGAAGGCCTCTTTATTTGGCAATTTAACGAAATTCTTAAAGCTTAAGCCAAGTTTGACCAAGCCTAAAAGAGAGGGCAAAAAGGCCTATGCTCAGATTTTTAAAAATACCATTTGTATATTTCGTATTTGAAAATAGCCTATTTTAACCCAACTGAACTCAATCTCCTTCGAGGTGCTTGTCGTGCTTGAGGTGCTTGATTAAGGTGCTTGAGGTACTTGACCTGCTGCATGATTAAAGTGCTTGCGGTGCTTTGACATGCTTGCTGAGATGCTTGTGGGAACACCCCTAGTCCAAGTGCTTAGTCATGCTTGATGACTAAGGTGCTTGAGCACCAAAGGTCAAAAAGATCTCTACAAAGAGGGGGGCGAGCCCTTTTCTTAGGGGCTAGAGAGAGAACACACACACACACACACACTTAGGGGCTAGAGAGAGAACACACACACTCTCAAGGAAATCCCAAGCTTAAAGAGGCAACAGGGACACATGTTAAGGCCGTACCCATGTTACCTCCATGAGGTGCTTGAACTCTATTGGCTAGGATTAAAAGGGGTCCAATGATAATTTACAACAATTATCTAATTGTTTTTGCATTTATCAAGTCGTCTCTCTCAAAGGGGAAAGGGGGACACTTGTCCCAAGACTACACCTATTGCTAGAAATGGCTCAAGCTTGTGATTGGCTAGGCTATTGGCAAGAGCCAATGAGCTTCAATGATGAGCTAGAAGAGGGAGTCCACCTAGCAAGGAGGGGGGTTGCTTAGGGGGTATACTCACCCACACACACTCACAAACACTCTCATTGTGTGCTATGCAAAGTGCAAGAACTCCCTCTCCTTCTCCAAGCAAGTAGAGGTTGAGAGCCTACACCAACACTCTTGGATATGGAGTGCAAATCCAACCAAGAGCCATGCTTCAATGCTTAAGCTTGCCATCTCCTTCTTCTTCATTACTATGCTATTATGTATGCTAGCAACAAGAGTTATGATAAGTGAGGAACTAATTCTTTCTTCTACGAAATATTTATACTTCCTCTTCCCTACCTCATTCCCTGCTAGCTCTCTCCAACTTAGGTCTTGGGACTGAGGCTTGGGATAGTCAAAGCTTTCTTCAAGTTTTTGTTATGTTTGTGATGCATGAAGCTTTCCATCTTCATTGCATCATCTAGGTCACAAGGAACACAAAGATTGTATTGTAACAAGTCTCTCTTAATGGGAGAAATCATAATACAAATGCCTATTGGAGGGGGGACCGGCTCCACATAAATCCGGTCCTCAACTGTTGTCATGTTCTCTAAATTCTCTCTCTTGCAAAATTATTGTTCGTGCTGATCCGAGCCTATCACAAATTTTTGTTTATCATATTTTGTTGGTTTTCCTTGCTTCTAGAGGTTTACAATAAAAGAAAGAGTGAGAACAACCTCTTGGAAAAATTTAAAAAAAATGATTTTTTCTTGACTAGTTCACCGGAGGTGAAAGGTAGAGGGAGAACCTAGTGGTAAAGGGAAGGGAAAATATGTAAATGTGAAAAGAAAAGATATGATGTGGTTGTGGAGCCATGCACCCATGATTCAAGGGTCATGAGTGGCTCATATCATCATGGCTTTGGAGCCATATGATGATTCAAACAAATGGGACCCAAGTGGAAGACTTGGTAAAGGAAGAAACCAGGCACATGATTTTGTTGAATTTTTAAAAAATACTTCCACTCCGATCCAAGAAAAGTTGTCTCCATCAAAGTTGTAACTGACGAACTGAAGATTTTGGCCATATTTTTTTTATAATTTTTGCATCTACGGTCTAGGAGATATGGCCAAAATGGTGGACGCCAATTTTTTCAACTGTGGTGGAGACCACCCCCCTACCTTTACACACACACACCCTTCCTTTTTCCACATTGAGACCTTCTTTAAAATCAGCCATTAGTCTTCTCACCCTCCTCTCCTTCCTCCTCTCTCTCAAGCTCAAAAACCCATCAAAGTTCCTCTTCTAATCACCTCTCAAGTCATGCTTAATCTTGTTGTAATTCATAAGTTCTCATTCAACCCCTTTCTATTATTACTAGATATGTATTGATTTTATGTAGATTCTTTACATTTTAAAATAAGGAAGCTCTTGGACTCAAGCTATGGAGGAAGGAGTGAAGACAACACAAGTGATGATGGAGCTAATTGGTCAACAAATCACTTGGAAGGAGATTCTTCATTGGTTGAATGTCCCTAATCAAGCTTCATTTGTACAAATTACACTTGGATCTTAACCTCACTCCTAATCACTCTCTTTCCTATATAAAGAGGCCTTCCCCTTTGTAATTTCAAGCTCCCTCAGCCCATTGAGACTTTGTATCACTCACCATGAGTCCATAAGCTCATTCATTCACTCTATTCTTGCACATCCTAGAAGTGCAAATTGTTTCATGCTAGTAACCTCTCCTCCTCTTACTTATGTTAATTAAGAGAAATGTTTTATATGCGTGTGAGAGTGCTTGATGTGTGATCTTGGCTAATCCTTGAGTGATTGTTTGGTAATCTATATGCTATTTTTGTTGGGAGTGTTTGAAGTCATCCATTCCTTGTACACACACCACGGTTAATGCTTCATTCATAGTGATCTCTCTCTCTCTCTCTCTCTCTCTCTCTCTCTCTCTCTCTCTCTCTCTCTCTCTCTCTCTCTCTCTCTCTCTCTCTCTCTCTTTGTGTAGCGGTCCTAGTTCACGCTTCCAAGACTAGGTGGTGCCCTCATCTCATTTCCCTTGTGGCGCAATGGAGTTTGTTTTGGTGTAGAGGCCGCCATTCCAAATTTCCTTCGTCATAAATTGGTGCCCCCACTGAGGATCGACTCAAGCAACTCTCTATCAATCCTATGAAGGAAGATCTATCAAATTCTCCGAGACTTCCACTATGGTCTCCCCAAGAAGCTCGAGAAAAGAAGCGTCTTTATCGACAAACGGCATGTATGCGGGTAAAGAGAGTTAACTACACACACCCTTCTTTGCTTCAAGGAAAATCTTGTAGTCATCAAGTCCCTAGGTCAAAAAATTGTGTTGAGTGCTTTGTGGCTAGTGTGAAGACACTTCCTTTGAAGCCTCGACTTCAGGTGGTGAAAGCACTCTCAAACTCAGGTATTAACAAGTTTTTGGAGGGGGAGCTACACATCAATGGGGTGCGGTATTGGCAAGAGGCTACATATGGTGATGCACTCCAACTACTACTAGCAAGAAGGCTCAAGGTGGTTGAGAGGGTAGCCATCGAACCCTATGAACTCTACAAAGCTGAAGATGGTCACACCAAAGCTAGGCTAATCACTGGTGAGCAAATTCTTCGCATCTCTCAAATGGTGGGATCCAAGAGAGCTCAACTTCAATGAAGTGCTTCATGGAAGTTTGTAATTAATTCACCAATGAATAATCCCATTTTCTACAACTTTCAATCAGTTCAGAATATTAGGGTGAATGTGCGCATTGATAGAAAGATTTTTTTCCAACAAAGATTGGTCTTCTATTTTGGAGCTGAGAGGTTGAGAGAGATATTGCTGTCCCCTGACCCTATAATATTTCCTATTTTGGAGTATAATGTATCTTTTGATGTTCACATCTTCATCTTGCTTTAAGCATACTCCATGAATCATAGGGATTTATATGGACCTTTCCAACCTCTTGCTAGACAAACTGTGCATATAATAGCTAGCACAAAGCTTAGGTTCCAAAACATCATAAGGGACTTACTAGGCCCTCGTCGTCTAGCTGAGATTAATGCATCTATCAATCCATTTATTCTACCCTTAATAAGACATGATTTGGGCCTAGACGTTTTCATCTTTGTGCTGTATTGAGAGGAAGGCAACCCACTTTTATGATGGCTTTCCCAAATTGTTTTGGGCGTAGTGGGGAAAATGCTGGGGATTTTTTGGATAACTTGGAGATGGCTTTCCTTGTCTCCGGGAGGGATGACGAAGCATTGAAATTGAGAGCTTTTCCTTTGGTGCTCAAAGAAGAAGCTAGGGTATGGCTCCAGGCTCTAGATCCAACCCAAAGAATTGATTGGGAGGGATTGAAGGTGGCTTTCCTACGAAGATTTCAACGAGCCAATTCGGCAGAAGAACTATGGAAACGGCTTCTGTCCCTTCATCAAGTTGACCCTCATGGTTATGCAACCTATGAGGAAGGTTTTCTGAAACTTTGGGGGCAATGGTCAGACTCACTAAACCCTGGTGAGCGAGCTCCCAATTGCCTCCAAAAGGATCGATTTATCTCAGGTTTGTACCCCTTGCTAAGGGAGAAGGTAAAGGGCAAATTTCCAAATGCTTTTGAAGATGCCTTAAGAATTGCTAGGGAAAAGAATAGAAAGATTCTCTATCAAGCCCAAGCTGGCCAGCTAGCTTTGGGAGGCAATATCACAACTATGGAAGCTTCTCACATACCTCCAAATGTGCCTAATGCACCAGACCTCAATAGAGGTCAACAAGAAGATATGCTCCAACAAATAAACAATCTCACAAACCAGCTAGAGGGGTTGAGAGTAAATCTTGTGCAGGGTTCAAGAAGGCCTATTGAGGGAAATGGTGGGAATCGGCCACCAATGCGACGTCAAGCAAGGGAAATGTTGTGTTACAATTGTGGGGAAATTGGCCACGGCATGTATAATTGCCCTCATCCCAGAAGATATGACTACCCTGTCAGAGGTCCTCGACAACAAGTAAGTCCACCCCGTGCTAGAGCTCAAGCACAAGAGCAACCACAACCTCAAATTTTGCAGCCACCTCGTGCTCAAGCTCAAGCCCCTGCTACTCAACCAAATGTGAGCATCATAAGGATGGAGGAGGTCCTCAAGGGCAAAAGCAACCAGGAAGAAATAGCTAAAGGGAAGATGAAGATAGATGAAGTGGCTACAATGCCTATCAAACGTGTGCGTGTCCAAGATGAAGTAGGTAAAGAAACAAGCAAGGATGCAAGCAATGAAGCAAGTACATCTCGGGCAACTAAAGATGAAGCCAAGAAGAGAAAGACCCGTACTAGGTCTCGAATTGACATCTCTGATTTCCCTATGGGATCTCGGACACAACCTTATGACTTGACAGCTGATGTGAGTTCTCAAGGACCAAAGATTACTTGGCCACAACTACTTCATATCTCCCCAAAGCTTCGACGACAATGGTCAAAAATGGTGAGCACGAGGGCAAAGCGAAGTAAGCTAGTAAGTGTAATCAAAGCATATGGTCTCAAGGATATAGTGCCTTTGGTGGAGGCTCAAATCAAGGGACAACGGATTCCAAAAACTTACATTGACAGTGGAGCAGAGGTTTGTGTCATGACAGAAAAGCTAATGCATCAATTGGGTTTAGAGGTAATGGAATCATCAAACTTTAGGGCAAAAATGGCCAATAATGTCTCTGTCGCTTGTGTGGGTGTAGTGAAAGCTTTGAGAGTTTCTGTTTTTGGAATCACTACAGAGGTTGATGCTTATGTGATGCCAGTAAAGGGAGAAGGATACCCCCTTATTTTAGGACGACCTTGGCTCATGGGTATAGGAGCTAGGCAAGATTGGGCAACAGGAGACTTGGAGTTGAGGCCTCGCATGGGTGGCCATAGTCGGAAGGTGGTTTATAACCTAAAGAATGGGCGACAAGAGAACCTTGAACTAGAGACGTCAGCTGATGAGTGGAGCTCAAGTGGATGCTCCTCATCCATGGACGAGGGAGAGAGTTCAAGTAAAGAGAGTGATAGCACTCTCGAAGTCATGGGCGTCACCATAAAGGAAACTACCTCATCAGAAGACAACCCAAGGATCCAAATGGAGAATGTGTGGGATGCCAGCCTAGAGGAGATGTTATCCAAGGATATAAGGGAAGAAGAAAAGGAGGGTTATGTAAATGTTCTCAACAAGCATGCATCATTGTTTATTTCTGATTACACTCACATTACAGGTGTCACTGCAGTGAAGCATCATATCCATCTAAAAGAAGGGAGCAAGCCAGTAGTACAAAAACTAAGAAGATTAGGAGTTGTGCAACAAAATGCACTGTTGTCTGAGGTGAAGAGACTCTTAGAAGCAGGATTCATATACCCAGTAGAAGATTCAGAATGGGTCTCCCCAGTAGTGGTGAGGCCAAAGAAGAATGGTAAATGGCGAGTGTGCGTGGATTACAAGCCACTAAATGCTGCAACAAAGAGGGACCACTTCCCTCTCCCATTACAAGATGAGATTCTAAATGAAGTAGCAGGCCATGAGAGATACACAGTGTGTGATGGCTACTCTGGATACTTTCAAATACCCCTTGCAGAGGAGGACCAGAAAAAGACTACTTTCATCACACCATGGGGATGTTTTGCATTTCGAGTCATGCCTTTTGGTCTCACCAACGCTGCAGCCACCTTTCAACGATTCATGAACATGGTCTTCCAACCTTACTTTGGTAAGTCCATAAGGGTTTTCATAGATGACTTTTGTATTTACAGCTCCAAAAGTATGCATCTCGGCAAGATTGATGAAGGATTTACTCGTTTAGCTAAGCTGGGTGGACAACTAAACAAGGACAAATGTCACATTGGGGAAAGCAAGGTTACACTATTAGGGCATGTAGTGTCCATTGATGGAATCGAGGTAGATCCTGAAAAGATAGAAACATTGCTAAATCTACCTTCCCCAACTTCCATCAAACAATTAATCTCCTTCTTGCAAAAGCTAAGATATTTGAGTAGATTCATACACTTACTCTCCCAAGTGATATTTCCTCTACAACAGCTGACTCGTCAAGAGACGCTTGTTTGGAGTGAAGAAAGTGAAGGGCATTTTAGAGAGATTAAAAAAATGTTAGGGTCACTCCCTGTAATCCTCCAGCCTTGTTGGGAAGAAACATTCTTTGTAAACCCTAGTGTGGGAGAAGAAGCCATTGGTGCTGCCCTCCTACAAAAAGATCCAAAAACCTCCTTTATGAGGCCTGTGTATTTTGCTAGCCGCCTCATGGAAAACACAGAGAAGGCCTACACCCTAATGGAACAGCTAGTGTTAGCTCTCATGTTTGCGGTAACCAAATTTCAGCCATACTTGCTGTCGAAGAGGTTTGTAATTATCACTGTGGAGGATATGTTTCCCTATGCACTACAACATATGGAAATCTCTGACAAAATAGCAAAGTGGGTGGTGCGACTTCAAGAGTTTGATTATACAATACAAGTTGAAAGAACAACTCGAGCATGCTTAGCCGACATTTTAACAAACAAGTGCTATGAAAAAGTTTGCCATTTGAAGAGAAAGGAACTTCCACCACCTCCAGCTCTAGAGGCTTTGGTCAATGCTTATAGCCTCTACTTTGATGGAGAGAACCAAGGATAAGGCAGCTGCAGGCATCGTGGTCTTATCCCCATTGGGAGAGAGGATCCATGGTAAAGGGATCACTCTAGAAGATGTCCACTCCAACAATGAAGCAGAATATCATGCTCTAATTCATGGCCTTTGCTGGTGCCTCGATAATTCAATTAAGAGATTAAACGCTTTTGGTGACTCCATGCTTTTGGTAAGGCAAATGCAAGGTACATGGGCTTGCAAAAATGCCCGTCTCTCTACTAAAATGAGAGAAGCAAAAGCTCTTATGAGGAGATTTAGGGAGGCACAAGTACATCATGTACCAAGAGACCAGAACAAGGATGCAGACCACCTAGCATCATCAAAGTTAAATGAGTCAATAGTGGGAGCGGTGGCCATCAAACTTCCACTTCAGCAAGGCAAGGAGGACTTGGAAGATATTATGCACATTCTGGAGCAAGGAGAGGCTCCTAAACACTTGAATGCAGGGGAAAGGCGATGGTTAGCTAGGAAGGCTACCAGGTATCGCATAGTAAATGATGACTTGTATTGTCTTGGTAAGGATAGTGTGCTTAGGAGAGTTCCTTTGAAGAGTGAAATTGAAGAGATTTTAAAAGCTTGTCACGATGATATGTGTGGAGGACACTTTGCACACGACGTCACTAGTAGAAAGGTTCTACAAGCTGGGTTTACCTGGCCAAGTCTTCATCGTGATGTCAAATATTGGTGTCAAACATGTGATGAATGTCAGAAAGCAGGACCACGACGGCTCATAGCTGAACCTCAGAACCCAATAAAGGTATATGGGCCCTTTGAGAAGTGGGGAATTGATGCCATAGGGCCTCTACCACGCACTCAGTCAGGTAAAGAGTACATCATCATGGGAGTAGACTACATGACTAGATGGGCTGAGGCTATGCCGACCAATAGAATTACTGCTAAGGATGTGAGTCAGTTCATCTTTGACCACATCTGTTGCCGGTTTGGCACCCCTCTTGAAATACTATCTGATAGAGGACCAGGGTTTAGAGCAGACTTGGTAGGAGAACTCATGAAGAAGCTAAATATTCAGCATCAACACTCTACTCCTTACTACCCTCAGTGCAATGGTTTGGTGGAAAAGGTAAATGGAATCATTTGCAAAATTCTCACCAAACAGGTACATGCCAGGCGCCAAGATTGGGACAAACACCTGAATGGAGCTCTATGGGCCTATAGAACCTCCTTCAAAACCACATTAGGGTACACACCCTTTCATTTGGTTTATGGAAAGGAGGCGCTTTTGCCCATTGAAGTGAAGTTAACAAGTCTTCGAATATTGGGTAGCCAGGTAGGCTCTCAAAAGGAGAAAGTACATCAAAGGATCATGGATCTAGAGAGGCTGCAATTGGATCGTGAAGAAGCCATCAACCACTATTCTCAAGAAGCAGAGAAGCGCAGAGAAAAGTTCAACAAAAAGCTAGCATCCAAAGACATCAAAAAGGGATCTCAGGTGCTTCGATATGACAATCGCTTCGACACTCGTAAGGATGGAAAGTTTCTTTTCCGATGAGAAGGCCTGTTCTTGGTCACCAAAAAGTTCAAAAATGGCTCTTACAGACTTCAAGACATTGATGGTAAAGTACACAAGACCAGGACAAATGGATGGCGTCTAAAGCCTTATCACATCAGGATAAGGTCAGCTCAAGATCAAAGAAAGTAGGCTAGAGGCATAAATACCCCTAGCCAGGTTTGGGGGGGCTATGATCCGAGCCTATCACAAATTTTTGTTTATCATATTTTGTTGGTTTTCCTTGCTTCTAGAGGTTTACAATAAAAGAAAGAGTGAGAACAACCTCTTGGAAAATTTTTTAAAAAATGATTTTTTCTTGACTAGTTCACCGGAGGTGAAAAGTAGAGGGAGAACCTAGTGGTAAAGGGAAGGGAAAATATGTAAATGTGAAAAGAAAAGATATGATGTGGTTGTGGAGCCATGCACCCATGATTCAAGGGTCATGAGTGGCTCATATCATCATGGCTTTGGAGCCATATGATGATTCAAACAAATGGGACCCAAGTGGAAGACTTGGTAAAGGAAGAAACCAGGCACATGATTTTGTTGAATTCTTAAAAAATACTTCCACTCCGATCCAAGAAAAGTTGTCTCCATCAAAGTTGTAACTGACGAGCTGGAGATTCTGGCCATATTTTTTTAATAATTTTTGCATCTACGGTCTAAGAGATATGGCCAAAATGGTGGACGCCAATTTTTTCAACTGTGGTGGAGACCACCCCCCTACCTTTACACACACACACCCTTCCTTTTCCACATTGAGACCTTCTTTAAAATCAGCCATTAGTCTTCTCACCCTCCTCTCCTTCCTCCTCTCTCTCAAGCTCAAAAACCCATCAAAGTTCCTCTTCTAATCACCTCTCAAGTCATGCTTAATCTTGTTGTAATTCATAAGTTCTCATTCAACCCCTTTCTATTATTACTAGATATGTATTGATTTTATGTAGATTCTTTACATTTTAAAATAAGGAAGCTCTTGGACTCAAGCTATGGAGGAAGGAGTGAAGACAACACAAGTGATGATGGAGCTAATTGGTCAACAAATCACTTGGAAGGAGCTTCTTCATTGGTTGAATGTCCCTAATCAAGCTTCATTTGTACAAATTACACTTGGATCTTAACCTCACTCCTAATCACTCTCTTTCCTATATAAAGAGGCCTTCCCCTTTGTAATTTCAAGCTCCCTCAGCCCATTGAGCCTTTGTATCACTCACCATGAGTCCATAAGCTCATTCATTCACTCTATTCTTGCACATCCTAGAAGTGCAAATTGTTTCATGCTAGTAACCTCTCCTCCTCTTACTTATGTTAATTAAGAGAAATGTTTTATATGCGTGTGAGAGTGCTTGATGTGATCTTGGCTAATCCTTGAGTGATTGTTTGGTAATCTATATGCTATTTTTGTTGGGAGTGTTTGAAGTCATCCATTCCTTGTACACACACCACGGTTAATGCTTCATTCATAGTGATCTCTCTCTCTCTCTCTCTCTCTCTCTCTCTCTCTCTCTCTCTCTCTCTCTCTCTCTCTCTCTCTCTCTCTCTCTCTCTCTCTTTGTGTAGCGGTCCTAGTTCACGCTTCCAAGACTAGGTGGTGCCCTCATCTCATTTCCCTTGTGGCGCAATGGAGTTTGTTTTGGTGTAGAGGCCGCCATTCCAAATTTCCTTCGTTACTGCTAATAAGCAAAAAAGAGCTTTAATGTTCAAAGAAAATGATTGGGTCTTACTCAAGTTTCCTAAGGCTCGATTAAGGAAAACGACGGGCAAAAATCCTACGGGCCATCAAAAGTATTATGCTAAACTAGCAAAAAGATACTATGGTCCTTTCCAAATCTTGAAGCCCATCAATGAGACGGCTTATCAACTCAAGTTGCCCAACCATTGGCTCATACACAATTCCTTTCATGTAAGCCTACTTAAGCCCTACAAAGGAGAGCCACCAACTGAACCAATTATTGAAGACCCTCCCGAAGTTAAAGACCAAGAAGAGGTGCTACAACCCGAAGCTGTTCTTTGGCATTAAGACAAGGTACTACGACATGGTAAGATTATCCAACGGTATCTTATTAACTTCAAAAATTATCCTTTTGAAGATGCTAGATGGATGCAAGGAATACAGCTTAAGGATAGTATGAACCTTGTCAATGCTTACAATGCTACATTAGAGTAAGCAAATGTACAAATTTCTTTTAAATGACTCATGTTTTTGTCTTATAAGACTAGTCCTCTTTTTAATTGTGCACAAATTTAACTAGTATGCATGCTTAGAATCATGTTTGTGATGACGACGTCTCTCAAACACCAAGTAGAATTTGTCACTCTACTTTGGGAGAATGAAATGGACTAAAGAGCAAACATGCTTGCAGCAACTATGTCTCCCAAGAACCAAATGGATTAGTCATCCATCTTGGAAAGATGTCGCAGGTTAAAAAGGGATCCTCTACCCTCTAAGTAAAATTGACTAATGACTAAGGCTTTATCTCTTCTACCTCATAGTCGAGGACGACTATGAGGTAAAAAAGGATCCTCTACCCTCTAAGTAAAATTGACTAATGACTAAGGCTTTATCTCTTCTACATCATAGTCGAGAACGACTATGATTTCAAGAGAGAGGTAATATCATAAAATCTAATATCTAACCAACCCAAATGATTTTCTCATATTAAATTGATCACTTAATGTGGGAGAATGAATGGGAACAAGTGTTAAGATATAGATATGTGCTTATAGATCTATCTCAACATGGGATCAATGGTAAAGGGGCCCAAATGAGAGATGGTCTACCAAAGATATAGATATGTTCTTATAGATCTATCTCAACATGGGGTCAATGGTAAAGGGGCCCAAATGAGAGATGGTCTACCAAAGAGCAAGGCTAACCAATGGAGCATAATCCCTTAGGGTTAGCTTCATTGAAGACCTCCAATAATGTGTGTAAAAGTCCTTTGACCTTAGGTAAGCTAGGTCTGAGCTTGGGTCTGAGCTTGAGGTGGGAACCCGGCCCAAGCTTGAGGTGTTTGTCGTGCTTGAGGTGCTTGATTAAGGTGCTTGAGGTACTTGACCTGCTGCATGATTAAGGTGCTTGAGGTGCTTTGACATGCTTGCCTGAGATGCTTGTGGGAACACCCCTAGTCCAAGTGCTTAGTCATGCTTGATGACTAAGGTGCTTGAGCACCAAATGTCAAAAAGATCTCTACAAAGAGGGGGGCGATCCCTTTTCTTAGGGACTAGAGAGAGAGCACACACACACACTCTCAAGGAAATCCCAAGCTTAAAGAGGCAACAGGGACACATGTTAAGGCCGTACCCATGTTACCTCCATGAGGTGCTTGAACTCTATAGGGTAGGATTAAAAGGGGTCCAATGATAATTTACAACAATTATCTAATTGTTGTTGCATTTATCAAGTCCTCTCTCTCAAAGGGGAAAGGGGGACACTTGTCCCAAGACTACACCTATTGCTAGAAATGGCTCAAGCTTGTGATTGGCTAGGCTTGGCAAGAGCCAATGAGCTTCAATGATGAGCTAGAAGACGGAGTCGACCTAGCAAGGAGGGGGGTTTCTTAGGGGGTATACTCACCCACACACACTCACAAACACTCTCATTGTGTGCTATGCAAAGTGCAAGAACTCCCTCTCCTTCTCCAAGCAAGTAGAGGTTGAGAGCCTACACCAACACTCTTGGATATGGAGTGCAAATCCAACCAAGAGCCATGCTTCAATTCTTAAGCTTTCCATCTCTTTCTTCTTCATTACTATGTTATTATGTATGCTAGCAACAAGAGTTATGATAAGTGAGGAACTAATTCTTTCTCCTACGAAATGTTTATTCTTCCTCTTCCCTACCCTCATTCCCTGCTATCTCTCTCCACCTTCGAAGGTGTTTGAGGTCTTGGGACTGAGGCTTGGGATAGTTAAAGCTTTCTTCAAGTTTATGTTATGTTTGTGATGCATGAAGCTTTCCATCTTCATTGCATCACCTAGGTCACAAGAAACACAAAGATTGTATTGTAACAAGTCTCTCTTAATGGGAGAAATCATAATACAAATGCCTATTGGAGGGGGGACGGGATCCACATAAATCTTATCCTCAATTTTTTTCATGTTCTCTAAATTCTCTCTCTTGCA
This sequence comes from Adiantum capillus-veneris, assembly GCF_014529385.1. NCBI lineage: Eukaryota > Viridiplantae > Streptophyta > Polypodiopsida > Polypodiales > Pteridaceae > Adiantum > Adiantum capillus-veneris. Next base: position 128,746,923 of record NC_140941.1, read on the forward strand.
AAAGTATTGTTCATGCCAAGTTAACTAATTGCTATGATTATGTTGCTATCTTCAACTATGTTCACCCGCTATGCTCACAAAGTCATTTCTCAAAAGTACTCTCATTACTTTCCGCTACTCTCAAATTAAATAGGCCAATTCTATTACATGGAAGTAGGAGCCTAAGATGTATAGACATAGAGGATTCAAGGGATCCTTCTTCTCGTCATAGAGAGAAGCCATGGAAAGGGCTTCCTCTAATCAACAACACATTCCTACTTACTAATCACTTGCACACAATCACGTGGTTGAAATTAACCTCTCACGTCAATCACTCTATTCACAACTCTTAATCACACAACTACACAAGCATGCAATTAACATACCTACTCCGCATTAGTGTGTCCATTCTGGCACAACCCCTCAATGCGACTACGTATGCACACACACTAACCGCACACCTTGTAGAGAGAGATGAAGAGAAGGAAGGCATAGCCCTCACACACCATGGCGAATGGTGTGGATAGAATAGATTAACTCAAAAAAGGAATTAGATATCTACCATCACACTGATACAATCTTACTCCACATAATCAAACAAAGAAGACTAATAAGAAAGAAAGTGTAATTGATTATTAGAAATCAAGAGCTACATGGGCATGGAAAGCCCATGAGCCTCATGACCAACCACTCTACAAAGAGAATAACTCACCCAAGAATGACTTCTCATTAAACATAGGGATCTTTTATAGCTTTGGGACTCAAACCCTTCAACTATGGGATAAAGTTATGCTCTTTAGCATAGACTTATACAACTTTGGAACTCCTAAAAGAGCCCAAGGCCCTATAGAATGAGAAGGAAATATTGTGCACTATAGCACATCCACAGCTTGGTGCATAATTGGTGTAGCCCGTGTTAGCCATTGCTAACATTCTCCCCTTCCTAATTTATTGCACATCCTTGTGTGCCGGTGAAGCAAGACACGGTGACATGGTAGAAAGCAAGTCCATGGAAGAAATGTTGAGCTGCAAAACATAAGAAGAAGTAATGAGCATCAAAGGCCACCAAGAATAAATAAAACAAGAAGAACATTGAACAATCCCACAATGAATTTTTTGCTTCTAAAAGATGGGTGAATCATAGTAAAAAACTAGACAACATAAAGCAAAAAAAACACTCAAACTATCATGAAGATTAAACCACTTGAAATTTCAGTTTTATGCATGAAACACAAGCAATCAATTATGACCCTAGGCTAATGCAAGTTCAAAAACTGACTCGCCTAAAAACTATGTGACCAATATTAATAAATCATTCAAATTTATCATGTCTACGGGCTATAAAAAAGCTCCTAATCTATTAGTACATTGTCATAGATTTTTTGAAGCTCATGGAAGGTTTGTTTTTGTCCTTCATTGAAAAAAGTAAAGCACAATCACAAGGCTACCACCCCAAGAAAGTCTAGGTGCGACTCTCGGCTCCTTGAACCCTCAAGAAGGTGTTCCAAAAGCCTACTAGCCTACCAAGGTGACGGCTAACCCCTATCAGCCCAAGGCATCGGTTTAGGGCCTTGACCAAGCAATCCAAGGTGATTTCCCTTGCCTGCCAAGTGCCAATAAGGTGTTAGGCCTCACATAGACACAACATGACATAGAGATTTTCATTTCATGTGTCTAGTAGCATTTTTGCTACTTTTTCTTGACACTTTTTTGTTTCATTGATTTATTTTTTAGCACTTTATTGCTTCCAACATGAGATGCTAATGGAAATTGGACTAAAGGACTAAAGCCTAATCATAGCCCTAGGTCATGTCAAATCTCAATGGAGTATTAAGATTATTCACTAAGAGTCTAGGACTAATGAGAAATGATCCTATATTAACCTAAGGTCAAGGCCAATTACCTATGATTAGCACACATAAAACCTAATTTTTTGATGAGTAATTTTCACAAAGCAAAGTGTTGAAACTTTAGTATGCTTAGCTTTTGAACATGAAAAAACCATAGTTTAGAAGCAAAAATTATTTAAGCAAAGCAAGAGAATGAAGAGATAAAAAGAGAAAAATCATGGAGGGATTACACCTATTCATGCTCTTTGTGCATCCTTAAGCAAGAATCCCCTTTGTAGAGAAGTCTCTTGATCTTTTATTACAATCCAAGCTTTTTGAAGCTAACCGTAAACACAAGCTACAAAAGCCAATTATTGAAAGCCAAAAGCACACAAAAAACATTAATGAAAACCTAAAGCTAGGGTCTTGCATACCTGAATTTGCCAAAGAGAAAAAACCCAAGGGAAAAAAGTGCCTTTGGTTATGGACATGATGCTCTAAAGTAGCAAATTTATGCATACATATCAACAATGAGAAAGGTAAAATGCCTCTACATAAGCAAATTTTCAATTTTTTACAATCTCTTATGCATGGTTCAAAAGTTTGATTAATTTCTAACTCAATGAAATATGGAAAAAACAAGCCAAGAGCTGAAAATAATGCAACTTTTGAATGAAATGAAGTGACTCTTCAAAGTAGAATTTTACAATTAAAAGCTTTCCAAAAAGTTGGCCAACAACTAGCTCACATGAAATTTTACATTTCTAGAGCAATCTATGAGCTAGAGATGATTAATGGAATGAAAGTGAATGGCTCTCAATAGCCAAATTATGTACTTGAAAGCTCAAAAAAGTTGGTTAAACACTAGCTCAAAATGAAAAAAATAAACTTTTCACAAGGCTATGAGCTAGCATATATACAAGTTTTAATCCAAACAATAGGAATGGCTCTAAGTAGCCAAATTTTGCAATATTGCAATGATGAACCCTTCTTGGATCATTTGAAATCACACTTCTACCACATCCTTTCAAAAAAGACTCAAATCATTAGTGCTCTTTAGCATATGAAAATAAAAAATGCACAATCGATCACAAACCCAAAAGTTTAATGCTCACTCTCGTCCCATCAAACAAGATCAATATTAGTGCTTTGCAGTGATTTTTGCATTTAAATAAAGCACTAAGAATTCACAAGTCAAATTTTAATTCTTTGTTTTGGCCAAAGAAACCTCAGCTATGCAAGGAAAGATCATTTAAATCAAACACTAAAAATGTACAATCAATGCCAAGCCCAAACTTTCAATGCACACCCTCAATAATCACATCCAACTAGCACTCATATGGCATGCATAGCAAGGGAAAAAGAGAGCATAAGATGAAGTGAATTGAAACTCCCTTGAGGCATCAAAACCTTGTTTTGTAATCATTGGCCACCATCCCTTCAAAAAAGATCATTGATTAGTGCTATACATTCATATGGTCAACGCAATACAAGCAGTAAAAGAATTTAAGAACAATCATAAGCCCGAAATTTTATTGCCCTCTCATGGTCATTAAAACAAGCTCAATTTTAATGCTTCCCAATGATTTTTCATTCAAGTTGAGCACTAAAATGTATAAAGCAATGTGAAACCCCAAACTTTAGTGATCTCTTTTTGCTATCAAAAGAAGCTCAATTTTAGTGCTTTCCCATGATTTTTCATTCAATTTCAAGCACTAAAAGGCACAAGCAATGTCAAATTCAAATTTTAATGCACCCTCTTGACCATGCATCAATGCATCACTTGATGGTGGCTTTCAAAATTGAAGCGTACATACATGAATTAATTTTGATCAAACCACACACCACATTAGACTCAATGGCAAACCCACAATTTAATGATCATTTACAAACACAAGTCGGTAACACTTGAAAGAGAGTAATTGAGTGACATGAAACGAGTTTCTCAACACTTGATTTAGATTTGTAACATTGTCACACTCAACCACTCAAAATCCAAAATGTGGAAGCTTCATGAAGCACAAATCACTCAAGCTCGAAAATATTGCAAATTTTGATCAAAACTCTTCCTTCCCAAGGTGAGTTGATGGTTTGCTCAACCGGATCCCAAACATTCTTATCATGCGAACTTGGATTGACTCAAGATTAAGCTCAATTTTATTTGTGTCTCAGCTGTTTGGTTTTGTGGGAAATCTAGGTGACATTTGTCCCAATCCTAGACTTGGTGACTTACCACAAATTTGAGAGGTCCCTCTTTTTCCAAAGTCTCAGTGGGAATGCCCTCCTTGGAGTTTTGATTAAAATGTCAATGCAGTAAGGTTTATTCTTTTTTTTTTTTTTGGCAGCACTACACAGAGCGAGGACAGGGTCAAGTATGCTGAAGCAGTGCCGCAGTGTGTGTGAGAGATAGGGTCTATGTGTGTGTGTGTGTGTGTGTGTGTGTGTGTGTGTGTGTGTGTGTGTGTGTGTGTGTGTGTGTGTGTGTGTGTGTGTGTGTGTGTGTGTGTGTGTATGTGTGTGTGTGTGTGTGTGTGTGTTTTTATGGCAGCGCAAAGTTAGGCAGGTTGATTGGGTCACGGACTCACGGACCAGCTGTGTGTGTGTGTGAGAGAGTTTATGGCGAGCGGACTCGGTAGACTACAGCAAAATCAGGGGGATCGGGAGCAGCTTGCACTGCCCTGCAACATGCGTGTGTGGTGGATCTATGTGAGTGTGTTTTGTGCCATTTCAGGCATGGCGGGACCTGCGCTCTTTTTCAGCAACAACGGTGCAGATATTGAAGGGTGATTTGAGAAGGCCTCACGGGTTGGTGGAGCCTGGAGCAGGAGAATGGCTAATCGGTCTGCTGCTTAAAGCATGTGTGTGTGTCGTGTTGCGCCAAGCTAGTCAAGTGGCAAGTGAAGTGGGCGACGTGCGAGGAAGGTGGAGTGACAAGCTGTGAGCATGTGTGTGGGATGTGCCAAACAGGTAGGTGGGCAAAAGGGGTCGTGCAAGATAGCAACCCGACAAACGACTGTCCGGCAGGTCAATTTTGAAAAAATCCCTACGAATTGTTCCCACGCAGATTTTTGAGAGAGAAGACTTGAGAAATCATAAAAATCAATGAAGACTATACTATTTCAATAGCACCCCTCTCTTTGCTAATCAACTCTCGCACGAATTTCTAAAACATATATGCTTGCAAATTCATGCCCATTATCAATATGCAAGTTCATGACCAAATTTTTCCATGAAAATTCACACAACAATAATTGAGATACAAAATCTTTAATTGGAAGTGCATGTAATACACCTAAAAGTAATTTAAAAACCCATGTGCAATTCCTTTTAATCATCTCTTATCCTTCTTGATTCAATTGTACCATGTTTATTTGGATGCAATTGGACGTCATGCATACGACATGCCCAATTTCTCTTCAAGCAAGCCCATACTTCATATTTGTGCGATTCCCATAGGAATTTTAAGATTTTATTTCACGCTATTAATCCATTCCCATCCATATTTCTTCCAATTTGAGATCATTCGGTATGCATACTGTTAAGGCGGTTACGCCGCTAGCGGAAGCTAAATAGCGAGAACTCAACCAACAACAGAATTTTTCAGACGAGGACGGAGCTTTGACCCACAGGCGCATGGAAACAAATAGGTGGGTGTCAAATCACCTACTCGACCTTCTAATGACAATCACTACTAAGGAAATCAAATCTAAGTTCTAAAATACGCAAGTGACTGAAATCCGTACTACGAACGAATGCTATACGAAACAGGATCTAGAATCATTGAATCGATCTCAAGCTCAAGGGGAAGTCTATACACTAGGTAAGAACAACACCCTAAAGACTTGAACTGCAAAATCAACCTATAACCACTCCGTGCGGTAAACGCGTATGAAGACAGGCCAAAAAATACAGGTGATCAAAACTTGACCCCGATGGTATGAATGTGTAGCTCTACTCGTTGTGGTTCTATAGATATGCTGCACGCTCCATTCCGACACACGAGTTGGAAGAAAACTCACACCGAAGCTCGTAGGAACTTACCACACATAGAAGCCGATAGCGCGCACTCTTGGTATCTGTGCGTAGCTCTCGCCGTTGCTAACACAATGGCGGTGTCGCTTCTCCAATGGCGGCTCCGTAGCTCGCGTAGCAAGTAGATAAGACTCTCTCTCTCTCTCTCTCTCTCTCTCTCAGACACAGTCACGGTGCTCAAAAACTCACTTTGATTAATAATCTGAATCTCCCTTAGGTTACAAAACTTTGGCTTATATACCTCAGCCTTGGAGGTGAGAACATCTCTAACTAATTACATCAGCAAGTGAAATTACTTCGGGATTACAAGCTGGAAACTCAATTGAGTCCCGTTACTTAATGAATGGCTCAAATCAAAATTAATGTCGGAGAGACATTTATTACAATCAATGGTTACAAAATGATGAGTGTGAGCAAAATTGTGGGTGTGATCCTCTGCTGGCTCAACACTCCCCCCCTCCGTGTTCATGTCGTCCCTGACATGACTTTTATGCTTGGTCAATAAAGTCCTGTCGTCTTGAGCATCTGCAAATGTGATTCGTATCGTAGGTTGTCGATGGTCAAGGTTGGTGGGCCGAATATTTTGCTTTCGTGGGTGAAAAAGCCGGTGTAGAAAGCTTCTTCGAATGTTTGCATGTGGAAGCTAGGCAAAAACATAATCCTTTGGTATAGGAGGTGTAACACTTTTGGAGAAGGCTGCAATGAAAGATCGTACATCATATCAGTCACTGTGTCGGCCGTCGATAGTAGACTCGAGGTCGTGGCTTTATCTGGCACGAACACTTCAATGCAAGCTAAGAGAGTCCTGCAGATTTTCTTGAGCATCTGACATGAAAGGTCAGGAGAGCCAGTAAAGAGCTTGATGGTGCCCGTTAGGGTTTTCACCATGTAGGCTTTACCTATTCTCTCTCCTGCCTTTGGTCCTGGCATCCTGGGATAATTAAGCCAATTTGGCTTCTTTTCTGCAATCCTGCCATGCTCTTTCCAGTTTCTGACTCTTGGCACCGGGCAGAAGGTTGCATCCTCCCGAATCTCCTTTGGTGCCTCCACCAAGTAGATGAGGTAGGCTGGGTATTTGTTCAGCCAACCTTTCCTCCATCTAGGTTGTGAATCTACTATCTTCTTTGATTGTTCCTCCTTTGTGATGTCGCCTTCGTAAAGAGCGACATACTGCTCCTCCTCTATTCTCTTTTTCGTCTTTAGCACTTCAAATTTCATCAAAGGGAAAGGCAGGCTGGGTTGCATCCACTGTTCATGGAGCACTTTTGTGTCAAGTCCCTGAAGTCTAATGGAGATTAGGAGTCTCCTCTCCCATTCCATTTCCGCCTTGGCACTCTCCTCCGCTGACTTTTCTATTTGGTCATGGAGCCTTTGTTCTTCTTCTTCAGTGATTCTTGAAGTCGAGGCCACCTCTTGAGCTGGGGCTGGATCTTCAATTGTGGTTGCCTCTCCCGTTTCTGGTAGCTCTATGGCTGCTCCACCTGATTCTTCGTGTGGTGTCTTTGTCTCTCTTCTTTGTTGCTCTTGTAGATCTTGGAGCTGTTTGCGGAGGGCCTCATTCTCTGTCCTTAGTGTTTGATTTTCTAATGTGAGCCTCTCCTCTGCGGCCAATGATCCCTCCGCAATGCACTTGCTCTAATCTCAGCTCTCTTTGTAAGCTTCGAACCTGGTCTTCCAAAGCTGGTACGAGAGTTCCTTCTTGTTCGGTTCCTGCTCTGCTAGCTCTAGGGGTATTCCTAAGTCGAGTGATTGTTCTTTCTTGGAGCTCGACTCTTTCCCTTAGCTCAATGAGCTCATCCTTGGCTGCCTCCAACTCATCTTCTATCCGCTCCTTTGCTTCCTGTGCACTTGTTACCTCTCTTGAAGCCTCGGCTAGCTGGAGTATCAAGCTGTGTCTCTCGTTTTCCGCATCATAGAGTGATGCTTTATGACTTTCAGATTCAGTCATAGCATTCTCTAATTTCCTCTGCAACTCTGCTTCCCTTTGTTTGGCTGTCTCAATCTCTACTTCCTTTGCCCTGGATCTTTCTTTGATCTTGCCTAGCAGTTCATGCACCATGTGCATGTCTTTTTCATCTTCATCTGTCAACTCTAAAGCTCTTTCTGCCACCACCTCCACTGGCTTCGGCTCTTCTAGTACGTTATGTTCGTCCAGTTTCTCTTCACTTTCTTTTGTACTCTTTGTTTTTTCCTCCGTCCCTCTCCGATCATCTTGTTTTTGTAGGGTGATCCCATAAACTGCCTCAAGGGCCTCTGCTTCAGTGTATCCTATCGCTACCAGATCCTCATAATCACTTCTCTTTTGTTGAACTGGATCTATCTCCTTTTCTTTGGTCTCGGCCCTCGGCCTCTCCAAATCATCTGTGTCCATCTCTATTGTGGTCTCTTCCATGATATTTTTCGTCTTCTTCGGGCTTGGTACATCAGTCATAGAGGGGTATCTGTCCTCAGCTTCCTTGGCTTTCCCCTTGTCGGCTTGCCCGTCTTTCTCTTGAGATTTAGTAGACTCATCTACTTTCCCTTTCCCCTTGTCGTCCTTTTTCAGCTCAGCTTTTAAAAGCTGTACCTCCTCTTCAGTGTATGGCTCGACAGGTTGCTGCTCCAGTATAGCCTCTGACTCCTCATAAGCTTTAATATATTGATCGTATTAATCAACATGTGGCCTGGCTGAGCTAGTTCCAACTTTGGTGGGGTCTGGCACCCACTTTTCTTCAAAGTCACCCCTTAGAGCTCTTTCTGCTCTAAACTGCTCCACTAGTCTTTCCATTCTTGCCACTTTCTGACTTTTGGTTTGCTTGGGAGCAACCTTCTTCTTTACTTTCTTCATAAGCGGCTCGTCCACCTCCTCTTCAGGTTCTGAAACTATTTCTAGTTTCCGGCGTGCTCTTGTGGATGCCCTCTTGGATACTTCGGGCTGTTCTTCCTCCTCGTCGGCTTCTCTAAGCCACTCATTCTGGGAAGGAACCTTTGGCCACTGATCTCTAGCTCCAATAGCTTCATAAGCTATTCTTGTCAGAATTTCCGCTCCTCCTATGTACTTTGGCTTCTCGTTGTGCATGGCAATTACTTGCTCGTGGATGTGTTGAGCGTAATTCACCTCTTTTGGCATATTGCTCTTTAATGCCCATGTGATGCTGGTCGCAATGGCATGGGGCGGTGTCGTATACTTTTGCGGTCTTTTACTGCAAACATGGAGAAACTGGTTGTACAGTCGGCAAAGGGTTGCCGCTCTTTGGTCCGCCATATCTCCATAGGTTGCATTCTGTTTCTTGGATCCATAGACCTCTATGGCCTCCCTTCTTTCCCTGACAGAGCTCCCTTTGTTGTGCAGCTTCAATGCGTCTGCAATGAGCTGTGGAGTGATCTGTACTTCTACTTTCTCTCCATCCATGGCTGTCAATGTGGCTTTCCCATCCTTCTGAATGGATGTTGCCAACTCGTACACTCTTCTTGTATCCACACCTAATGGTCTCGAGGTGAAGAAACTGTGCAAGTCTGCCCTTTCCACGTACCTGCTGATGTCTTCTGACCTGCTATAATCTACCAATTCCTGTGGGATCATCGGTACATCCACCGCTTGCCCTAGAGGATCTCTGAAAGTCCCCTGGTAGATCTTTATTCCCTCTTTCTCCAATACTGCTTCCTCCACCCAAGTTTTGGTTGGCTTGAGGGTTTCTGCTGGAATGTCAAAGGGTTCCGCTTCAGCAACAGCATCTTTGATTGTCGGTCTTTTTCTCTTCGTTGCCGATAACTTGGCGAAATCCATGGATCCTGTAACTCCAATTTCAGAAGTTAGCGTCTTTTTAGTACTGAAAGCCGAAATGAAGCTTTTAACTATCCAAATGACTTGAAAATTGAAACATGAGCTATTCAGGGCCTAAGGATGCATTGAGGTAGGTGAAAAAATATGCAAAATGGGCTCAAAATCATGCTGGAGACATTATACGCGTATGATGTCTTTTGTGTCAAAATGACTTCATATTGGTTGTGCTTGTAGCTGATAGTGTATACATGAGTATCATATGCTTGGATTTGAGTTTGGATCCCATTTGGTCAAGTTTTGGCCAGTTAAGTCCAGTTCCGGCTCTTGGCAAAATTTTGAGAGGGATTTGGATTGTATGATCCAAATTGGATAAAACTTGGTGGTTCACTTTCAAATGGCATGTAGATCACTTCTGTTTGGTGGTTGAAGCCCTGAGGTGCCAAAATCACATAGTGAGACATCATACGCGTATGATGTCTTTTAGTGTATTTTTGGACCAAATTTCTCTATAAGCTTGGATTTGGCTTTAGATAGGCTTATTCGGTGGATTTATGAAGTTTGGATAGATTTTGGGCTAAAAATGGCTCTGGAGACATCATACGCGTATGATGTCTTTTGTGTCAATTTTGCATGGGATTGGTTCTGTGGACTCCCCATGTACTAGTGAAGGACTATATCTACTCAAATCTTGGTTTGGACTTGAGTATGTTGGATTTGGGCCAAAAATAGGCTTTAGGTGAAGGATTTTCCCTCAATTGGGCTAATGGGGTGATCCTCTTGACCAAATGGTTCCAAATTTCATATGTAGCATGTATTAGATATATATAATGGATGTATGATGACAAATGAGCAGTTTTGGCTCTGCAAGTGCAAATAGACATCATACGCGTATGATGTCTTTTGTGTCAAAATGGTGCTTTTTGGTTCCAGATAGCTTGTAGATGTGTTAATCAACAATCCTACAAAGTTTCAATGAGTTTGGAGTTATTTTGACAAAATTAGGACCAAAAATCAATTTTATGGCCTACTTTGCATCTTTTTGGTTTTCCTTGGGTTTTCTAACTCCAATTCTCATGATACTTGGTTCATAGGATGTGATTAACATGTGGAATGAGGCTATGCACTCAAATGTTGAAATGGATGTGAAATTCATGCTGTGAGATATCATACGCGTATGATGTCTTTTCTTGAAATGTTGGTCTTTTTGTGCAAAGAATGCTTTGTGCTAGTGCCCTAAGCCTTGCTAACTAGTTTTCAACTTAAAAAGTCATCAGTTTAGCTAAAAAGCCCCCTTATAGGCATTTCAGTCTCCGAAGTCGTCTCTTTGCCGTGGGGTTGAATTTCTTCAACTTTTCTTCTCGAGAGTTGCATTTCCAGCTCATTGGATATGTTGTGAAGCCATCTATTTGGTTGGACTTGACTTTGGCTCCCCGTTCTCCATCTTTCTCCATTTGGTTGCCTGAAAGCGTCTTTTTCACCATCGGTAAGTGAATCAGCTTTCTTTTGGGTTTTGCTTACAAACATAAGTCATCCATGTATATTTCAAGCTGCTTGTGAAGTTTCATTTCATTCGGTCGTCAATTTCAGTCGTTATGCCAAAATGACGCTTTGTGTGTCTGTCGTCGAATCGGTTGTTTTGACCCACTTTTGGTGGTCCAAACCGAGAGATACTCCATGGTTTCATTGCCCTCGATGTTGTTAAGCTTCCTGAGAAGTTTTGTGTCGATTCGACAACTTTTTCCTGTTTGCCTCTTACAGGCTCTGTTGACCTAGGGTTTTTCCAGTCGTTCTTTCTCGAGCTTTGAGTGTTAGAAACCCATCTTCTATACTAGGGTAACCCACCTATAAGTTCTTGCAAGGTTTGGTTAGGCGGTTGTGCCACTACCTAGCATTCTACCGCATTCCCCGTCTGCTCTTGTTTCTTGGTTTTGGTCAGTTTTCGCGACAAAAGTTAATGATAAGCATCAAAAGCTTATGGCAACGAGTCTACCTCTCATGTCTGGTGTCCTCTGAGCTCTCGTAGCAGTCGTAGAAGGCTGTAGAAGGTTGGATGCTCCTGTGTGCTCTTTGCTCTCTCCAAGAAGGTAATAGTGGAAATGAGCTTGAAAGTGAAGTGAAAAATACTTAACTTTGGACTTCCCGGATCACTTGTTACCAAATTTGACATGTGCTCCTATCTTATCGTGAAATACACTTTAGGATTTGAAATTTCTCAATTTGGACTCCGTTTGACCTGTTTCTGAGAAATCTGTCCACTTTGCCAAAATTCTGTCATTTCGGGCTTCCCGCAACTTTTCCCGAATTGTACTCAATTTTTACCATGGGTTGCCCTTGTCATTAGGATCATCACCATCTATTCTTTTCTTTTTTTTTATCTCGTTTCACCTACTTTTTTTTTATTTTTCTTTTACTTTTATTAAGAAAATCATAAAAATAAAGAAAAATAGCAAATTGAAGCCAAAAAATTCCAAACATACACAATAAATAGCTGGTAACCCTGTGTATATGAATATACACTTATTTGTGATTTCTGGACTTGGATTACCACTTTTTAGCTCCAAACACACTCTTATTTAGTGATATTTACACGTCTAGAGACCCAAATTCATCATTTGATCTCTTCTTGTTGCAAAACAAGGTATATAAGGGCATAAATATTATCAATATCCACAATCAAACATAAAAATTGCAAAATCATGTAAGACACTGCCCTTGTAATATAATTTTTGTTTTTCTTTGTTTTTGTCGCTTGTAGCTGCTTTGTAGCTCCTGTATACCTCCCCCCCTCCTAGTCTGAGTCCTCCCGGACAACTATGAAGTGTCTGTGGGCGAAGCATTGTAGTTGTTTTGGTCATAAGTTCCCAATGCAATTGTAGAGCGATGATACAACAGTCTTTCCAATAAAGCTGCTCTTTGTTTGATTGAAGGATTGGTGGTCGGGTTTTGGGTTGGTTTTGGCACTGCGGTAGTAGAATCAGTATACGGATTCTTCTTTACCTTGTTGTTCTTTTTCAGAATCCAAATCTGCTTCCGCTTCGCTTGTGCTTGCCACAAACTCTTTGCGACCCAAACCTGCTTTGTTTTTTGTGTTGATTTCCTCGCCTTGAAATACCTAGGAGTTTCCGTGGATTGTACTGAAGGGAGTTCCTGTTTACAATTCTTTGGGATCCAAATTTGATTGCTATAGCTTTGTGCCGTCATGAACTTCTTTGGAATCCAGATCTGTTTCACTGTCCTTGATTGTTTGGAATCACTCTGTTGTCTGGTATTGAAGACTCTATTTTCCACCTTTGTGTTCTCTGGCACAACCTTTTTGGTCTCCATACCAACTTTGACTCCGTTTTTTCCCAAGGTTGAGCTGTTATATTATTGCTTGTCTTCCTTATCCACTGTTGAGAGTTCCTCGTCGAAGAGCAATCCAGTTGTATAGAAACTTTTGGTTGCCATTGCTTCTTCTTTTTCTCTGGTTGTTGTTTACCTTTGTCTTTGGATTTGTCCTTTGGAGTTGGCTCTTCTCCTTTGGTGAACTTAACTGATTGACTTTCACCTTCGTATTTGATAAGCACTGATTTAGAACTCCAGTCAATCATTGCATTGTATTGATTCTGCCATGGTTGTCCTAGCAATAATGGATGTTGTGTAGCTTGGTCTTCAACCACGTAAAACATATGAGGATACACATAATGGTTAATCTGTATATGTAAAATTGTGCATCTGACAGTTTTGATTGAATTCTTAGAGTAACTCTTTAACTCTTGCTTGGCAGTTTGTAGTTTAGTGTCATTTGTCAATTGTCTATACAAACTGAGTGAAAGTAGGTTAGCTTGAGCTCCTGAATCCAATAGTGCTCTGGCTTTGATTTGGTTGGTTCCTACTTTGCATTCAATGATGGGTTCTTCTTTGTCATTATCCATTTCTGTTATACTGACTGCGTTTATTCGTATTGCTCCTTCATTGCGCTGTTTCTGACGCAGTAGTCTTCTTTTCTCCATTCTTTCCTTTGCCTCGGCTTGCGCTTCCTCCACAATCTTTTTCTTTTTCTGGACACGCAGCTTTGCTTGATGTATTTTGAGAAGCATGTTTTGGGTTAGCGGCAAAAGATACTTTTTCACTCTGCATCCACTAATCCAATTGGGCATTTCTTCTCCGTCTAATGTAGCAAGCTTGACGTCTCCACTTGGTGATAGATCTTTAATCACCAGAGGTCCCATCCCTTGCTTTTTAAGCTTCTTAGCATGTTGTTTCAGAGTGTAAACTAGGACATAGTCCCCAACCTTAAACTCTTTAGTCCGCACATGCTTATCAAAAAATTCCTTTTGTCGCCTTTTTTGAGCGTAGATAGAAGCTACTGCTTTTAGGCGAAGCTCGTCTAGCTTTTCAGGTCATCTATTCTATCAGAAAGCTCGTGCCCTGTCCACTCTAGATCCTTAGCCACCCTTAAGGTTGAAATCAAGAATTCTATTGGTAAGATAGCATTTAGCCCAAAAACCATGTTATATGGGGTCGTTCCTATTGATGTTTTATATGCTACCCTATATGCCCATAATGTTGAATGCAACTTCTGGTCCCAGTCAGTTCTCGACTCAGATACAATCTTCGTGAGGACCGTGCATATGGTTTTGTTTGTTGCTTCAGCTTGTCCGTTTGCTTGTGGATGATACGGGGCTGATTTCCTATGGATTACCATGAATTCATCTAGAAGGATCTCTATCACTTCATTTATAAAATGTGTGCCTCGATCACTCACAATTTCTATTGGCAATCCATATCGTACAAAGACGTATTCATATAGAAATTGTGTCGTGGTCCTGGCATCCGCTTTTTGAGTTGCCTTTGCTTCGACCCACTTTGTTAGATAGTCTGTAGCCACAATGATGTATTGTGCATGAGTCTTATATGCAGGAGGTGAAATGGGTCCGACATAATCAATCCCCCATTTTGCAAAAGCTCTTGCCCCCATCATTGGTCTAAGCGGCATATCATCTCTTTTAAGTGGTACTTTGGTCCGCTGACAGTCATCGCACCGTTTAACGTATTCCTCAGCGTCCATATGTAATGTTGGCCACCATATTCCTGCGGCTAAGACAAGTTTTGCTGTCTTATCACCTGAAAATGGCCTCCACCTACTCCTCCATGAGCTTGCTCTAGTATTATCACATACTCAGACTCTGATGCGCAAATCCTAAGCTGGTTGTCTTTACCTCTCTTATAGAGTTGATCTCCTATTAAAGCGTAATCTCTAGCTTCTGTCTCTACAGATTTCTGACGAGCTTTTGACGTTCCTTCTGGGAAAGTTCTATTTGTGAGATATTCAACAATATACTGACTCCATTCTGGAGCGATCATTATCTGATATAATGTCGAATACTCTGCTGGCGGTTTTGATGAACATACAATACATACAGTGACATATTCATGTACGCTTTCTTTCATTCCTGGCCAATAGACTCCCAATTGTAACAAATTCCTATATGTGTTCCTTCTTGAACAATGAAATGCACATTCCTGAACATGTGCTTCGCGCAGATATATATTATATTCCTCAGGATTGATGCATAGTCGTAAAACATGATCATTTCCCAATTGATACAACCTTCCTGCAACCAATTGAAGATTCTTGGATTGCTGAATAGCAATATGTTTCTGGTTGTATTCTCTTCTATCGAACTCTCCTCCATAGGTTAATAGGTTAACGACATTTTGAGACCACTTCGGTATCATTTCTATGTTGAACAAGTACGCGTCTGGCATGTCGTCATCTACTCCTATAGGGTCTTCTCCATTCGTCAATCGCGAAAGATGATCAGCTCTAAGATGTGTTTTTCCTTTCTTTACTACTACCGTGAAGTCGAATTCCAGTAAGATAATGAACCATCTCACTATTCTCCCGGTATTGCATGGTTTATTCACTAGGTAGAGCAAGGCTTGGTGATCCGTAAAAAACACAAACTTGTTGGCTAGAAGATAATGCCGAAATTTCTTCATAGCATATATCATTCCTAATCCTTCTCGCTCTGCTGTGGTGTAATTCTTCTCTGCATTGTTGAGCTGTCGACTGGCGTAACAGATAGGAAAATCCATGTTTCCTTCTTCTGGCTGAGCCAGAATGCATCCTATTGCATATGCCGAAGCATCTATATGCACATGGAATATCTTCTCCCAATCTAGTGATTTCAAGACTGGAGCAGTAATGAGTGCCTCTTTCAATTTCTTGAACGATTCCTCACACTCCTCTGTCCATTCAAAGTTCACTATTAGCCTGTAAAGTGGTTGGCCTATTATAGCGTACATGTAAATGAATCGTCTATTATATCCGCAATGTCCCATAGAGCTCTTTACTTGTTTCGCATTGGTTGGTCTAGGCATATCCACTATAACTTTTATCTTCTCTAAATCCGTGGATATTCCGTTTTGTGAGACAATATGTCCCAGAATTCTGTCCTGTCGGACCATAAACACACATTTCTCAAGATTGAGACAAATGCGATATGTCCTACATTTCTCAAATACTAGGTGTTCTAGATGCTCATCTCTCAGAAGAGAATGTACACATAAGTCATCCATGTATATTTCTAGAAACAACCTTAAGTATTCTTTGAAAGCATGCGTCATCAGCCTCTGGAAGGTTGCGGGAGCATTGGTTAGACCAAAATGCATAACCCGATAAGCATAAATTCCCCACTCCGTTGCAAAAGCTGTTTTATGTTAATCTTCCATTGCTATGGCTAGCTGGTTATATCCTGAAAAACCATCAAGAAAAGAGTATGATGTTTTCCTTGATACACGCTCTAGAACATGATCAGTTATCGGCAGGGGATAATTGTCCCTGATTGTTGCAGCATTTACTTTCTTTAAGTTGACACACACTCGGAGTTTTCCGTTCTTCTTGGGTACTACCACAATCGGAGATACCCAATCGGTGTGTTCAATCTCGTATATGAATTCAGCTTCCATTAGCTTATCTATTTCTTCTTTGATTCGCTTAGCAAATGTATCATTATATGTGTATGGTCTCTGTCTGCTAGGCTTTGCGTCTTGTTTCAGTGGGATTGTGTGTTGGCATATCGATGGGTCAACTCCCTTTAAGTCCTTATAAGACCATGCAAACACATCCTTATACTCTCTGAGAAGACTCAAAAGTCTCTCTTCCTCACCTGGAGACAAATCTATGGCTATGTACAGCGGTCTAGGTGTCTCACCTAGAGCTGCTAAATCAACTTTTTTTGCATCCTCCGGTCCGTCATAAGATTCGTTCTCCCTTCTCTCTCGAATAGGTTGGGTTAATACCACCTTCCTATCCTCTATTGTGAATTTCCTATAGTGAGAGGGAACATCCATGTTTTCCTTGATTTTGGCGTTTTCGTCCTCTCCACTCTCAAATTCTGTCGTCCAAACTTCTTTCAGAGTTTTCTTGAGCTCTCTGTACTTGTTTCTACGTTCTAACTTGGACTCCGTGTGTTCTCTGTTGGGCTTGTTCTTTTTTGATTTTTCTATTTCTGTTTTCGTTCCATTCCTTTGAACTTGATTTCTTGAGCCTCTTTTGTCTTTTCGTAAGCTCTTTTGATCATTGCCTCTCATTCTTCCAGAAATTTTGTCCTTAACACAATCTTCCGCCTTTACTAGCATTAGGAATTGATTTTTTCCCCTTATTCTAGGCATCGGTTTGGTTCAAACCCCCTTTGTTTTTCTCTTTGCTCTATAGCGTTTCTGGCGTTGTTTAGTTTGGTTCGGAAAATCATAAAATCGGACATCCGTTATAGTTTCTTCGTTTCCGCTTGAATTGTGCGTTGACTCGTTGTCTGCTTCATTTCCCCACTCAGGATGATCGGGAATGTCGTGAAACACCTCCTCTTCATCTTCCTTTTCCAGTGTATCGTTCTTTTCAGTTTCTTTTTTGAGTACAGTTCTCAACATGAAGTACAAAACCATGTCGTACCCGTCCTTGTCGCAAAATTTCGTTGTGGGACCATCCGGAATTGCACAAACATCTAGGGTTGCTAGAATGTGTGTCCATTCTAATGGTTCAAGTGTGTCCTCTGGAAAGGGTTCTCCTATATAAGTTTCGTCTTCGATGGCCCTTTCTAAAACATATTCTTCTCGCCTCAGACTTCCACATGTCGAGGCTCCACACATCCATAACTCCTTGGGCTTACCTAACCAAGCTGGAAATTCGGATCCCGCCAAAGTAGCTGAATCAAACTCCTCTACCGGTGTTCGGTTCACATCTTTGTAGCTATGGTCTCTCAGGTTCACACGTGTAGTGGTTTCCATATTTCTCAGGTATATGTGATCGTAGCCCCAATCTTGGACCATTTTCAACTGTCTCATGAATGGTCTTCCCAATATGATATCATAGTTATTCTCCTTGCCAAAATCGACAATAGCAAAAGTATGTTCGTATTCAATGCCGCAAGAAGTCACTACGACTTTCTCTAATAACCCCATAGGTTTCTCCATGTGTCCATCTGCTAATTGGAGTTTCAACCTAGTCTTCCTTATTGCTGGTTTCCCCCATTTTTTCCAGATTTCTTTTGTAGCAATGGCTACCCCAGCTCCGCTGTCTAGTATTGCCATCGTGTTCACTCCTTGGAATTCAACTGGTAAGGTTGTATTCCCCTCTTCACCTTCGCAATACTCTCCGACCTTGTTTAAGGGTACAGGCTTAGCGTTCTTTTGTGGTTTACTCAGCTCTTGTATACCCTCTTGCAGTCTCGATGTTGGGTCTTTTATCCCAAATTTCTCCAAGCATTTTCCTACAGTGGTCCACATATGTGGTCTTAGCCTCAAAAGCTCAGCTAGAGTGATAGTGCATGTCACTGGTGTTGACAAGATCTCTATCAATCCTTGCGAGTCCATGACTTTTTCTGATGAGATTCTTCGTGAGGGAAGTGCTCTAGTCTCGGATTTTGCTTCATACTCTCCTAAGTATGAAGGTAAGGTATTCAGTGAGTGAGGTTTGCTCTCCATTGTTCTAACAGAGCCCCATCTCCCAAGTAAGATTGCAGATCCAAGTCCACTTGAGATCCTGCCTCAAATTCCACTATGGGAGGATTCCTGATGTCCTTTTCCCAATTTGTCTGATTAGCTTGGCAACTTAGCTCGTTTGCAAAGTTTGCCTCTCTCACTTGTTTCCAAAATTCATTGTAATCCTCATCTCTTACGTAAGACCTCTGTATGACTGGATGAAAACTCTCTATCTCCTGATCGGTTGTGTTCAATACTATGCGGTCATCCTGGTGTGTATTTTCAGGCTTTTGTGCACTGGAAGTCTTTTCAGCTACCCGTGAAACGATAGTCTCTTGCTGAATTGGCTTTTCCGTTCCACAATTCATTGTTTCTTTTGGTGGTTCTAATAAGGCTTGTGCAATCTCGATCATTCTCTGGAACATTTCAAGTCTCTGCTTTTCCAATTCCGCGTTTGGGTATGTCATCCACCTCTGTTCTTGTGTTTGGTTGTTCTTTAACCTAGCTTCGTAAGCTCTCATCAGTGCGTCCAATGGTTCGTGTACTTTGTCGACTAGCACTGATCCCCCTGAGCTTAAGCTCGTTGTTTCTTTGATACTCTTTTGTTTCGTTCTTTCCGGGCTCATCTCTCGTTTCCCGTTTTGACTCTCAAGTTTTTCTAATCTATCTTTAGTTTGCTTTAGTTCCTCAGCTAGAATAGCGTCTTCACGTTCTTTTCTCAACTTCATGCGTGCTTTTCTAGCTTTCCATGTGTTTCTCTGACTCCGCGGTCCTTGACTAACCACTTCAGTCGCTAACTTTCCATTCTCAGGTTCTCTAGTGGTTTTCTTAGCTTGAGCTCTAGTAACAACTTGCGTTGGTATCAGAGTTTCATTTTCAGACCCACTGCTGGTAGGAATAGTTTCTAGCATATTCAATGTCGTCTTTTGCACTTTGTTTGGATTCTTTGAACAATCCTCAATGAAGTGAGTAACCCCACACTCAGTGCAATAAGCGTTAATTCTAATGATTTCCGTATGTGGACAAACATTCATCAGATGGTCACCTCCACACTTGTAACAGGGTCCTAGTGCTGGTCTTAGTCCCATTTGATTCGTCCTTTGTGGATAGGATGGTCTTTGTCCTGTTAACCCTCCATGAGCTATGAACATCAATGTTCTTGCGTCCAAATTGTATCTCTCTTCATCAGAAGCACTTATAATTGTTGGTATTCCAACATTCCCAATCATGCCCCATGGTTCTAGTTGTTTGGGTTCTTCTGGTGGGTAATACACAGTTGGAGACATGTGTGCACCAGATTCTTCATAATAGGCTTGAACAAGCACTAGGGCTTGTTCTTCCTGATTCTCTAAGGTTGGTGCATATCTAATGCCCACTGGTCTTGCTCCTGGTAAAGGTGGTTGTTGTCGCAATACCGGTTGCGGTCTTTCTATCCCCATAGGTCCTGGTACATTTCCCGTTGGGTATCGAGGTACTGGATGTACTTGAGGTGGTGCTAATTGAGCAGGAGGTGCATACTGACGCTCCCTTACATACCCTTTGTTGTAATAGCACTCCTCTGTTGGATGGTTTGTCCATTTTTTTTCAATAGCACACCATTTTAGTGTTTTTGGCAATGGTTTTTGGTATGGTGCCATCCTTTTTAGAGCATCTTCTATCATTTGCTCTACATTTGGCATGGTTGTTGTTTGAAAATTCTTTTTAGTGGTAGTCTCGCTCGCTACGGAGGAGGAGCTACTGGATGCAAAATCTGTATCCGCTGACACCTCTCCATAAACCGTACAGTTATCCACTAAGTACAATGCTTCTCTCGTTACTTGCTCGAAACTTGTACAAGCTTTCAAGTGCAAGTCCTTCTTGAGAGTGTCGTTTCTCAGTCCCTCAATAAAGAGAACAGATAGTCTGTCATCTTGTGGTCGTTCACGTACTGGACATCTCTCAATGTATTGTTTGAAGCGAAGTGAAGCTTCCTTCACTTTTTTGTGTTCTCTCTGTTTAAAAGCATATATTTGTGAGACCGTATTGTGCTTAATCCCTCATTTTGATAATTCCTCAGCAAACTCTCTTAGCAAATGGTCAATGTCCTAGAATCCCCCTATGTTCAGTGGTTGAAACCATGTCAATGCCGTACCTTCTAGAGTAAGACCAAATCCCTCGTATTGTGTATGGAAATCTGTTATCTGCTCAGCTCTTAAGACTTGCTTAAAGAGTGACACATGTGCATACGGATCTCCTAAACCACCATACTTCTTTGGCATACACTTCGCTACTTGAGATGGTCTCATACGTCTATGGTCTGCTACCAATCTCATTGCTCCTGTGTCTCGGCTAAAGCTTTCTCCAGCATCATGGACTTCATGGGTTACCCTTGTCGGTTCCCCTGCCCTGAATCTAGTACTAGGAGGTAAATGTGATGGTTTCGCTTCGAACCTTGGACCTGGAGTGGTATATGTGGGGATTGGAACTGCACTACCTCGATTCGTATCCATTGACTCTCTGGAATGTAATGATCCCATTGGTCCGGGCTTCGAGTACTGAGGTTGACTGAAAGAGTCAGCAGCCTGAGTTCTTTGTCCTCCTGTCGTCATTGGGTTTTGCCCTCCATTTGTTGGTGCTGGTCTTTGTGAGCTAGAAGTAACATAATACTGATGTAGTGGTCCCCCAAAGTATGTATATCCTTCTAATTCTTTCTTGCCCATTGTTGAGTATTGCCTCCCATACTTGTCGTAAGCGGCAATTTTCACTTCCGATCCCTCTGTGTAGGTAAAGACATAAAGTCTTTTTTGGTCTGTCAACTCTCCGGTGTAGGGTTCTTCACATCTATAATAGAGATCTTGCAATTTTCACTTCCGATCCCTCTGTGTAGGTAAAGACATAAAGTCTTTTTTGGTCTGTCAACTCTCCGGTGTAGGGTTCTTCACATCTATAATAGAGATCTTGCTCCCCATTATTATATTTGTATAGCCCCACATAGATGTTATCATTGTTGATCCTTGTAGTTTCATTCTCTCTTCTTAACCTCGCATCAGGGAAGTTCATTATTGGTGCTTTCTCCTCGAGTTCTTCATCTACTTTGGCTTTGGTGCCCATCAATCCCCACTTGTCCACAATGTTAGGGTTTAGGACTACCAAGTACATGGTACCCTCGTCATCTAGATATCTATCTCCGCTATAGCTCATAGGCATTAAGTCCTTGAACTCACTAGGTCTCTCCTCTATCTTTACACAATAGCGGTCCATTCCATCTTTGTAGATCCTGGCACCTTGCTCATTGTCGTACTGGTATTTTATGAACAATAGCTTCATTGTGGCGGAAGGGTTTGATGATCCTGCTGCCATATTTTCTCTGTTGTTCAGGTTCAAGTGTTCCAAGTGTTCGGTGAAAATCTCGTAAGATCTCTCCGAAGAAGTATCAGAAACACTTCCTTCAAAGATCGCGGCTCTAATGGTTGCACCCAACTTTGGTTTACACTTCCCTCGGTTGATATGACACTTGCTTGTTCCCCTTGTTTTGGTTGGTTATTCTGGAGATTCCTACCCGATCTCAAATTCATCAATTCCCCTAAAGGACTTTAACTTCTCCGTCTCGGCAATTTGTTTTCCCAAGTTTTTGTGGTCAGAATTGATCCAAACTGATTGATACTTGGTCAATTGTTTAATCTTGTCAGTTGGACAACTTCTGTTTCATCAAGTGAGAATTTTGTTGCAGTTATGCTGAAAAAGACATTATACGCGTATGATGTCTTTTTTCACAGATTTAGACTATTTTGGTTATGCTCACTCTCAGTAGCCCCCTTATGCTCTTTCCACTCACAAAATTCAGTTTGAACTTTGTTTGAGCAAGTTATGGCTAATTTAGGCTTTTCTTGGCAATTTTCCGCTTTTGACTTGTTTTGGGTCAATTATGATCCAAATGGGATGAAACTTGAAATATAACCTCTAGACAGCTATTACAATGGATCTGTGTTGGCAAAGTATCAAAATATGTCCAAAATTAGGTAAAAGACATCATACGCGTTGATCCGAGCCTATCACAAATTTTTGTTTATCATATTTTGTTGGGTTTCCTTGCTTCTAGAGGTTTACAATAAAAGAAAGAGTGAGAACAACCTCTTGGAAAAAAATTTTAAAAAATGATTTTTCTTGACTAGTTCACCGGAGGTGAAAGGTAGAGGGAGAACCTAGTGGTAAAGGGAAGGGAAAATATGTAAATGTGAAAAGAAAAGATATGATGTGGTTGTGGAGCCATGCACCCATGATTCAAGGGTCATGAGTGGCTCATATCATCATGGCTTTGGAGCCATATGATGATTCAAACAAATGGGACCCAAGTGGAAGACTTGGTAAAGGAAGAAACCAGGCACATGATTTTGTTGAATTTTTAAAAAATACTTCCACTCCGATCCAAGAAAAGTTGTCTTCATCAAAGTTGTAACTGACAAGCTAAAGATTCTGGCCATATTTTTTTTATAATTTTTGCATCTACGATCTAGGAGATATGGCCAAAATGGTGGACGGCAGTTTTTTCAACTGTGGTGGAGACCACCCCCCTACCTTTACACACACACACCCTTCCTTTTCCACATTGAGACCTTCTTTTAAATCAGCCATTAGTCTTCTCACCCTCCTCTCCTTCCTCCTCTCTCTCAAGCTCAAAAACCCATCAAAGTTCCTCTTCTAATCACCTCTCAAGTCATGCTTAATCTTGTTGTATTTCATAAGTTCTCACTCAACCCCTTTCTATTATTACTAGATATGTATTGATTTTATGTAGATTCTTTACATTTTAAAATAAGGAAGCTCTTGGACTCAAGCTATGGAGGAAGGAGTGAAGACAACACAAGTGATGATGGAGCTAATTGGTCAACAAATCACTTGGAAGGAGCTTCTTCATTGGTTGAATGTCCCTAATCAAGCTTCATTTGTACAAATTACACTTGTATCTTAACCTCACTCCTAATCACTCTCTTTCCTATATAAAGAGGCCTTCCCCTTTGTAATTCCAAGCCTCCCTCAGCCCATTGAGCCTTTGTATCACTCACCATGAGCCCATAAGCTCATTCATTCACTCTATTCTTGCACATCCTAGAGTGCAAATTGTTTCATGCTAGTAACCTCTCCTCCTCTTACTTGTGTTAATTAAGTGAAATGTTGTATATGCGTGTGAGAGTGCTTGATGTGATCTTGGCTAATCCTTGAGTGATTGTTTGGTAATCTATATGCTATTTGTGTTGGGAGTGTTTGAAGTCATCCATTCCTTGTGCACACACCACGGTTAATGCTTCATTCATAGTGCTCTCTCTCTCTCTCTCTCTCTCTCTCTCTCTCTCTCTCTCTCTCTCTCTCTCTCTCTGTGTGTAGCGGTCCTAGTCCACGCTTCCAAGACTAGGTGGTGCCCTCATCTCATTTCCCTTGTGGCGCAATGGAGTTTGTTTTGGTGTAGAGGCCGCCATACCAAATTTCCTTCGTCAGCGTATGATGTCTTTTTCATCAATTTGGGTCAAGACTTGATATTTATGCTTTCTACAGTGTTTGTAACAATCTTGTCAGGTCAGATATCAAAAATAAGCAGTGGATGTGCTAAAAGACATTATACGCGTATGATGTCTTTTGTCCCAGATTTTGACTATTTTTGGTTTTAAGCCTTCTCCAATGTTTATAATTGAGTTTCAAGTGTTTTTGTCATGTTTGAATATAAAAACAAGATCTGAATCCAAAATTTTCTGTTCTTTGCGTTTCTTGGGCTCTGACTTGTCTTTTTGGGTTTCTTTGAGTGTTAATGCTCTTGTTTTAAGTTGAAATTAGGGTATAACCCCCCTTTTGAACACTCTGGTAAAGTCAAAATTTCTGTTTTGGTCTCTGTTTGGTCATTTAGACATCATACGCATATGATGTCTAAAGTTGCAGATTTCCAGTTTTTTGGCACAGAATCCTTCCTAAAGCTTCCTCTAGTGCTCAGCAACTCCTAGATACACAGAAAATTTCTATGACTTTTGTTTATTGCAAGTTTCACTACTAACTCGACGGTTTAGTGATCTAACATGCAATCAACCATATCAAGCAAATACTCCAATGATTGCTAGCTCTAGATCAGGATCAAATGAAGTCCTACCTAAGCTATTCCTAATCATAAAATGGGTTTGGTAATTGTGATTTTAAAGAGATCCATTGCCACTCATGGACTAGCAAATTCTTCTTCTATCAACAACTACTCAACACCAACAAAACAACAAACAAATCTAAGCTAATCTAAAAATACTGTCAACACGGAAGACCCAGGAATACCCCACTTCCTAGTATCTCTCGAGATCTTCGGAGTCCACCACTCCTAGATCTTTTCTAACTAAAGTATACAAAGTAGTTTATACGACTCACCTCGTAGGATTAGTTTAAGGTCACCTACTTAGGGCTCTCGTCCCCGGCAACGGCGCCAAATGTTAAGGCGGTTACGCCGCTAGCGGAAGCTAAATAGCGAGAACTCAACCAACAACAGAATTTGTCAGACGAGGACGGAGCTTGCAGGCGCATGGAAACAACTAGGTGGGTGTCAAATCACCTACTCGACCTTCTAATGACAATCACTACTAAGGAAATCAAATCTAAGTTCTAAAATATGCAAGTGACTGAAATCCGTACTACGAACGAATGCTATACGAAACAGGATCTAGAATCATTGAATCGATCTCAAATTCAAGGGGAAGTCTATACACTAGGTAAGAACAACACCCTAAAGACTTGAACTGCAAAATCAACCTATAACCACTCCGTGCGGTAAACGCGTATGAAGACAGGCCGAAAAATACAGGTGATCAAAACTTGACCCCGATGGTACGAATGTGTAGCTCTACTCATTGTGGTTCTATAGATATGTTGCACGCTCCATTTCGACACACGAGTTGGAAGAAAACTCACACCGAAGCTCGTAGGAACTTACCACACATAGAAGCCGATAGCGCGCACTCTTGGTATCTGTGCGTAGCTCTCGCCGTTGCTAACACAATGGCGGTGTCGCTTCTCCAATGGCGGCTCCGTAGCTCGCGTAGCAAGTAGATAAGACTCTCTCTCTCTCTCTCTCTCTCTCTCTCTCTCTCTCTCTCTCTCTCTCTCTCTCTCTCTCTCTCTCAGACACAGTCACGGTGCTCAAAAACTCACTTTGATTAATAATCTGAATCTCCCTTAGGTTACAAAACTTTGGCTTATATACCTCAGCCTTGGAGGTGAGAACATCTCTAACTAATTACATCAGCAAGTGAAATTACTTCGGGATTACAAGCTGGAAACTCAATTGAGTCCCGTTACTTAATGAATGGCTCAAATCAAAATTAATGTCGGAGAGACATTTATTACAATCAATGGTTACAAAATGATGAGTGTGAGCAAAATTGTGGGTGTGATCCTCTGTTGGCTCAACACATACAAAAAAAAATTATAAACAAAGTTGGCTTTGGTTACTTCAATTGGTTATCTATACACACCCCTTGAGTGATTAATTTAGCCAATCCAAACCCGCTTTAACAATCATTGCAAAAGTAATTGCTCATATTTGATAACTCTAATCATCCAAATCAAATCGGATTTGTCATTTGGTTTGTATGGTTACACACAATTCATTATAGCATTTGCAAAGGCACAATTCACTAAAATTTTTACCAATTCCCATCAAATCGACATACACATCAATTATTTGGCCAAATTAATCATCATAATTGGTTTAAAAATACCAATTATTCATTCAAGCACCGGATTGCACATGCCATTGAGTAGGCACACACACCTATATTTAGGCCAAAATTTTATGCAAAAATTACATCAATGCCACATTGGAATGCACAAATTGCAAACTCAATCAAGCATAAATAAATGCATGCATGCTAAATTTCTCAAAAATTAACACTATTTCTACCCAATCAAGCAATGCACACACTCAAAAATTAAGCACCAAAATTAAAATTTGGCTCAATTGCTAATGCATCTAGACTTACACCTAATGATTGCACACACTTTTTATGATCATTTCACAATTAAAAATCATTTGGGTGCCCTAATTGACCATCAATCATAGAAAATCAAGTGGTTTTGGATAGGCACACACACGCAATTTTTGCCCAATTTTTTGGCAATTAAGCTTATCCAATGATTAAATTATCCTGACATACACATCATTTACATGATTTCATACTCATGTATCATCAGTTCCATCACTTTATATGCATGCACACACTAAAAATTAGTTGTACACACACTTGAAATTTTTGACAGCTTTTTCTCTCTTTAATGTATGCACACACACAATGATTTTTATGCACACACATAAATTCTTGATCAAGAATTAAGCATTATTTGGATACACACAAAGTTTATTAGTCACAATTTGACTATCAATTTCATTCAAAGTATATCAAATTAGGTGCAAAGTGTAGGTCAATTTGTGTTACACACCTAATTATAGAAAATAATTAGCAAATTGAATCACATTGATCAATCAAAAAGTGACATAACAAGTAAGTGCACTTATATCGTAATTACACTCCAAGCTATTCCTTTGCTCCACGCGAAGTCGCATCATTGCATACACAAGTGTGTGCACCATCAAATCGGTTCCAAAATTGACCATTTGTAGGTCAAAATCAAACACTCAAATCATCAAATTAGGCATAAATTGATACAATTAACTTGATTAGAGTATGATTCCACCTCTTTCAAGGGGATTTCACATACTTTACACTTCAAATGTTAGTGGTTAGGTTAGCAAGGTTAGTCAAAATTAGT
The DNA here is from genome assembly GCF_014529385.1 of Adiantum capillus-veneris. NCBI lineage: Eukaryota > Viridiplantae > Streptophyta > Polypodiopsida > Polypodiales > Pteridaceae > Adiantum > Adiantum capillus-veneris. The sequence goes on from NC_140941.1 coordinate 128,774,259, forward strand.
AAAAATTAGCATGAAATTAGTAAAATTAGCATGGAAAGAAGCGAAATTAGCCAGGGTTATCATGAAATTAGTGAAATTGGGGGGGGGGGGGGGGGGGGATTAGGGGTTTGGGGTATTCATAACTCAACATTAGCATCAATTTCTTGCACAAACATCATCAAATCAAACCAAAAATTGAGTCACACACTCAAAAACCAACAAAATTAGTAGTGAAATTACTATATTCTACACATCCTAAACTCACTAGCTTAGGTTATCGATCTCCGGTAATGGCGCCAAATGTAGAGAGGCGTTGTAGCACGACCTAATCGCAACCCACAAAATTGTCAGATCGTGGATCAGTAACCCGGCTAGGGCATGGAAGCACGAGCCTAATATGTATAGACATAGAGGATTCAAGGGATCCTTCTACTCATCATAGAGAGAAGCCATGGAAATGGCTTCCTCTAATCAGAAACACATTCCTGCTTACTAATCACTTTCACACAATCACGTGGTTGAAATTAACCTCTCACATCAATCACTCTATTCACAACTCTTAATCACACAACTACACAAGCATGCAATTAACATACCTACTCCGCATTAGTGTGTCCATTCCGGCACAACCCCTCAATGTGACTATGTATGAACACACACTAATTGCACACCTTGTAGAGAGAGATGAAGAGAAGGAAGACATAGCCCTCACACACCATGGCTAATGGTGTGGATAGAATATATTAACTCAAAAAAGATATTAGATATCTACCATCACACTAATACAATCTCACTCCACATAATCAAATAAATAAGAATAATAAGAAAAAAAGAGTATTTGATTATTAGAAATCAAGAGCTACATGGGCATGGAAAGCCCATGAGCCTCATGACCATCCACTCTACAAAGAGAAGAACTCACCCAAGAATGACTTCTCATTAACCATAGGGTTCTTTTATAGCTTTGGGCCTCAAACCCTTCAACTATGGAATAAACTTGAGCTCTTTAGCCTAGACTTATACAACGTTGGAACTCCTAAATGAGCCCAAGGCCCTATACAATGAAAAGAAAATATTGTGCACTATAGCATATCCACAGCTTGGTGCATAATTGGTGTAGCATCTGTTAGCCATTGCTAACATAGGGAGGTGTTGTAGCACGACCTAATCACAACCCACAAAATTGTCAAATCATGGATCGGTAACCCGGCTAGGGCATGGAAGCACGAGCCTAAGATGTATAGACATAGAGGATTCAAGGGATCCTTCTACTCATCATAGAGAGAAGCCATGGAAAGGGCTTCCTCTAATCAGCAACACATTCCTACTTACTAATCACTTGCACACAATCACGTGGTTAAAATTAACCTCTCACGTCAATCACTCTATTCACAACTCTTAATCACACAACTACACAAGCATGCAATTAACATACCTACTCCGCATTAGTGTGTCCATTCCGGCACAACCCCTCGGTGTGATTATGTTGCACACACACTAACTGCACACCTTGTAGAGAGAGATGAAGAGAAGGAAGGCATAGCCCTCACACACCATGGCGAATGGTGTGGATAGAATAGATTAACTCAAAAAAGGGATTAGAGAGCTACCATCACACTAATACAATCTCACTCCACATAATCAAATAAAGAAGACTAATAAGAAAGAAATTGTAATTTATTATTAGAAATCAAGAGCTACATGGGCATGAAAAGCCCATGAGCCTCATGACCATCCACTCTACAAACAGAAGAACTCACCCAAGAATGACTTCTCATTAAGCATAGGGCTCTTTTATAGCTTTGGGTCTCAAACCCTTCAACTATGGGATAAAGTTGAGCTCTTTAGCCTAGACTTATACAACTTTGGAACTCCTAAGCGAAGCCAAGGCCCTATACCATGAAAAGGAAATATTGTGCAGTATAGCACATCCACAGCTTGGTGCATAATTTGTGTAGACTGTGTTAGCCACTGCTAACATGGGTGCAGGGCAATCAACTTATGGATTGATGGCCACATTTACCCTGATGAGTAATATCACTGAGCTTATGCATTTTATTAAAGATGGAAGAGACAGGGTTTGTTTGGCTACTGCTGGAGATTGCATTCAGCTTTCATCGATGAAAGGTAAGCAAGTAAACATCTCTTTGCTGCCTATTCATCATTGCAAAAGAAGTCTGCAAAAGATCTACATCAATTCAAAGAGGAAGCCAACAAGAAGACAAAGCAACTGAATGATGAGATGGCGAATCTCAATAAAAAAAGTATAACAGCAAAAAGAAGAGCAGGAGCGTGGACTAGAAATTATGTTCGACTACAGCAAACTTCACAAAATATGTATCAGCAAATCGATCATCTCACACACGTTCACCTGGGCTACCACATTTGTAAGCACAAGAGACAAGTGATATCCTTGGTATCCTCAAGTGGTGGAGCTCAAAAAAGACGTGTCCGTCAAACTCGATAAGAATACAGATGGAAGATTCTAATTTCCTACATGTTTTGCAGGTTGGTGTAACGTTAATTCAATATGAAAAATCTTGGCTTGAATGATGATGGGAATTGATTATGATGCTCAAACAACAGGACGTGCTCTATTGTAGCATATCATCAAGCCAAAGGAGTTGGTTGAGCTACTGGATGACCCATCCAATGCTAGAGTTGCTAATGTTTCACAGCAGAAGTGTTTCAGTGAGCTAAAGAGAATTGTGTTGCCTCAAGTGATGATGGAGGTGTGTGAAAACGCAGGAATAAGTTTCAAGGCCTATGAATCTTTGTATAAAAGTGTCACACTCGTTCATCGGTAAAAGGTTTGTTTAGGTTTCTTCCAACACCTTACAGTGTCACTGTTGCAAAAAAGTGCACTAATAATGATGTTGCAAGCTTGTTGGGTAGATTTCAGTATGTGGAGGATGACATGCCATTAGAAGACAACAAATACTTCCACTACAATGAGATTAACAATGTGTATGTCGACTTGTGGAAGCTCCAAGAGTCAATGAAAAGATTTATGGGTTGACACAGGAAGAGTGTGATGGCAAAGTGACATTTGTTATGAAGCTTGATGAGTGCCAAGTTGTTAAAGGGCAATGGCTCAAGAGAGTAAGCATTACGTTGGTGAGCAGGGCCTTGGAGGGTGCTGATATTGAGATAAATGGCAATGAGAAGGAAAACACGTGTTTAGATATTCAATCAAAGAACAATATTTGATGGCTCGCAACTTTTCATCTCCCACATGAGACACATGAGGCCCTGAAATGGTATTTCAATCACATCGCAATAGTTGACGTCATTTGGTAACAACAATAAGGACAAAGATTCCATGTTTCAGGTCTTGGAACATTTCAAGCTGAGTGGCATTTGGTAGGAGACTTGAAAACACTCAAGTGTATGTCAAGGTGCAAGTAAGGTGCAATGACTCTCTTTCCATGCACTTATTATTGTTGCCACAGTAAAGTCTCAATCGGAACTGAGAGCAAGGGTGCAAAGGCCACCAAGTTGGAAGGTGGTAAGGGTAAGGGTGGAAAAGTTACATTCAACTCTGGAAAAGGTGTATACACTACACAAACAATGGGTAAAGCACTACAACAATGGTTTCAAGGTATCCTCAGTTGTGACTAGCAAGTACCCCCTAATCAAAACATGGGTGATCCAAATTGGGATCCTATTCTTCCAATACCACTGATAAATGTGCATGTATATTGGGATCCTATTCTTCCAATACCACTGATAAATGTGCATGTGTGCACCCTTCATGCTCGTCTACAAATTCTTGACAAGTTCCTTATGCTCCATATTGATTATGCTTGGAATATGGATCCTATAGAAAGAAGAGAAGAGTGTACATGAGAAATCGAATATATTCTATCAAGTGTTGGTCTACATGGGGGTGCAGTTGAGATATCAAAGGACAAGAAGGCATAAGTACACATGATTCGCCCTAATAAAATATGTATAGGTGGTAGTAAAGCTAGGCATTTGCTTTCAAACTATATTGACTCCAAAATTCCCAATGAGTTTCAGTTGTGGAAAAAGGTGTGTGACATTACCACCTACAAAGGTAATGAAGCAACCCTAGGAATTAAGCGTGCTCGTGTGTGGAAATCTACTGATGATATTTTTCTTCTTTTCAAAAAGACAAAGCTAATCGATGATGAGATATCCACCTTAAAGTTTGTAATCAATAGTTTCACGGAAAAAATGGTGGGGATGTTTGGGGGGACACACACATAATACATTACATGGTGTGTTGAACATTTGATGTTTGTAGTCAAAATGCATCTATGTGCAAAACTAAAGTTTGGTTTTTTTTCAACACATTCTTTTTGCACATAGTGCATTTTTTCTCAACACTTACGGTTCATTAGGCATCTGGAGAAGCCAAGGAATGGAGCGCTCACAATATCAAGCAAAAGCAATGTATTTTTAAAATGCACAACATGGAGGTGGAAGGAAAAAGTGAAATGCCCTTCACGAGATGTTCAATTGGTTCTACAGAGTTTTAGCAGGGAGGGACACAAAGAAGACTAGAGAACAAAGAAATTTGAAATGTAGAATAGGGAAAATGGTTAGCTTGAGGGCGATCACAATTATAGCATGTTTTGAGTACCAAAAATCAATTCTGGTGTTTGTTGGAGACAAGGCGGCGTGCCTCGATAGGTGTTGGATGGAAATCTAAACTTTTTTTGACACTAATCATTTCTATTGTAAATATGCATTGTCATGCAAAGTGATTTGTTAAGGCCACAATCAATAGTCTCATGGGTCAAGTTTGGTCTATTTTGGAGTCTTTTGTAATTTGAGCAATTTTATTGAGTTAAAATAAAAAAATAAAAAATTAAGTACTATATAAGTCAAAAGTCACAACTAAAAGTTCATTTCTTGTTTGCACGTTTTAGAAGATCCTCTCAAGCCCAAACATGCACGCAATCATATCTTACACAAGTGCACACCACTACACACAACAATGATACCACTGCCACTGACACCAATGAAAATCCGCAGCCAATACCTCATAAAGAATCCACCACTTCAAATCCACATCCTCAACCACAAGTGGATAGCCGAACAAAGCAACCAACTCCAAATACCCAACCGCTCCCCCAACCTTAGAATCCAAAGGATCAAAACACCATGCGGCAGATTTTTGGTGATCTTCAACCACTACATCGTGCGAATCGCACACCTCTGCCAGATCTCTCGTCGATCTCATCTCTAAACAGACCCACATAAGAAATAAGAGCAAGTGAAGAGGAATACTGAGATTCGTTGCTTAATGAGGGACCCTCACTTGTTGTCACCTGGAGATCAAGTAACGGCAGCACCTGAAGCTCAAGCAACAGCTGGACCTGAAGCTTAAGCAATCGCGACTACATCACAAAAATTCCCTCCGCGTGTCAAACAAAGGGTGATCAAAGTAATACCATGTGATCCTTTTTTAGAAGCACGAGATTCCAAGAGGAGGAAAAGAATGAGAGAGATAGAAAAGAAACAAGCAACCGATAAAGAAGAACAAAGTTTGCAAGAAGAATAAAGAAGACAGAGACAACAAGAAGAATGGAGAGAGTCGAGGCTGAGAGAGCTCACTTGGCTAACTTACAAGCATGAGCAAAGGCAGAGATGAGAGCGGAAGAGGATAGATCTTAGGCCACCCAACAAGAAAAGGTTGGGAGCTCTAGACCTTCAAAAATTCCTCAAAGATCAAAACAATGTGCTAAAAAGAAAAAGGACAAGCTCACACCCGAAGAGTAATAGGCCCAAGAGGAGAGGAGGAAAAAGTACAAAAACGAACCTCCTCAATGGGCCAGACAAGCGGCTCCTCCACCACCACCAACAGTCGCAGAAGAAACGACGATGGAAGCTAGCCACGGTTGCTTTACATGAGATCTAAAAATATTAGAAGAGCACCAAGCCAATAATACCAAAATCAGCCTTGTCTCAAGTGATGAGAGAAATAATGTATGAATATTTAGATTCGGTTACATGTATACAATGTGCAGCTCTATTGGCCTTACAGAATGCCACCGAGGACATTTTGGTGCAGTTATTCCAAGATGGTGTTTCATGCATGGTGCATGCTAAGCGAGTTACACTAAAAAATATAGATCTAGCAATCAATCTGAGAAAAGAAGGGTGCCTCCACAAGAATTAGTTTATACCATATAGCCTCTGTTTATAAGATTTGTAATCTCTCCATATGATATGAATGAGTTGAATTTCTACCATTTGGTGTAACTATAATAATTACTTGTGTACTTTTTGTTCTTGAAGTATTTGAATTAATCAAGTTGTTAGATTTCACACCTCCTCAACTATCCAAGCACCCGTCGGACGTGGGATGCTTATCGGTGATTTTTTTGCAAAACGAGACCATTTTGGGTGCGCATGGAGTCCACGGGACCTCCAAGTTGCACGATGATGCTAGACGGTCCAAAAAAAAGTCATGTATGCTATGACGTGTAGGTCAAAACTGGTCCCTGCACGTTGTGGTGTACAGGGCCCTTTTTTGGCCTGTGCGATTCCGCCTAGCGTCACCATGCAACTTGGTGGTCCTGCGGCCTCTGTGCACAGTCGAAATGGCTCGTTTTGCAAAAAAATCACCGTTAGGTGTTCCACGTTTGGTGTGTGCTTGGATGGTCTAGGAGGTGTGAACACGTTGCAAAAATAAAAATTTATTGGCCAATATGAGCAATAGAAAAAATAAATTATAGGAAGTGACAAAAAACAATAAAAAGGACAAAAATATTTTATATTGCTTTGGATACTACATCATGGCTGGTTGGTTTTCTTGTAAATTACATTTGTGGGTATAGAGGGAATGGCAAACTTGGCACCAATGGTTTTTACAATATCCTCTAGGTTTGTCACCCCTTGACCTAGGCTTAAGGCACAATGGGAGAGGATTGTTCCAGGGTGCTTTCCTATAAAAGCATACAATGCCACCTCTTGGTCCACCAAGATACACTTGGAAGCATTAAGGGTAAGAGAATCTTTAGCAAGGATGGAACTTGATGATTTTTACTTGAGCATCTTCACAAAACCATGCTTGGAAAACTCTATGTGAGCAACTCGAAGAATGGGTGGCCCTAGATGGCTAAGGTAGTGCCACAAGGAGTTATCCCTACCCATAGGAATGTTACGCAAACCTCCAGTACGCATTGCAAACTTATCAACATGGTATGTGGTCTGCAAAACATTCTAAACAACTTCAACACTTACTGTAATGAACAATATACTACGTTTAAAAATGCTTACCTTAGTTTCTTCATCCATCTCTTCAAGAGTTTTCCTTATACGGTTGATGCTAGAGTGATCTTCTTCACCCATACTGATCAGCGGTTTGTGTGGATGGAAAGAGCTTTCCAAGATGCTTTCAATAAATGAGACACATGATTTGATTTCTGTAAGTATATTTTCCATGGTTTGTACCAAATTATGTCTGTTTTCACTAGGGAGGAAAGAGAGGCTTGTTGGGAGACCTTGGTCTTCAAAGTCAATTTGAAAGTTGACCTTCTCTTGCTTTCCACTGGGATCCTTCATGCCCGCATAGATAGCAAGCGCTGAGAGCAACTCATCTTCTCTGATTCCTAATGTCTTTGCAATGTCATCAAGGAACAAAAAGTGACAACCATCCATCACCACTACATGCAAAGTGAGAATTTGGAGGTCAAAAACTTCCTCCAACACCTCATCTCCCTCTATCATCCAATATTCCTCCCTAGTGGATCTAGAATCTTGAAGGAGTACGAGTGTCGAAGATGCTTCTGCCTACTCATCAACCTCTTCAATAACTTCATTCCAGAATAGTCACATGCAGTTTCTAGTTGGCCTTTTCCTTTGATTTTCCCCTCTCCATGCCCTCAAGAACAAAGTAAGACTAGGACCATGTCCCAAGAGATGAATAGGGTGCCTATGCACCCCATGCTCAAGTCTATGAGGTCATCCTCATCCTCTGCCCTCTAGTCCCGCTCGATAATTTCTTTAATAATAAACCTCAACAAGCGATAGCAAAAGTTTTTGTCGGCCGCATAGAGGTGTTTGAGAAAATCCATTGGCAACCACGCTGTGAGCGGCATGGAAACACACAGAACGCCTCTATAACGACCCGACACACACTCTTGGGAAGATACACACACACACACACACACTATGGGGCACCACTCGGCTTACACAACACACCTGGCCGAGACAGGGAACACACCTATGGAGTGAGAGGAGAGAGACTATCTGTTTGCCCACTACACACAGAGAGAGAGACACACACACACACACACAACCAAAAACTCAGCTCAAAAGAGGAGAACTTCTGATGTTTAGATACAAATGAGCTTGGGTCAACACCAAGGGGGCAAATAGCTCACACAGTATGGGTAAAATAAGCCAGATACAATCACAAACTGGAGCAGAAGATTCGCTCATTGGAGAAACTTACACAGCCAAAACAGCAGAAAAAAAGTGAGGAATTTGGCAAAATGGACATCTCCATCGCGTACGGAACGGCCCAAAACCCCAGTCTACAATGTCAAAGTGCTCAAATCCGACCTCAGATGAGCAGTTTACGGCCAAAACAGGCTCCAAAATGAGCAAAAACACAGTTGCGGCTGTTCCTCCTCTCTTCTCCACGTTTTTTCTAGTCTTCTCTCAGTTTTTTCAGTTCCCACACTTAGCTTTAGTAGTTGGGCACCCTTGGTCTTTTCGTTGACCTCAAACGGACCCCAAACAGGCCAAAAACTGACCTTGCAGTGCGTAGTTGTCACTTTTTTGCATCATCCGCACACCTGGCACTCAAATTTTTCCAATAATGCATCCCGCCACCACGTGAAGTGGCCCCAAAATATGGTCCTCATGATGACCTTTCTGCATAATTATCACAAGAAAACACCCACGTTGTGTCCGTACTCATCCACGTACAAGTATTGACCCCATTCGACCTCCTGACGCCACTAGATGCTATCTGACGCACCCTCATGTCGTCGGCCCACGGATAGCTTCCTCGATAAGTTTTACGCGCTAGAAACTCATTATTATTGTAGAAAGAACACACTGGTACTGGTGATAGTGAAAATCGATGCACTATGTACATGCTGTCCTACCTGTACACATGTGGGCCCCACCCACATAACCACTTGGCTATGGAAAATGGGCAATTCTTTATTTGATGCACCATGCATGTGTATGTACATATGCACAATACCTTGCTCCAAAAAACTCCTGACATAATTTGCCCATCCCCTAGCCTGCTAGATCATTCATGATCAGCAGCAGCAAAAAGCGATATGAGACTCGCAGCGTCACAAGTCTCCTCATCCTTCACCAACACTACTTGATCCACAGACAGCTCATCTTGCTCTACCATCATTAACTAGCATGATACAATTTAAGACACAATCGATTTATCCTTGACTTATGTAGAACCCCATCCAGGTTAGCCAGCTGATATGTACCATTCGAGAAACACTCCACTACCTTGAAAGGGCCTTCCCACTTAATTTGAAACTTCTTTTGGAAGGTGTTGTCCAGCTTACTGTTGTAGTGCAAAACCAAGTCATGCTTCTTGATACCCTTACTTTTAACCTTTTCATTTATCTTTTCCAAAGCCCTATCTTGCATCTGCCCATAATGTTCCAATGCACACATCCTATCCAGCTGAACCTCTTGTAACTGTAACAGCCTCTCTTTGAATGCATCACTAGGCGGCCCAAGCAACTTCTCTAACATCTTTACTGCAGGCAACTCCACTTCCACAGGCAATAATGCTTCCTGTCCATATACCAAATCAAATGGAGTAAACCATGTACCCGTCTTCACTGAAGTATGGTAAGCCCATAATGCACTAGGCAATTCCAAATCCCAATTCTTTCCTTGGTGCTCTGCCACTTTCAAAAGAATTTGCACCAACTCACCATTGAATCTTTCATTTATGCCATTACACTGCGGATAATAAGGAGTGGTATGCTAGTGCCTAATCTTCATCTTTGCGCATAAAAAATCTAGTAGTTTAGCTCTAAAGCCAAGCCCCTTATCTGAAAGTAGCTCCAGTGGCACCCCAAACTTGCAACATATTTCATCATACACAAATTTTTCCACATCCTTTGCAGTGATCTGTTTTACTGCTATAGCCTCTGCCCATCTAGAGAGATAGTCCACTGCAGTCAAAATATAGCTTTTGCCCCTACTTGTGATCGGTAATGGGCCTATTGCATCAATCCCCCACTTTTCAAACACATCAAATGCCATAATGGTTTTTCGTAACTCTGGCTTCAACACTCTCTTCCCAAATGCTTGACACCTATTGCAAGACCTACACCAATGGTGAACATCCTTGTGAAAACTAGGCCAGACATACCCTTCTTGCAAGATCTTATGCAAAGTGATCTTTAGAGCAAAATGGCCGCCACATGCGCCTTCATGATTCTCTTCCAACACTCTATAAAGCTCCTCCCGCCAAGGTACACGTCTCAACACGAGATCAGCCCCTTTCATGTATAAGACATCACCAATCAATTTGTACCTGTATGCTCTATGCACAAAACCATACTTCTTAGACTTCTGAATCTCCTTTGGAATGATTCCTGTTAGCAAAAACTCCTCCTCTTGAGCCAAACGTTCCCGGCCATGATAAAGAGGTAAAGTGGTCCTCAACACAAATAACTCCCCAATCATGCTTTGAGCTCTTCATGTGCTTCTCCATTTAGAGAACGTTCAATGTGTCTGATGCTCCATGCTTCAAACTTTTTTAACGGGCCTTTAATTTTGAAACACATTTCCTTCAATGAGTTGTTCTTGCTCTTCCACACACCCAGCACTTGCTTCACCACTAACAAGGCATCACCTTTTATGCTCAACCTTCGAACCCCATGCTTCAAACAAATGTGTAATCCGGCTTCCAGAGTAGCATATTCAGCCTCATTGTTACTATGAGCATCCAATTTGAACCCTCTCTTGCATACTAGCTTCCCCTCTGGATCATAAAGTGTTATACCCCCTGAAGCTGCATCATGGCTCTTTCTGTATAAGCCATAAAAGAATAACACATGTGCATTGCTGATCTGTGGCACTTCTTCAACTACCTTTCTCACCACCTCTTCCTTAACAATAAGGGGATTCTCCTTGTAGGTCAACAAATCAGCTAGGGTAGCCCTTGTACTGTCTTCCACTAGAAAAGAGAACTCAAACTCTTGCAGCTCAATCACCCATTTCTTCACCACATTTGACATGTTAGTGCCATTAATTAATTGTGGCAAAAAGGCATAACTCGTTAAGAAAACAAAAGGTCGTGGTAGCAAGTAATGACGAAATCGTCAACAAGAAAATATTACACTGGCCATCACTAGCTCAACTTCCGAGAACTTTCTCTCTGCTACCAACTTCACTCGACTTGCACAATACACTGGCCTCATATAATGGCTGCCCTTCCCCTTTTGCAATAGCATGGCTCCAATGGCATCATCCCCTACTGATGGGATTTACATAAAACACTTTCTCCCAATCAGGAGCCTGCATGGCTAACAACCCCCCTAACACCTCTTTCACTTCTTGAAACACTTCTTCACACTTGTCATCCCATTGCAATGGATCATGCTTTGCCACTTGTTGTAATGGATAAAGAAGCTGAGAAGACAATGGAATAAACAGTGCCATGTACTTCACTTTGTGTATAAAGGTTGCCAATTGCTTCGTACTCGTAGGTGATGGGAGAAGAATAATAGACTTAACCTTATCTCGATCAGCCTCAATGCCATTTTCTGACACCATGTGGCCCAATAACTTCACCCTTGGCTGTGCTAGATGACATTTCTTTGGATTTAGTTGTCCTCCACATTCATCATATCGAGCTAATACCATCTGCAACTTCTCATGGTGCTCAGCCCTACTGCTATAGACACAAAAGTCGTCCATAAAGGCTTTAACACAACTACCAATGAATGGTTTCAATACCCAATTTTCTCTCTCTTGATAGAAAGATGGTCCATTTTTCAACCCAAATGGCAATAATATTTAGCAATAGCATCCCCATGGCGTAATAAAAGTTGTCTTTGTGCGGTCTTTAAGAGCAATCTTCAATTGAAAATAGCCTGAAAAACCATCACACACACTGTACCTCTCATAACCTGACTGAATCCAACATCTGATCAATGAATGGAAGAGGATATGGGTTCTTCTTAGTGGCTACGTTTAAGGGTTTAAAATCTACACAAATCCTCCACTTCCCATCCTTCTTTGGACTCACTACTACTGGACTCACCCATTCTGTGGTCTCCACTGGGACTATGAACCCTGCCTTCAATAGCTTGTCCACCTCTTCCCGCAAGGCTTCCATTTGCTCTTGACCCATCCTTCTTAGCCTTTGCCACACTGGCTTAGCACCCTCTTTCAGCTCTATATGCATCTCTTCTCCTTTCAACCCTCTAATCTCTTCATATGAAGTAATGAACAAATAAGGAAAACTAGCTAGCATATGCAAATATATCTCCTTCTACATAGCTGAGAGGTCTCCACTGATCATTTGTGTCATCAATTCCTGCTTCTTTGGCAACTCAACCTTGGTTTGCATCAACCCTTCAATCACTTCATAAGGCCCTTCACTTTCATCTTCAACCTCATTTGCAAATGCAACTAAACCAGACTTCTGGATTCCTTTGTCCACCATCAAAAGAAATGCAACATCAACATCCTCATCACTGCTAGTAGTGCTATCACTGTCTTCATCAGACACTGTGGAGTAGTCTTCATCACTAGACTCATCCTCATCTTCATAAAGCTCCTCCAATCGTTTTCTTGTGTCCATATTATGAAGCTTCTTGGCACCTGTCTTTCCATAGAGGCTAATCGTACCACGTCTCCAATCTTGAACGGCTCCCACTGCACGTAACCATGGTTTGCCCAGTATAACAGGATATGCTCCCAACCCCGCTGGCATCACATGAAAATCAACCACTGCCTTTGCATCATATGCTTCCACTTCTAAGCTCTTTACAACACCCAGACATTTTACTTTTTGATGGTTTGCCAATCTAATCCGAAAGCCTGACACCCCAGTCACTGTAAGACCCATCTTCTCAACGCATGAGTGTGTAATGACACATATTTGGGCTCCCCCATCCACATAACCTTGTCCCAAATTTTTCCTTTTATGCCACACATCTACTATTGGACAAATGTCCGGTAGCTCATCCATCGCCAACACCTTCACTGAACCTCTCTCTGGCTCTTTCTCCATTGGGTTAACCATCCTCTTCCATTGTCGCTTTAACTTTGGCACCATCTCTATAAGCTGCCCAAAAGTAACATCTGCCTTTCTGCTTGTCAGATCCTCCTTCAAGTCATAGCTTAATTGCCCATCCCCTAGTGGAAAATCTGAAACATGAAACTTGCGACGATCCCTTCTTTTCCTCTTGGCCTTGACATCCTCGCCTTCATGGCTCTTTCCTTTCTTCTTGCTAGGACCTGGGGCACTTCTTCCTTCCTTTTCCTCTGTGGTCCTCTTCCCAATAGGCATCACTAATGTATCCTCTAGCTTTGATGCCTTCTCCAAGGTAACTACACTTATCACTTTTGTCTTTCCCTTTTCCTCCTGGGTTAATCCATTGGTTCCTTCATCTCCCTTAATTTCGACGCCATAATCATTGGACCTAGTTAGCACCTGTCTTGGCAATGGATACATGTCTCCCCCCATCCTTGGTGGCTTATCACATTGCGGGCTGATGTGGCCCAACTCTCCGCAATTATAACATGTGGGCGTCTGCCTTCAGAACCTACCATTGCTTTGTCCAACACCATTCCTAGGTCTTTCTTCACCTCCTGGCTGATTTGCAAACCTCCCTCGACCTCGATTATTTCCCACTTGACCTAGCATGTTTAGGCTGAGATTCTTCATCAAATCTACCACTTGCCTCATGTCTTGCCTTAGCCCATCATCTTGCACTGCTGTAGTGACCACTGTTGGCATAACTTGAGGAGTAACAGAAACCACCGGTTCATTATGAACGCCTGGCATGCGACCTTGTAAAGAATCCATAGGCTGAAATTCAGACCTCATGGGTAAAGACTCCACCCCTAACTGGCTCATTTTCCACAGTTTCCACTCTTTGTTCCTTGCTACCTCTAGTGCATCTTCATATGTCCTAGGCTTCTTTAGCTCCACTCTCCAACGTATATTCTCCCAAAGACCAGCCAAGAACCTGTCCTTCTTTATCATGTCAGGTGGGGGTACATGTGGTGCTAAGGCCTTGCACATCCTCTCCCATGCCAATGAGAACTTACGTATGTACGCATCTACTGGCTCACCTTCCTTTTGCACTAAATCCTGTACTACTTGCCACACTTTGTCATGATCTTCTATCTTCACAAACTCAGCTTGCAATCCATGCCTTAGATTGTCCCAACTCAATCTTACAAGTGGATCAGCCAGACACAACTCCTCTTCAAATGCTTTGGACCAAACTCGTGCATCACTCTTCAAACAGATTTGGAGAAGACATAACATCTACGCAGGGTCACGAATCTGGTTGCTAATGCAAGAAACCTCCATCTTTTCCAAAAAGTCTTCCACATCTTCATCACTTCTTCCATGAAACTCCGGATAAGAGAAAGCCATGGCTACCCAAGCTTCAATGCTTTGAGAACCCCTTCAAACACACGTGCAAGAACCCAAAACTTTTGATTGACTCAGTTTCCAGAAACTTCAATGGAGCTCAACTTTAGATAAGGACAAACACATGCACATCAAATGAGTTTTCATAGTTAATCATTGGAATTACAACAGGCAAAGGACATTCCAGGATCTCTCGTAATCTTGTTGGCCGGAACATAAAGACTATGCGCTGCTGGAAAAAAATCTTCCTGGACACATGAACATTTATCTGGATTCTCTGAGTTAAATGAAATGGAGTGAATTGAGGGCCATTTTGATCATCCATTAAAGCCAACCATGAAGCTCCCAAGAAAGCACACCTGTCTTATCCTCTGATTTTGCCAAAATTTTAGCAGCATAACAGCATAAATGGCTCAAAAGACCAAAAGACCAGCCATCATAACTTGGAAAAATTTTGACAGAGTTTCCCCAGAAGTAGAGCAGTGTGAACCCAAAATATAGACTATATATGTATGCATAAACTGCCAACAATAGAACCCGAGCATCAAATAGGAATCACTAGTACATAGCCTATGGCGAGGTCATGAAAAGGGTGCTCCAGCTACCTGTATCACCGAAAGGATCTCCACATTTGAGAATCCCTCAACTCAATAAAACCTCAGGCTATCGACCCTCACACGAAGGCTAATGCAAATTGCGTATAGTCAAGTCTCAGAAATGACTATCTTCAAGACCAAGTCTCAGAAATGGCTGGGACTGCCAAATAAAACCAAATATGGCTCCACAAAGGCGTACAATGGCAGTTTCCACAAGTAACGTACAATCCAGCCAGACAATGCGCTCAAATAGGCGCCAAATGATGCATACCCACAACAACTGCAAGTGACACCACTGCTAGTATATCACTGTACTCCAGCTACCTATACCTGTGTGAATCACATGTATCTGTACCTGTCCCTGTAACCTATAACCTGTAGTCTACAACCTGTAATCCCGAATCTCCAAGCTTGAAGCCCGAAGCAGAAGGTACTTGAAGAAGATCCTCCGTGGGGGCTCCAAAAGAATGTGAGCGGGATGGAAACACACAGAACGTTTCTATAACAACCCGACACACTCTTCAGAAGATACACACACACACACACTATGGGGCACCACTCGGCTTACACAACACACCTGGCCGAGACAGGGAACACACCTATGGAGTGAGGGGAGAGAGACTATCCGTTTGCCCACTCCACACAGAGAGAGAGAGACACACACACACAATCAAAAACTCAGCTCAAAAGAGGAGAACTTCTGATTTTTATATGCAAATGAGCTTGGGCCAACACCAAGGGGGCAAATAGCTCACACAGTATGGGTAAAATAAGCCAGATACAATCACAAACTGGAGCAGAAGATTCGCTCATAGGAGAAACTTACACAGCCAAAACAGCAGAAAAACAGTGAGGAATTTGGCAAAATGGACAGCCCCATCATGTCCGGAATGGCCCAAAACCCCAATCTACAATGTCAAAGTGCTCAAATCCGACCTCGGATGAGCAGTTTACGTCCAAAACAGGCTCCAAAATGAGCAAAAACACAGTTGCGGCTATTACCTCCTCTCTTCTCCACGTTTTTTCTTGTCTTCTCTCAGTTTTTTCAGTTCCCACACTTAGCTATATTAGTTGGGCACCCTTAGCCTTTTCGTTGACCTCAAACGGACCCCGAACAGGCCAAAAACTGACCTCGCAGTGCATAGCTGTCACTTTTTTGCATCATCCGCACACCTGGCACTCAAATTTTTCCAATAATGCATCCTGCCACCACGTGAAGTGGCCCCAAAATATGGTCCTCATGATGACATTTTTGCATAATTATCACAAGAAAACACCCACGTTGTGTCCGTACTCATCCATGTGCAAGTATTGACCCCATTCGACCTCCTGACGCCACTAGATGCCATCTGACGCACCTGCTTACCTCATGTCGTCGGCCCACGGATAGCTTCCTCGAGAATTTTTACACACTAGAAACTCCTTATTATTGTAGAAAAAACACACTGGTACTGGTGATAGTGAAAATCGATGCACTATGTACATGTTGTCCTACCTGTACACATGTGGGCCCCACGTAACCACCTGGCTATGGAAAATGGGCAATTCTTTTTTTGATGCACCATGCATGTGTATGTACATATGCGCAATACCTTGCTCCAAAAAACTCCTGACAACGCCATGATGAATCCTTGGAAGACTATTGCATATTCTTCCATGTACTCTATCATGTAGTCAAGAAAGCTTTGGAATCCCTCTACATGAAGGTTAGCAGTGGCATACATGTTGATCATCCCCTCAAACACACTGACAAGTTCATGTGAACAATCTGCAAGTCCTAGCTTTTCTAGTTGTGTGAGAAGTGCATCAGAAGATGTTGCCATGGGTTTGTTTGCAAAGAAGATGGGAAGAGAGTTGAAAGCTAGAGTTTTGTGAATGTGAGAAATGAAGTTTAAAACCTAGAAAGTCATTTTTATGTGTCACTTTTTAAAAGCACTTAGAATTAACGTCAAATTAACTTAAAACTATAATTATAAGCAAAATTAGGGGACAAGACATTGAAAGACACCAACATTGAAAGTATCCATGCTCCAAGTTAAAAAACTTGCACATTTCAATCAATCTTGACCAAATTAAGAATGAAAAAGAGATTCAAAACACCATATGTATCAGTGGGAGAAAAATAGCTTCAGTTACAAGCTTTTACATTAATACATCGCGAAAAACCAATGGTTGTACACTTTAAACCCTCAACCATTTAGGTGTATGATCAAATAGAATCTCCTCTTAGATTGGCTCTAAAGCAGGTGTGGTCCCTTGGTTGACACTACTTTGGTTGAAATATGGCTCGATTGGTCTCTATTGCTAGGGCTTCGATTATAATACAATTTTCTCGACTACAAATACATCAAGTAAACTATGCTTGCAAAACCGTAACTGGTTATCTTTTATAGTCTATTCAGTCCTTTGACTAAAGGAAACTCCCTGCAACTTTGATACACATAGCCTGCAAAAAATTCACTTGGTGGTGGCTATAGCTTTACAGTCGTCGACTGGGTTAGTCAAAATCTACTGAAATTAGAATTTTGTTGCACTTTTGACACAATTATCATTTTGCTTGAAACTTGCACAATACAACTCCAAATTGTATTTTGAG
Organism: Adiantum capillus-veneris; assembly: GCF_014529385.1. Taxonomy (NCBI): domain Eukaryota; kingdom Viridiplantae; phylum Streptophyta; class Polypodiopsida; order Polypodiales; family Pteridaceae; genus Adiantum; species Adiantum capillus-veneris. The sequence goes on from NC_140941.1 coordinate 128,792,023, forward strand.
AAGACCATTGTGCTCACCTGGACTAGTGCTAACTATGGGATGAATCTAGCCACTTTTTGTATCAGGGGGTCATGGATTGCGATCCATGTACCCGAGGACAAGATTACTTGAAATTTGACACACAAGGTTCTCACAGCCTCTTGATGGTTGCTAGATAAATTTTGATGATTTGATAACCTTTAGCTCTCCAAAAAGTTGCTTGATCAATCTGTTTGTGGATTTTGGTCTAGATTATCTCCAACCTAGTTTCGGCCTACTTTGAGTGTTTTTTGTTATCCTTGGTTTGGGACAAAATGTTTGTGTTGGCCTCTGCTAAAAATCTGTGAAGTTATAGTCCCAAAATCTAGTAGGGGGTCATGGATCGCGATCCATGTTCCTCCACGTCTGGGCCCAAGACTTGGTCAGCTTGTTACTTGAAGTATATGTGGCCCATTTATCCATTTCTTTTTGGATTTGAAACCCTTTTGCCTTGTCAAAAGCAAGGTTTTGTAGTTGCTTGCAGTTTTTGACTTACAACTTGTTTTTGGGTGTTTTGGTCAACTTTTTGTTGTTCTTTGTGTTTTTGCCCAATTTCCTTGATTTGGTTGAGTTTTTGTGTCACTTTTTCCACCAAAAGTGTATGCCTAGAGATTTGGAATCACTTGGATCCAATGGTATCAATTCCTGCCAAAAACATTACAGGGAGTCATGGATCACGATCCATGTTCTTGCACCAGTCTACATGGAACTTTTTAGATTCACTTTTTGTGATTTGGTTATGCATTTTTTGCACTTCTTTTTTTAGTTTTGATCAGTTTTGGAGTGTTGACCATCAATTTATCAGCATTTCAGAGTTTATGGTCATTTAGCCCAAATTATGGTTTTCACCCTTTTCTTCTCTGATCTTTCAGCCCAATTTGATGGTGATAGTTTCTACTTACTCTATTCTTAAGTATTGAAATGCAACTTGAACAAAAACACACAAGACAATACAAATTGAAGTCAAAGCTGAAAACAATACAACACTCTAAAAATAATGCGAAAATCAGAGAATGAAATGCTTTTGGCTATCTCACTCACAACCCTCTTTACCTCTTGAGAATAGATCTAGCAAGCCCTCGACTTCTAGACTCTACCAAGCACTAAAATCCGTGTCTAGCATCCTGACTGCTAATGTGTAAATGAAGTGGAAATCAATATCAAAGTTTCTAATAAAATCTACAACTCGATCACTCACCACCTAAGGATCGCTATCCCCAACAACGCCGCCAATGTCAGCAGGTTGCCATGATGGACGTCTATAGCATAGCTTTTGGCACTAACACAATGTAATACTCAAGGAAGTGGCTCGGATGGGGCACGAGGCTCTTTAAGCGTGTCAACCTTAAGAAGTGAACCTACGGAATAACACTATCTTTAGCACATGCAAATCTATCGCTCTGAAATCTAGCAATGTGCCTATGTCCTATGTCACCGCACTCAGTCATCAACGTGTTTTGGCACTCAAATGGAATCCAAATGCTACAAAACTTTAGGATGATGTCTAGGACAATTAGGAGCACTAACCTACAGAGTTTGGTTGCACTCCAGAAAGGTACCAAAATCACAATCCATCATGATCAAGGTCCTATAAACTGCAATAGAACATACTAGAAAGGTCATCCTAGGGTCTAGGAACACTCTCCTATGGTTGAAATATCATAAATAGTCATTAACGCTCTCAAATCAGCATATTTAGCCAACTAACGTGTAGTCACAAATCACCGCGAAATCGATAATGAATGTACTTGAATGAAAGAGCATCAAATAGGGAACACAATACAAATTTCAAAACTGAAATTTCATTACCAAAGCTTAAGATATAATGATTACCAAAGAGTGGTCACTTTCAATTGTACGCTCAGTACTCAAAACTTGATAATGACAAGGGTCTTTTTCCCACTTTACAACATAGGCTTTATACCTAGGGATCTCTTGGACAATGTTGGCTTGACAAAACTCGAACTTTTACAGACTTTTACAACTTTACATCTCAGAGCTTCCCCATTTATAATTAAGGACTACAAATAGTGCTTTTCACTTCAAACTAGAAGTAGGTTACAGAGGGATTATACCCTTAATGAACTTCCTATCTTGCTTCACTCTCACCACCTCACACACACCTTGCTTCACCAACTCCACAATCCACAATCACAATATGTTTTTGTGTAGAAGAGACCTCCTTTTATAGGCCAAAAGGCTACCCTCTCTCATGAGGTACAACCATGTAGCCACCCTTGTGTAGACAAGTCCAAGTTGAACTCTCCCATGCGCCCATGTGTGGCCACCCTTGAGTAGACAAGTCTGCCTAGATCTTGGGGTGGTCACTTAATATTCATGTAACTATAACATGAGTACAGCAGAAGGGGTTATTTACTTTCATCCTTTTTCACATTTTCACATATAGAACGGCATCGTAAAATGAAATCAAGAAAAAAATTTGATGATTGAATAGAAAAAGGGTGTATTTTATTTGTCAAAAATTCACAGATAAGGAGTTCTAAAAATAGTCCTTGAATGCACTTGATATACACAATTTATACATAGTGACCCCCTCAAGGCCTAGATATCGGCCATTTGCCCATGTGTGGCCGTAAGTCTGCGTAAAACTCCTCCACCAGAAATTGACTACTAGCCATGGCCAATTGGCCAACCGACTAATGTTTTTTTACCACTTTCTGGCCTCCATCACTTAACAATATTTTGATGAAAATGAATATTTTGACATGAATTTTTTGTTTTTTTGCCAGTGATTTTTCTCATGTATGATGGCTGCTCCTCATAACAAGGGCCTTACAAATGTGTGTTTTTTAGACTAAAAGTTACAAGGGGTGAATCATACTCCATGCTTAACAGTGATACGCCTCTTTTGTATCTTTTTCAATGCGATGGAAACATTTATATCATGCAAGGCAATTAATTGTAGTTTCTCTTTCTATGCGATAAATAAAGGTATCAAATGAAGAAATCATAAAGGACAAGCAAAAACTATTGAGTTGTTGCACAAAGAAATAATTATGCGCACAAGATTTTCTCCATTATAAATATTTAGAGAAATACATCTCATAAGATGTGCATCTGGCTAGCACTACCAAATTTGGGCACAACAAAGAACATGTTCAACATAGTGTCTTGCAAGCGCATAAGAGAATGGATTTCTTTACACCTTTGGTAAGTTGGTTATGTCATCCTGGGTGCTCTTTAAGGCAACACAAACGTCCTCTTCATGCTCTTTTCGATTCTAGTCCAGGCCAATTTTCCTCTCCATCTTCACTTTTTATATAAAGCCCATGAGAGGGTTGTTATTATCAGCTTCTTTCACATTCTGTCCACTGTCATCCCTCATAGCTTCCTCTTGCACACTCATGATTTTTTCCTCTAAAGCACTTATTTTATCAACTACAGCAGGCCTAGGTTTTGGCTGATTAATCATGATGAAGTCATCATCATCATCCATTTCTTTACTATCTACAACACCCCTGGGTGATCTCCCTTGCTACAATGTCACATTTACCCCTTCATTCATTCTATGTAGTTCATCCAATTCATCATTATAGAGCTTCTCTTCTTCTATCCTTTTCTTGACATGCTTCTTGTCATTCATGCTTCCCACATCATTGCTTCTGGTGTATTCCTTCTAGACATTAATTATCATGAAAAGCTAGATATTTAACACAACAATTATCATACTAAAAGTGATGGTAATCATGGGATGTGTGGTAGCGAACATAATGACTATGTACATATATATGGTATGCTAGGTAGCATACCATTATGATTTCTTGTATGCTTAGTATGACAATAAGCATTCCATGTACTTGGAATGCTAACTAGCATATTGTGTCTTCTAGCCACCATACCCACTATGCTAACTAGCATACAGACTAAGCTAACAAGCATAAATAGCATGATTTTAGTCTCTCATAGGATGCCAACTAGCAAAAAATTTCATGAATATTGTAATTGGGTATGCTTATTAGAATACCCAACATACTCAAGATGTATGCTAACTAGCAAACTTGGTATGGTAACTAGCATAATTGTGTATGTTATCTAACATAGCTGGGTATGCTAACTAGCATACATAGTATGCTAGCTAGCATACACACTTTGCTAACTAGCATACAGACTATTCTAACAAGAATTCATAGAATAACTATCATGTATGCTAGCTAGCATAGTTGGGCATGATAGCCAGCATACCCACATACTATGTTAATTAGTATACAAACTATACTGACTAGCATACATGGATAGCATACCCACTATGCTAACTAGCATACATACTATGATAGCTAGCATACATAGCATAATAAACAAGTAGAAAGAGGAGATCAAGTTCCAAGACACGTTCAGAAGGAGCAGAAGAATGCGGTCCTGGAGGACAAGCCTCAAGGAGAAAATCATGACAAGGACTCATTTGATATATTAATTAACTCACCATTGCAGTTGTCTTTAGACCAGAGGCTATGTATTGTGCCAGCATTTAAACAGAGTTTGATTCACAGGCTACTGAGAAAAGAGGATGATATTCAGATGAACTAAGTAGATGAAACATCAATTCATACGATTGATCTAGCTGATGTGGACTATGTAGTACCTGTCATTTAAAGTATCTTTTTAGGACACTCCATTTGCTGATGTGTTTCTTAATGTGGCTTTGGTGTCAACATATTAGCTGAGTTCATCTATCATAAGGTGCAATTGGGTAAATTAGATCGAGCACCTTTTCAAGTGAAGATGGATGATCAAAGAAGGGTTCAGCCCTTATAGATTTTGAGGCAGCAGTCCATTCTCATTGTAGGTATGCAAATTTTGGTGAATTTTGTGGTCTTGAAACTTGAACAGTGGAGTGCTTCTTATGAGATGCTGCTAGGTAGACCTTGGTTCAAACTAGCTAAGAGTCAAGCAACATTGGGGGGAGAATAAAGTATTGTTGAAAAAGGGTAAGCAGGTGATTACTATAATCATGCTTGGTAGGAGGAATATTTCTTTTAAAGAAAGACCTTTGTATGCACAAACCATCAACTTGGCAGAAGAAGTGGAGGATGATGAAGAGGAGGCATTCTTAAAAGACAATCCATCCATTGTGCGAGTGTATGAGGTGGATGTGGAAGGGATTTTTCATAAGGATGATGGATCAGTTGAAGTAAATTCTAAGCTACTTCCTAGACAGGTAATACAGGGGTCTGAAGTGATGAATATGGTTGATCAAAATGAAGCTTCTACTTCAAAGGAAGTATCAGCACAATAAGAGAAGGAATCCAGTGATTTGGTTGTGATAAAATATAAAACAAAACACTTGGAGGATCAAACAGGGTTAAGAAAGATGACTTAAAGGATCTCAATTTGGGCACTGAGGAAGATCCTAAGATATTCAAGGTCACTATTTATGTGGATAGACAATTTTTGCATGATTGGTTCTAGTTGTTGATAGAGTATAAAGACGTTTTAGCATGGGACTATTCTAAGGTTAAGGGAATAGATCGTGGTCTGCATCAGCACCGTATCAACCTCAAAGAGGTTGCAGGTTTTATTGTGCAACAAAGGTATAGGATGAACCCAAATTTTTCACAATAGATTAAGCAGGAGATTGATAATTTATTGGATGTGGGGTTATTAAACCAATTCATGAAGTTACCTGTTTATCACCCATCATTGTGGTACCCAAGAAGAATGGCAAGATTAGAGTATGTGTTGATGATAGAAGATTGAATGCAGCCACTATTACTGATCCATTTCCAATGCCATTTGTGATGGAATATTGGATGCATTAGCTGGGAAATAAATGTATAGCTTTCTAGATGGTTTTCTAGTTTATAATTAGATCAAAGTTCTTGAGAAGGATCAACATAAAACAGCTTTATCACAAATTGTGGAGAGTTTTGCATCTACAATTATGAATTTTGGACTCAAAAATGGACCACCATCATTCAAATTTACAAGTTACAAAATACTTGAACCTTACCTACAAGATTTCATGAGATTCTTAGTGGATGATTTTTCAGTATTTGGAAAGAAGGATTTGCACTTGCATCATCTGAAGTTGTGTTTTGAAAGGTGTAGAAAATTCAGAATGTGCCTTAATCATTTCAAGAGTGTGATTGTTGTTAGGAGTGGAGTCCCATTAGGCAAAATTTGGACTCGCAAAGGGGCCCTTTAAGGAGTTTGACTTTACCTCTCTACCAAAACGGGCGCATGGATAAATTTTTGCAAACAAACTCAAAAGTTGGTAGAGTTTTGACAGTTAGAATGTCCTCTTCAAGCTCTATCTACTGATATATAGCACGCCATGAGATTCCTCATATTTTAGAAGATTCCTTTTTTGATTCACCTATGATGTGACAACTCTGTCGGAATCTAAGTGAATCAAAAAAATAATCTTCTAAAATATGAGGAATCTCATGGAGTGCTATATATCAGTAGATAGAGCTTGAACAGGATATTCTAACTGTCAAACTTCCGCCAACTTTGGAGTTTGTTTGCAAAAATTTATCCATGTGCCCGTTTTGGTAGAGAGAGGTAAAGTCAAACTCCTTAAAGGGCCCCTTTGTGAGTCCAAATTTTGCCTAATGTTCTAGGTCATGTGGTTTCTCAAGAAGGAATTTCCATTGATGAGAACAAAATTGAAGTTATCAAAGCAACTAAAGCTCCACAGACTGTAACAAAAGCGTGCAGGTTTGTTGTTCAGGTTGAATGGCATGCTAGTTACATCATATATTTAGCAAATTTTTGTGTGCCTTTTACTCATTTGAGAAATAAGAATGTGCCCTTTGTTTGGGATGAACCTCAAGACATGTCATTCTAGATGCTGAAGAAAATGTTATCAATGTCACCAATATTGTAGCCTCTAGATTGGACATTAACTTTCCATGTCTTTGTTGATGCGTCAGATATGGCTATAGGAGCTTTTATAATGCAATAAAGAGTTAGAGGATGGTTCAGACTGGTGTATTATGCTAGCAGAGTGTTGACACCAGCTAAAAGGAATTATGTTATGACTGAAAGAGAAGCCCTTGGCATGGCGTATGAAAAAAATTGAAGTTATCAATGTAGCTAATGCTCCACATGAATGTAACAAAAGTGAGCAGGTTTTTTGTTCAAGTTAAATGGCATGCTAGGTATATCATATATTTAGCAAATTTTTGTATGCCTCTTACTCATTTGACAAAGAAGAATGTGCCCTTTGTTTGGGCTGAACCTCAAGACATGTCATTCTAGATGTTGAAGGAAATGTTATCAATGTCACCAATATTGCAGCCTCTAGATTGGACATTAGCTTTCCATGTCTTTGTTGATGCATCAAATATGGCTATAGGAGCTACTCTAATGCAATAAAGAGTCAGAGGATGGTTCAAACTGGTGTATTATGTTGGTAGAGTGTTGACACCAGCTAAAATGAATTATGTTGTGACTAAAAAATAAGTTCTTGGCATGGTGTATACTTTAAACAAATTCACAAATTACTTATTGAGCAAAAGAGTAGTTTTTCATGTTGACCAACAGGCATTGTTATGTTTGATTAAGAAGCCCTTGTTGACAGAGAGATTAGCTATATGATGTTGTTGTTAAGAGTTTGAGTTTTTGATTGTTCACACACCAAGTAAGGAGCATGTTATAACATATTATTTAAGTAGATTAGAGACAAGAGAAGAGCCAACATGTGTTGATGATTATCTCCCTAATGTTTGAGGTTCAAAATGCAATATCTGATTCATGGTATAATCAGATGTTGATATTCTTGATGCATGGTACTATGCCACTAGATTTCATGGGTGATCAAAGAAGAAATTTTTCTCTAAAAAGTAGACCTTTTTTGGTAATTGCGGGAGCTTTGTACAAGAAAGGGATTGATCATGTGATTAGAAGGTGTGTTTTTTATTTTGAACAAAAGGCAGTAGTTCAAGAGGCTCATTCAAGAGCAGCAAGTGGACATTTCTCAAGTGAAATTACAGGTAAGAAGATATTGCAAGCTGGTTTATGGTGGCCCACATTATTGAAGGATGCACATGAGTATGCTACGTCAAAATGTTGGTCAACCTGTCTCTAAGGATAGAATTTCTAATCATCCAATTTTTCCATTGGAGCCTTTTCAAAATTGGGGGATGGGTTTTGTAGGGCCAGTTAATCCAACTACCATCAAAGGATGTAGGTACATATTGGTGGCAATTGTCTATTGCACCAAGTGGGTGGAAGCTGTCATTTGTAAAGATAACAAAGCTCGGAGTGTTTCTAGGTTCTTTTACCATAATATTATGACCAAGTTTAGATACCCTCTGGAATTGGTTAGTGTGACAGGGGAATTCATTTCTTGAATGAGGTCATTTTAGAGTTAGCCAAAACTCAAATTATCATGCATGAGAAATCTACAACTTATCATCCTCATGTTGATGGATAAGCTGAGAGCACTAATAAGACCTTGGTCAAAATTTTGAAGAAGATTGTTTAGGAAAACCAGAAGGATTGGGATCAAAATTTGGATTTTGTATTGTGGTCTTTTAGAACATCCTTCAAGGTAGCAATAGGTATGACTCCATTCAAATTGGTGTATAGCCTTGAAGCTATAGTTCCATGGACTTTGTGGTGCCAAGCCTCAGACTGAGTGCGAAAAAATTGAGCCCTAAGTTGTTAGTCAAATACAAGAGCAAATATCTAATGCAGCTGGAAGAGGACAAATTGGTCAGTTCCTAAATTACTAAGGTGATTTATAGAAGGAGAAAATCTTGGCTGAGTATGAATGTGAAATTAAATTTTTCTAGGTTGGAGATTGGGTGATGCTGTATAATTCCAGATTGGGCCCTCATCCAGGTAAGTTGACACTCAAATATAAAGGTCCTTATCAGATTGTCCAAGATTTGGGTCAAGGTACTTTCATTGTAGCTAATGTTTTTGGTACTAGGGTTGAAAAACTTGTGAATGGGTTTAGGTTGAAGAAGTTCCAAGGTAAACCACCTCATTTGGATTGGCCAATAGCAGGTTTATTGGTACCACAAGGATTCCCAAAAAGGAAGAACATTAGCCTTTGTCATTTACAGCAGAGTTCTCATACAAACAAAAAGGAAGAACATTAGCCTTTGTCATTTACAGCAGGGTTGTGATACAAACAAAAAGTACACACTTGGTGTTTCAGATGGTCTGATACATATTAGAGGGTGTAATGGAAATGCTGGTATTCAACTTGATATGTTTTTGAGTAGGTGTGTAGATCCAAAGCAGCAAGTCTCTGAGTGATGTACCCAAAGCATCTTGAGCTGGGTCGGAGTCTGTTGGATTGAATCTCACTAGGTCAGAGTTTTTAAGTGGAAAAGATTTCAAATTGTCTTTGATTAGAGTGTTACGATCCATTATTAATAATCATTAAATTGTGGATACGAGCAAGCAGATCCTGTTGTTTAGGTAATGCACATGTGTAAATCGAAGGCGGTTACTCTCTATACATATGCACAAGAATGTCTAAGCACGAACAGTACATTGTGTTGGGATGTGAGTTTTTTTGTAGAGAGAGAGAGAGAGGGTACGGGTTGGAGGGATCGTGAGAGGGGAACAAGGGGAGTAGTTCTATTATCATCCTCAAGGTTCCAATATGACCTATGGCACCAAATGAACATGTCACGTGGTGTGAGTGGAGGTCATAAGTGACTCTCAATGCTCAAAAATGGATGAAACAAGCATCGCAATAGAGAGTCCACATCGTGGTTGGGAGAGGAAGGTATGTAGGGAGATCTCATGGCTGAATATATGGGGAAAAGAGGACCTAATGTGGTCAAAAGCTGAGCACTCAAGTAGTGTGTGGTACTCACTCTCTTGCACTTGATGAGGGCATTAGGTGCAAAGTCGATGAGACTCCTCGCCAATGCCCCAACATCATGTTTCACAGCGTAGAGAATGGGAGCTAAGATGAATGGAGGCAATGGTCCGGATCGCACTCAACAGGATGGGCTCAAGGATGTAGGGATGGGTTTGGTTACCTCGTTTGAAGAAGAAGAGGGATTTTTAGTTTGGGGCAACGTGTGTGGTGTAATGGTTGAAGCAAGAACCTCCAGATTTCTCCCAAACCGTGATACATTGGTGTTGTCAGAAGCCCTCATTAACTTGGGATTCGATCGATGCATCCTTGACCAAGTAACATGCATCCCATCTTCCAAACCATTTCTTGATGTCAAGCATCCACCCAAAACTTAGTATTTTGCTCTTGCATGTCTTTTGGACCTTTTGACTTGCTTCATATGCAATCTAGGAAGTCGATACAAAGGGCTACCTTGTGTTTTAAGCATGTACTCCACAACCCTTTGCATGCCCAAGACCTCAATGGGAAGCGATCCCGAGTCAAGTAAGACTATGTAGGGTGTTTGTGTCTTGACTTGGAGAAAGTTGGTGAGAAAACGCTTTTGGACATTCTCAAACTCTTTCCAATTAGACTTCCCGATGCTTCCACCCCACACCTCCACTCCATAAAGAAGCACCGGTGTCACCAATGTGTCAAAGAGGTACTTTTTGAGATCCCAACACTTGATCTCTCCAGCATTGCACATATTCTTAAATGCATAATAAGCCCTCTTTTCGGATTCCAAGCAACACACTGCCCAATCCTTTCATTTATGATTGGATGGAACCTCAAGGCCAAGGTACTTGAAATGATCTACCACTTCAAGTTGCTCTTTGATGTATACAATGCATGGATTTTTGACATTGAGGGTCTTTACAAGCATAGCCTTGGTTTTGGATGCATTCACAATCAGCCCGCTATGTAGACAAAAGCATTCCAAGACACTCATAAGCTTTTGTGCATCTTCTAAGGTATGTGCCAAGAGCACTACATCATCAACATAAAGCAAAAGCATGATCACCGCATTTCCGATCTTAACCTCTTCTATGCCTTTTTGCTGCATAAAATCAAGAACCATGTATTTCAATTTGTCAATGAGTAGCCCAAAGAGGGTTGGGGAAAGTGGGCAAAAATTTTTGAAATTCCATCTCCCATACGTAGTCGACATATCACTTTTTGGTAGATGCGAAAGACTGCATGCATAAATTCTCTCAACACTTGAAGGCTTTGCACACATCTCCAAAGATTTCCTCACGGTACCATGTCAAAGGCTTTCTTGAAATACACAAAGCAACAATACAACTTTTTTCCTTTCAGTCGAGACGCTTCCATAAGAACTCGAAGAGTGACAAGATGATCAATAGTGCTATGATGCTTTCAAAAACCTGCTTGGCCAAGTGCACGTTTGCCATTCTTTTCAGCCCATTTCTTATATTCGTCTCCATGATACATCCAAATAACTTTGCCATCAAAGAACCAGCCATTATAGTGCGATAGTTCACATTGTTTACATCTCCTCTTTTGTGCAAAGGTTTGATCCAATTTGCACTCCAATCATGAGGCATGCCATGTTGAAGTGCAAGGTTAAACATATCGCATATCCAATATCGTGTTTTCTCATTTCAGCCTTGACACCTTGAAGGTCCCCTGCCTTGCCAGTAGCAAGTTTCTCAAGTGCGCGGCATACATCTTCAATGGTAAAGAAGGGAGGCATAAAAGGAAGGGAGCTACAACACTCCATCTTATCAACATTAGGTTGCTCATAGAGGTTCTTGCAATTCATATACATATCCTTAAGAGTCAAGTCACCAAAGCTCTCAACGCGCTTGCCTTTTAGATTTTGCCAAAACTTGCCATATGCATGCGCTTTCTCTTGCACTAAAAGAAGTTGTTTTTTGACTTCCCACCTTCTCTTCTTCTTTTGAACAAGTGCTTTGTGTAACATTTAATATTAATGGCCTAGTAACTTGTGTGTAGCGGAATTTAGCATGAACATAGTGAGCATTTCATTAGAATAGATTCCTACTGAGAATAACAGGAGTGCTTGGGTGGAGAGAGCAACAAAATGTATAACACCTAGTTAGATAGCATGAACAATACTTCAAAAGAGAGAGAAATTTAGCTATTGACAATAGTTGAGGACCGTATTTACATGGAGCCGGTCCCCCTCCAAAAGGCTTTGTATTATGGTTTCTCCCATCAAGAGATACATTTTACAATACAATTCTTTGTGTTCCTTCAATACTAGCTAGTGCTATGAAGATGGAAACTTCAAGCACTAAGCAAAACACTTATTAAACACAACATCAGGTCCCTCACGGTCTCAGACCCAAGACCTCACACACCTTCAAAGATGGTGAGAGCTAGCGGGGTATGAGAGTAGATTGAGAGGAAGAAGGAGTATTTTTACGAGAAAGATGTACATCTCCTCAAATAATCACTCATATTAGCATCTCCTCAAATAATCACTCAATGCAACTAAACTCTCATTGGACCCCTTTGTCTCCTGGCCAATAGAAATCAGGCAAGCCATTGGGCTGCTAAATGCTCATTGGACCCCTAGGGAGATTGTCCAATAGTCTTCTAGAGAGATTATTCTTATTGGTTCTTTTATTAAGTGTTTTTAAATTAATTAAACTAGATTTACTCTAGCTAATTCTCATTGGTTCACCTCCAAGGCCATCCAATAGGATTTGAGTACACCTTGTGGGCATCTGGGCTAGGCAGCTGACATGTGTCCCTCTTTCCCCTTGTGTACAAAGGAAGCTTGTGAGTGTGTGTGTGTGTGTGTGTGTGTGTGTGTGTGTGTGTGTGTGTGTGTGTGTGTGTTTCTCTCTCATCCCCTACTTCTTGGGCTCGCCCCCTCCTATGTAGGAGTTGTGAAGACTTTTGGGACACACACAAAGCATCCAATTTCCTAAGCTTTTGACCATTGGACACAACCTTCCAATTTTGGAACCTTAGCATTTTGGAAGTTTTAATGGGCTGAACCTTAGGGTCTTTTAAGCCCATTGTTGCACATTTCTCTTTTACAGATGGCCCCCCCTTTGTATCCCTATTTTCCCTCCTTTGGATCCCTATTGTGGCCGGTCTACTAGCTTAACCAATATTCTAGCTTTTTCTCCCCTAGCACTTCCCCATATTAAATGATCAGTTTAACATGAAAAAATCATTTAGAAGAATTAGATATTAGTTATTATGACATTACTTCTCTCTTGAAATCATAGTTGTCCTCGACTATGGGGTAGAGAAGATAAAGCATATTCATTAGTCCTTTTCCTAGCGGGTAGAGGATCCCTATGTTACCCTACAACATCGTTCCAGAATGGATGACTAGTCCATTTGGCGCTTGAGAGCCTAAGCCGCCGCAAGCATGTCTGCACATTAGTCCTATCAATCTTCCATAGTAGAGTGACAAGCTCTACTTAGTGTTTGGGAGACGTCGTCTCAGCAAACTTGATCTAAGCATGCATACTACTTCATTTTTGTGCACAATACATAAAAAGAGAGTCTTATAAGACAAAAACTTTGTTCATTTTTAACATAAGTACATTTGCTTACTCTAGGGAAGCATTGTAAGCATTGATAAGGTTGTTATCCTTTAATTGTATGCCTTGCATCCATCTAGCATCTTCAAAAGGATAATTCTTAAACTTAATAAGATATCATCGGATAGTCTTACTGCCTCTTAATACCTTGTCTTCATGTCGGAGAATGGACTAGGGCTGCAGCACCTCTTCTTGGTCCTCGATTTTTGGTGGGTCTTCAATAGTAGGTTCTTGAGGTGGCTCTCCTTTGTAAGGCTTTAGTAGGCTCACATGGAAAGCATTGTGTATGAGCCAATGGTTGGGCAATGCCATCTCATTGATTGGCCTAAGAATCTGGAAGGGACCATATTACCTTTTTGTTAACTTAGCATAGTATTTTTGGTGTCTCATAGGATTCTTGTCCGTCGTGTGCCTTAATCGAGCCTTGGGAAATTTGAGTAAGACCCAATCATTTTCTTTAAAGGCTTGGGCTCTTTTGTGCTTGTCAATAGCAACCTTTTGCCTTTGCTGTGAGATAGAGATAGCATCCTTAATCTTTTGGAAAGATTCTTGTAGGTCTTGGCTATACTCATCTGCAACGAAGATCTTCTCGTGTACCTTAAGTAGGAGGGGACTTTTTGATCTTCCCTCAATTACCTCAAAAGGTGCTTTTCCCGTGGAAGTATGTACAGTCTTATTGTAGTCATACTCCACTAAGGTAAGTACTTCTCTCATTGGGATCTTTGATCTACTTCCGTTACATAGGCTTTTAGTAGATCAAGAATTGTTAGGTTAGCTATTTCACTTTGGCCATCCGTTTGTGGGTGATAGGCTGAAGAGAATTTTAGCCTTGTCCTAAATTCTCAAAGAGACCCTTCCAAAAGTTACTGGTTACTCTAGGATCTCTATCTGACACTATGGACATTGGCAAGCCATGATACTTGAAGATTTGTGACATGAAGAGGGTTGCCATTTGATGGGCTTTGAGAGTCTTTTTGACAGGTATAAAATGAGCTTGTTTACTGAACCTGTCTACTATCGTCCATATTCCCGTATTCCCATGGATAGAATTAGGCAATCCAAAGATAAAATCCATGGATATGCTCTCCCATGGTGAATTAGGGATTGGCAAAGGTTGAAGCAACCCAGGTTGCTTCCCTCTATCAAACTTCGTCTTTTGGCATACCACACATTTAGAAACATACTCTTGTATGTTTGCTTTCATGGTAGGCCAATAAAAATATGTTTCAATCCCCTTTAAGGTAGACTGAGTCCCTCTATGCCCCACATAAGGAGGACCATGAGATTCATACATTACTTTCTCACGTAGTGAGTTAGTAACACATAGTCTATTGCCATAGAGAAGATAACCATCTTGTAAAGTAAATGGTTCCTCTTTTTTACCTAATGCAAGGGCTGAAATCACATCTCTAAAATCGAGATCAATAGCATACTCATCTATCATAGAAGATAGATCATTGTGAGTTGCTATGGAAACTGCATTCACTCTCGGTCGTCTTGAGAGTGCATCGGCTACTTGATTATGCTTGCTAGCAATGTGAGAAATATGAAAATGAAATTGCCAAAGGAAATTTTCCCACCTCATGTTTGTCGAAGAGCTTGGTTTGCATCATGAAGTACTTAAGACTTTGGTGATCCATTCGCAGAATGAAACGAGTCCCCAATAAATAGTGCTTCCATGAGTCTAAGGCATGTAGAACTGTGAGAAGTTCCTTTTCATATATGCCTAGAGCTTTCTCAACAGGGTCAAGCCTTCAACTTTCATAGGCTATGGCGTGCCCTTCTTGAAGCAAAACAGCTCCAAGGCAATCACCACAAGTGTCACATTGGACCTCAAATGGCTTCGAGAGATAAGCTTTTCTTTAAGCTATATTTTCGAGAGACTTTGATGGCCTAACTCCAATCCAATTTGGTTTTCAACTTTGACTTATGCTACCCATCAAATTTGACTTCATGGGACCAATCCAGAAAGACACATAGACCAAAATAAAGGTGGGGGAATCGAAAAGGAGGAATTTTGTGGGCCACAAGAACCCACCTCAGCCGGCTTTCACCAAATGATAAATTAAAGGGAGAATCACAGATTTGCAAAATGAGCATTATCTCGAGCATGAAGGTAAGGCTTATTTTAAATGAAAGTTGAATTGAGATGGGGTAAGTCGGAAGATGGGGTGTTGATACTACTTATGAGGTGATGATGGGTTTGAACCCGGGTGAATCCCCCTGGTGCTATCGAAGTAATCCATGAGCATGTCGCATGGTTGTAGGTAGGTGAGCATGTCATTTAAGCACCTGCAGACCAGCATTTGCAATAACCACCATACGTGACACCAACCCTACCAACAACCAATCATGAACTTGGTGCATGCAAGTGGATCTATTCCATGCCATGCAACAAGCCATGCATTGGGTGACTTTGTGATCACCTCCACCACAAATTAGATGCATGGCAGACCCAACAATAGCCAGCCTTGCTACATAGTCCAGCCCTATGCATGCAACCAATGAGCTGCCTACTGCACTTTCTTTTGAACTATGCCACCATCAAATTCTATCCCTTTGTCTATCACTCTATCCCTTTATTCCCCTTTCTTAGATTTTTTGTGCAGCCACTGATCTCATCACCATTTTTTTCCTTGACACCTACACCAACGAACCTTGAAGCTAGCCACCATCCTGCCAAGATTATGACTCTCTCCCACACTCCACTCATTAGCTCTCTAGTTCAGGGTTATTCTCTTCTAATATCCATTTCTCTTTTCACTCCAATCTCTCTCTCTCTCTCTCTCTCTCTCTCTCTCTCTCTCTCTCTCTCTCTCTCTCTCTCTCTCTCTCTCTCTCTCTCTCTCTCTCTCTCTCTCTCTCTCTCTCTCTCTCTCTCTCTCTCTCTCTAATCATTCATAAGACTCTCTATCACTTCTTGCAACATTGATACCCTGTCATACTGCCACTACTCTCCAACAACACCAACACATTAAATCGTTTAATTTGCATCAGTACTCCAGTACCCACGACTTGATTCTTTTCGAGCATTGTCCATTTGTGTGCCACCCCCTACATGAGAGAAGAACCGACCAAACTCATGCATAATTAGATGATGAGATCTTCTTGATTTTTCTCATAGCCTTGTCAAGAAGTGAATGCGGCAATCAACATACAAGCCAAAATTGCATCATCATCTCTAGTCGACACGACGGTTGAAACCGCATAAGAGATGAGATCCAAGTATTCATGTTGATCAAATCGAGAGAAGGTATCACAAGAGAAGGAAACCATAGAATATAGAAGGGATCAAGGTCATCATGATGGTGATTGCAAAACTCTCAAAATCATGAAGATTGCAAGGATGGACATGATCGATATGCTCAAAGTGATGACACTCATGAACACAACAACACGCACTCTCTCTCTTATTACTTGTACATACACTCCATTTTTCTCAATTGATGGATAGCATTTCTACCAACAGTGGTCCTCTGTATATTTCAATTATCCAGCTATCGCGGTGTCGTAAGTCCTCTACGATTCCCCAAGGGAAGATTTTTCTGCATGCTATTCTAAACTACAAGAGGTTTTAATTTTCACCGTGCTATATCATACAATATGGAGGAAAAATAGCCATTAATTTTCCCTATATGTAGGAGACAAATCCTTTACTCTCAAAGCAGAGATTATCCCTCTTCTCAAAATTTGAACATAACCCCTATATTTTGTGTAACTTCAATTATTGTTCTTGTAGATATCTTGCCATAGTGCCCAGCAGATGTATAGAGTCATCTCTATATGTACTCTATTTGTCGTACATCGTACAATGCCAAGACTCATTCAAATCAATGCTAAGTAAATCTTACGATCTCTTCCAAACCCCTAGTTTGTGCCACAATTTTATCCATACTCTTCTACTTAAGTAGCAAAGGCTTTCAAGGCTTGTCAAAAACAACAAAAGATTTTTTGACGTGGTAGTTAGTGTAATTTTCTCTTTCGCATCTCTATAAGATTCATGTAGTGATCCCACCTGAAGGTGGTACTTCTTCCTATTAATTACTAGCCATTCTTTAAACAATCGGAGCTTGGTTTCTCCATTTTTTATTTTTTTTGTGGTTCTAGTTGATCTATGCTATCAAGTTAGAACTGTAGATTTTTTCTTCTCGCTAAGTTGTCTCACATTTTAGTTTCAACGAGGTTATGGATCACTTGTTTTGTTTGTGCTCAAGCTTAATTGATTTTTATTTTTAGTTGTTATATAGTCAAGGTGTGAAGATTGCATGTTGGATGCCAATTATTTGTGATTGATTATTTTATAAATTAGTTCAGTATCAAACCTCTATAGCACTATAGTAGATGAAGAATAAATGAGTAACATATATTCAAAAGTGAGATAGGAGTTAACGCTTGCCTTTTTCTCTATAAATCCTCTCAAAGTGCTTCATATTTAGCCCTCCTCTATTTTAAGACTACAGGCATGGAAAAATTGTTGATGAGCTATTTGCGAATCTCCCTTCTATGTTAATGTTTCACGATTGGGATCTAAGGTCCGATTGAAAGGTGATGCTTAGCTTGTTGGAAAATAGTTGTGTGGATGATATTTACCCAATTCAATTTCCCAGATTAAGAACCATGGATTATTCCTCCACATTTCTCTATAGTTAATCTTGCACAAATCTGTAGTTACATTTAGAGATTGTCCATATTTCTAATAATTTTATTTAAGCTTGTGGGATAAATTGGAATAAATTATTGTACTTGACCATTATACCTCTCATTATCATCTTCACTTTGTATTGAATAAGACGCATATACGAGAAGTACTATTTTCATTCTTGTGATTCACAAGTAATTCCTACCTTCAAAAGATATGTTTGCAGGTATCTGTAACCGTTTGATTTTTTAATTATAGTGTAAATAGTCATATAAATCTCCCATATGCAATCAAGTAATTCAATAATTAGTATTGAGTCTTTTATACAGTTGTATCACTCTAGAGGCTAAGTGACTTTGTGATGCTTTTCAAGTATTTTTGGACATATAAATTGATCAATGGGATGGCATATTGTTTTATTTCATAGTTAATCATTAGCAAAAAATTGGCACATTTTGGATTTATTAACTATACTTTGATGCAAGTTTGATAGTTGTAGCTCTCTCCTACTTGTATTCCTCTCCACACGCAAACATTGATACATATATTTTTAGATAAAGAATATCCTCCAGGTACGTACATCAAATACCTCACTCCTCTTTTCATATTTTATGAGCTATGAATCCAACCATCTCTCACATCGTGGCTTATGCTTGCACCAAATGGGATTTCTATTGGGATGATTTGGCATTAAGCTATATAGCACTCACATGAGCTTAGGTGATAAATAACACTTTGTACGTACTTCACTATTCCAACCTACACCAATCCAATGTCAAACAGATATTTAATGTTTTGGTTTTTAATGTCTTGTTTAGTCTGTTGGTCACGTTGTCGAGAAATTTGCGGTCTTGCCAGGAAAGCACCGGGCTTATGGCTGTGAGAGTTTGTGAGAAAACTCAACAAAAACTATATGAAGGAGTTAAACCATAGATGCCATGAAAACTAGGGTTTGGAAAGAAGTGCAATCAAAGAAGACTCACCCTTTCTCTCTTGCACTCACACACACACAAAGAAAGAACGCAAAAGAGAATGTCAAAACAATACGAAGATGAAAACATCAAGGCTATGGTCATATCGTATCATGGGTAATATGAAAGGGTTAATGGATGAGTTAATGGCATTCAATCTTGGCTGACCAAATAGGCTACGAATTGTTCTTTGGAATTGTAGTTTTGTGCTTACCATAATATATATATTTTGTCTAGTGATTGGGATTAATTGTGTGTACAAATCCTCTTGGTTCATAGCAAGATAACTACGCTTACATCAAAAGAAAAATTATAGTCTATGAGAGGTAGTATGATGGGATCCCGTGATAGAAGTATTTCATTGAGCCTTTCAGGGCCAAAGAGAAACACTATACGTTGTTGAAAGTGTATTTTACGGCTAATCCATACGTTAATTCTAATAGATTGTACAGAGTGAAAGCGATAGAAATGATCATCATGTGGGTTATTCATCTAGGATAGTATGTGAGAAATGTAGATATGAGAGAAGTGAAGAGATGAGAAGTTTCCCTCCCAAGCCCTATTCTTGCGCGTAGGCAATAAGGATACTGCGGGGAGAGATGTACCTATAGCAAGGAGAACCTAAAATTTGTAGAGAGGATGAATTACTAAGAGTGAAAGAGATTGATTTGGTTAAAGAGATGAGATTAGATATATATATATATATGTTGGATTAGAGATGAAAATGAAAACGACAAGAAATCAAGAAAACATCAATGTAGAACACATCTTACTTGAAACCCTTCGGCACCATTATTGATGGAGAGAGAAGAAGAGTGGATAATTCCACTTTGATTGATACGCCAAGTACAACACCTTCTTTGATTAGAGTTGATCCTCCAAGGATGGCGTACAAGAATGGCTAGTTTTTCTCTAGGAGAAAGTGTAGGCTTGGGCTTATGTTAATGGGGCTAAGTACAATTAGGCATTACTACTCACTCCCTCAACAATTCCTCTCATCAATGGCTTGAATGCTTGAGTTCTTTCCAAGGAAGAAGAGGTCCCCTTTTATAGGTGAAGGGAACCCCCAAGGGTTTACACAAGAAGAGAGGAGCCAGTGTGAACAGGAATTGGAAAAGTTGGAAATGAGCTGTCCCTGCATGATGTGGGCAGACTGGGGTCCAGTATTTTGATCATATCTCCTCAACCGTGGCTCCAAATAAAAAAGTAAAAATATGGGCAGAAACTTCAGCTCATTAGCTACGATTTTCATTTTAAAATCATTCTCCAATTTGGATTGGAACCTTGTGTAAAAAATTCATCAAAATAGGGTCCATTTATGGCAGCAAAAGTCTTCATGTGGTCTCCTTAGCCTTGACTTTCATTTAATTCCCAAGGACACCTCATGCCATATGAAAGCATGACATTTCTCCTTGACAAAGTTTTGTAACCATGCTTGCAATAATGCATTAAAATAAGTGTATCTTTGAAATCATGCCACCTAGTGTCCCACTAGGATTTGATTCTCTCCTAGTAGCTATTTAAAAAGAAATATAAGAAAAGTATAAAAAATACATAGAATATATATATATTGGAGTTTACCCTAGATATAGGATCTAGCTAGGGTGTGAGATGATAATGAAATAGTAGAAATAAAGAATCAATGCTTTTTGCCCCAAGTTAAAGAGGCGGAGCTATTGACACTTTTCCCATAGTATTTTTTGATGGTAAAGTAAGAATACATTACCCTTGAGATAAATAATAAGATGAGATAGAAAGCTTATTTTTATACTTACATATGCATATGTACATTATAGGAAATATAATTATGTATCTAAAAAGTTACAAGATAACTCTTGTAGCATGTGTTCCCACTATGTACATGTCACAGCACGACATCCACCCCCTCTAAACCTGCACATCCTCCGGCATGTGCCAACCTCATGGTAACTTGTGAAAGCAATTGTATCCCCTGTCATCCCATGACCTCCTCCAGGATCATATGGGTAACTCAAAAACTTATATTGTACTAAGCATTGAGATTCTCCGCATCTTTTAATTGCTCTCGGATCAGAAGGAATTGTTATATACATCTGTCTCCAAAACATCTGTAACAAATCTCCATTATGCGCAAAATCTTCATGACGTAGAGACATAAGTTCCTCATCCTCCTCTTCAAAAAACACTTCCAGGATTCTTGTAATATACTTGAAAGATTTTTGAAACTGCACTTCAACCTTCTGACCAACCTGTAAATCCATATGTACCTCTTTCGCATAGAAGTCTGAATCTGCATCTTCATTCTCAAAAGAATCCTCTAGATAGCCTTTCTCAACATCGAGAGAAACCTCAAAAATGTGCATGGTAAACCTCTCATCAATTCTCTCACCTTTTACCAAATACCTCTCCAGCTTTATAGCATAAAACTTTGCATACCTCTCAAATATGGTGTCTAATTTCCTTTCCAAATCATCCTGGTAGGTATGCTCCCGGTCACTTGTAACCGACTGCTCAAAAACCTCCTTGGAGTTAGTCTCTGACACAATATCTTCACCCCTTCTTCCTTTTTGACTCATCGCTAAATTATCTTGAACTGAATCATGTCTCCACTCATCTAGGGAGAACCCTTCTTCATTACATGACTCTGGTGTCAGCATAGAGCTAGCATCCTCTTCTTGCTTCAAGGAATCACCATGTATACCCTTCCTATCCATAGCAGATAGATGCTCACAAACCTGCTTGCAATTTATACCCTGTGACACAAGACCTAAATCCCTTTTATACCTCAGATATTGTTTGCATACCTGCAGGCAACCCTGTATAGTAGGCACTTTATGGCAAGCATCTTTATTTGCATCTTCACACAGATAAGAAATATCACCCCAATCACAGACCATATCCCAAGAGGTTTCTTGCTCTTCTGCTCTATCCTCTGATGTCACTTCAACCTGTATAGAATTCCCAAACACTTCTCTATCTTTGATTTGTGAATCTTGAAGATTCATAGCTTCATCTGTAGAACCCCAATCCTCATGCAGAGAATGTGCATCTGTCATTCCTTTTGTTGGCTCTTTCTTCTTTCCTATTGTAGACTCCTCCATGAGTACTTCAGGTGGAGATGCTCCTTTTGTTGAGGGTGTTTGAGAAGGCATTGAGTCGCTTCTTCCCCCACTTCTAGAAGCTCTTTTTGATGGTCCTTCATCAGCATTCTCACGTCTGCGCTTCTCTTCTACAATTGCCTCATTTTGTTGGCATTTTTTAATGTAGGCATGCACTGACAATGAGTCCACTGGATCATTCCATCCTGTTTCTAGACGTATGCAATCACCTGCTTCATGTAGAATCTCTTTTGTAAGCTTTCCCTTTTTAGCTAATTGCATGACATTTGGCCGAATTTGACCATGATGGTCACTCACTTCTTCATCACAAAAATGTTCAATTTTGACTCCATAAGTAGCTGCCTCAACTGAAGAGGTGGCATGCTTGGTTGCCATATCTTCAACTAAGGTTTGCATTCCCCCCTTCCCAAAGTTAGTTCTCAAGGGTAGACCTGTCTCTCTTAAGTGGATTTTACCATCCTTAAAAAAGACAACATCTTTTGACAAAGCATCACTAAAATCATCACAATCCCTTCTTACATGGTCTGTACTATCACACCAAATACATCTATTAACAAACCCTTCTTTGGGCTGTTGTCTTTGCCTAGGAAGTGGCCCTGATGGTTGGCCTTTTTCTTCAAGCTTTGCAAACTTCACCTTCAAGTCACGCATCCCCTTCATAAGCTCATCTAGCATGGACTCATCAAACTTAGGAGCGATAAAAGTAGGCTTTACCATTTTGTCAGAAGTTGAGGTGGAAGGACTTGTAGTGTTTACTACCATCTTGTCCCTTCTTCTTTGTCGTTTGGCAAGCAGTGAGACAGCACCTTCAACCTCATTCCAGTCGGTCTTTAGTCCTTGCTCAGCATCTTTATCTTCAAGAAGAAGCTCCAAATTTTCTTGAAACTCTTTACCTGCAGCTTGTAAGAAAAGATCTGTCTTCTCTGCATCTAGTGTGGCCCTTTCTGCCCTAGTGAGTTGTGCATAGCGCCGCTCAAATTCCCTAAGTAGCTCTGTTATTGATAGTCCTTGCTTTGGCTTGACTACCCATTCTAAGAATGTCCTTTTGGTCACTCTCTCAGAGTCCTCCATGAAATATTCCTCCTTTAAAGCTACTTTGAGTTCTTCCCAATTTCTCCCATGCCCATCTTTAATTGCCCTAACATGCTCCCTAATTTCTGGAGCAACAACTAGCTCAAAGCTTTGAATCATCTCACCTTCTGACACGCGATGCAGCTCCATCTCCTTCACATACTCGCGTAAGTACTTGGTTACATCTTTGCCATTGAACTGATCCATTCTGTTGACGACCGCTTGTATGGCCTTCGTTGCTGAAATCTCCCTTCTTTCAGTAGCATGTTGTTGTTGCATGAACATTGCAAATGCTTGAAACATTTGCATTGTTGCTGGGTCAAAATGCATACCCTGTTGCTCAACATGATCACCCATGGTTACCCACAAACTCTCACCCTAGCAGATTCACGTCGGGTTCACCAAAAATATGTCGAGAAATTTGCGGTCTTGCCAGGAAAGCACCGGGCTTATGGCTGTGAGAGTTTGTGAGAAAACTCAACAAAAACTATATGAAGGAGTTAAACCATAGATGCCATGAAAACTAGGGTTTGGAAAGAAGTGCAATCAAAGAAGACTCACCCTTTCTCTCTTGCACTCACACACACACAAAGAAAGAACGCAAAAGAGAATGTCAAAACAATACGAAGATGAAAACATCAAGGCTATGATCATATCGTATCATGGGTAATATGAAAGGGTTATTGGATGAGTTAATGGCATTCAATCTTGGCTGACCAAATAGGCTACGAATTGTTCTTTGGAATTGTAGTTTTGTGCTTACCATAATATATATATTTTGTCTAGTGATTGGGATTAATTGTGTGTACGAAACACTATACGTTGTTGAAAGTGTATTTTACGGCTAATCCATACGTTAATTCTAATAGATTGTACAGAGTGAAAGCGATAGAAATGATCATCATGTGGGTTATTCATCTAGGATAGTATGTGAGAAATGTAGATATGAGAGAAGTGAAGAGATGAGAAGTTTCCCTCCCAAGCCCTATTCTTGCCCGTAGGCAATAAGGATACTGCGGGGAGAGATGTACCTATAGCAAGGAGAACCTAAAATTTGTAGAGAGGATGAATTACTAAGAGTGAAAGAGATTGATTTGGTTAAAGAGATGAGATTAGATATATATATATATATGTTGGATTAGAGATGAAAATGAAAACGACAAGAAATCAAGAAAACATCAATGTAGAACACATCTTACTTGAAACCCTTCGGCACCATTATTGATGGAGAGAGAAGAAGAGTGGATAATTCCACTTTGATTGATACGCCAAGTACAACACCTTCTTTGATTAGAGTTGATCCTCCAAGGATGGCGTACAAGAATGGCTAGTTTTCCTCTAGGAGAAAGTGTAGGCTTGGGCTTATGTTAATGGGGCTAAGTACAATTAGGCATTACTACTCACTCCCTCAACAATTCCTCTCATCAATGGCTTGAATGCTTGAGTTCTTTCCAAGGAAGAAGAGGTCCCCTTTTATAGGTGAAGGGAACCCCCAAGGGTTTACACAAGAAGAGAGGAGCCAGTGTGAACAGGAATTGGAAAAGTTGGAAATGAGCTGTCCCTGCATGATGTGGGCAGACTGGGGTCTAGTATTTTGATCATATCTCCTCAACCGTGGCTCCAAATAAAAAAGTAAAAATATGGGCAGAAACTTCAGCTCATTAGCTACGATTTTCATTTTAAAATCATTCTCCAATTTGGATTGGAACCTTGTGTAAAAAATTCATCAAAATAGGGTCCATTTATGGCAGCAAAAGTCTTCATGTGGTCTCCTTAGCCTTGACTTTCATTTAATTCCCAAGGACACCTCATGCCATATGAAAGCATGACATTTCTCCTTGACAAAGTTTTGTAACCATGCTTGCAATAATGCATTAAAATAAGTGTATCTTTGAAATCATGCCACCTAGTGTCCCACTAGGATTTGATTCTCTCCTAGTAGCTATTTAAAAAGAAATATAAGAAAAGTATAAAAAATACATAGAATATATATATATTGGAGTTTACCCTAGATATAGGATCTAGCTAGGGTGTGAGATGATAATGAAATAGTAGAAATAAAGAATCAATGCTTTTTGCCCCAAGTTAAAGAGGCGGAGCTATTGACACTTTTCCCATAGTATTTTTTGATGGTAAAGTAAGAATACATTACCCTTGAGATAAATAATAAGATGAGATAGAAAGCTTATTTTTATACTTACATATGCATATGTACATTATAGGAAATATAATTATGTATCTAAAAAGTTACAAGATAACTCTTGTAGCATGTGTTCCCACTATGTACATGTCACAGCACGACATCCACCCCCTCTAAACCTGCACATCCTCCGGCATGTGCCAACCTCATGGTAACTTGTGAAAGCAATTGTATCCCCTGTCATCCCATGACCTCCTCCAGGATCATATGGGTAACTCAAAAACTTATATTGTACTAAGCATTGAGATTCTCCGCATCTTTTAATTGCTCTCGGATCAGAAGGAATTGTTATATACATCTGTCTCCAAAACATCTGTAACAAATCTCCATTATGCGCAAAATCTTCATGACGTAGAGACATAAGTTCCTCATCCTCCTCTTCAAAAAACACTTCCAGGATTCTTGTAATATACTTGAAAGATTTTTGAAACTGCACTTCAACCTTCTGACCAACCTGTAAATCCATATGTACCTCTTTCGCATAGAAGTCTGAATCTGCATCTTCATTCTCAAAAGAATCCTCTAGATAGCCTTTCTCAACATCGAGAGAAACCTCAAAAATGTGCATGGTAAACCTCTCATCAATTCTCTCACCTTTTACCAAATACCTCTCCAGCTTTATAGCATAAAACTTTGCATACCTCTCAAATATGGTGTCTAATTTCCTTTCCAAATCATCCTGGTAGGTATGCTCCCGGTCACTTGTAACCGACTGCTCAAAAACCTCCTTGGAGTTAGTCTCTGACACAATATCTTCACCCCTTCTTCCTTTTTGACTCATCGCTAAATTATCTTGAACTGAATCATGTCTCCACTCATCTAGGGAGAACCCTTCTTCATTACATGACTCTAGTGTCAGCATAGAGCTAGCATCCTCTTCTTGCTTCAAGGAATCACCATGTATACCCTTCCTATCCATAGCAGATAGATGCTCACAAACCTGCTTGCAATTTATACCCTGTGACACAAGACCTAAATCCCTTTTATACCTCAGATATTGTTTGCATACCTGCAGGCAACCCTGTATAGTAGGCACTTTATGGCAAGCATCTTTATTTGCATCTTCACACAGATAAGAAATATCACCCCAATCACAGACCATATCCCAAGAGGTTTCTTGCTCTTCTGCTCTATCCTCTGATGTCACTTCAACCTGTATAGAATTCCCAAACACTTCTCTATCTTTGATTTGTGAATCTTGAAGATTCATAGCTTCATCTGTAGAACCCCAATCCTCATGCAGAGAATGTGCATCTGTCATTCCTTTTGTTGGCTCTTTCTTCTTTCCTATTGTAGACTCCTCCATGAGTACTTCAGGTGGAGATGCTCCTTTTGTTGAGGGTGTTTGAGAAGGCATTGAGTCGCTTCTTCCCCCACTTCTAGAAGCTCTTTTTGATGGTCCTTCATCAGCATTCTCACGTCTGCGCTTCTCTTCTACAATTGCCTCATTTTGTTGGCATTTTTTAATGTAGGCATGCACTGACAATGAGTCCACTGGATCATTCCATCCTGTTTCTAGACGTATGCAATCACCTGCTTCATGTAGAATCTCTTTTGTAAGCTTTCCCTTTTTAGCTAATTGCATGACATTTGGCCGAATTTGACCATGATGGTCACTCACTTCTTCATCACAAAAATGTTCAATTTTGACTCCATAAGTAGCTGCCTCAACTGAAGAGGTGGCATGCTTGGTTGCCATATCTTCAACTAAGGTTTGCATTCCCCCCTTCCCAAAGTTAGTTCTCAAGGGTAGACCTGTCTCTCTTAAGTGGATTTTACCATCCTTAAAAAAGACAACATCTTTTGACAAAGCATCACTAAAATCATCACAATCCCTTCTTACATGGTCTGTACTATCACACCAAATACATCTATTAACAAACCCTTCTTTGGGCTGTTGTCTTTGCCTAGGAAGTGGCCCTGATGGTTGGCCTTTTTCTTCAAGCTTTGCAAACTTCACCTTCAAGTCACGCATCCCCTTCATAAGCTCATCTAGCATGGACTCATCAAACTTAGGAGCGATAAAAGTAGGCTTTACCATTTTGTCAGAAGTTGAGGTGGAAGGACTTGTAGTGTTTACTACCATCTTGTCCCTTCTTCTTTGTCGTTTGGCAAGCAGTGAGACAGCACCTTCAACCTCATTCCAGTCGGTCTTTAGTCCTTGCTCAGCATCTTTATCTTCAAGAAGAAGCTCCAAATTTTCTTGAAACTCTTTACCTGCAGCTTGTAAGAAAAGATCTGTCTTCTCTGCATCTAGTGTGGCCCTTTCTGCCCTAGTGAGTTGTGCATAGCGCCGC
This sequence comes from Adiantum capillus-veneris, assembly GCF_014529385.1. Classification (NCBI taxonomy): domain Eukaryota; kingdom Viridiplantae; phylum Streptophyta; class Polypodiopsida; order Polypodiales; family Pteridaceae; genus Adiantum; species Adiantum capillus-veneris. Next base: position 128,819,691 of record NC_140941.1, read on the forward strand.
TCAAATTCCCTAAGTAGCTCTGTTATTGATAGTCCTTGCTTTGGCTTGACTACCCATTCTAAGAATGTCCTTTTGGTCACTCTCTCAGAGTCCTCCATGAAATATTCCTCCTTTAAAGCTACTTTGAGTTCTTCCCAATTTCTCCCATGCCCATCTTTAATTGCCCTAACATGCTCCCTAATTTCTGGAGCAACAACTAGCTCAAAGCTTTGAATCATCTCACCTTCTGACACGCGATGCAGCTCCATCTCCTTCACATACTCGCGTAAGTACTTGGTTACATCTTTGCCATTGAACTGATCCATTCTGTTGACGACCGCTTGTATGGCCTTCGTTGCTGAAATCTCCCTTCTTTCAGTAGCATGTTGTTGTTGCATGAACATTGCAAATGCTTGAAACATTTGCATTGTTGCTGGGTCAAAATGCATACCCTGTTGCTCAACATGATCACCCATGGTTACCCACAAACTCTCACCCTAGCAGATTCACGTCGGGTTCACCAAAAATATGTCGAGAAATTTGCGGTCTTGCCAGGAAAGCACCGGGCTTATGGCTGTGAGAGTTTGTGAGAAAACTCAACAAAAACTATATGAAGGAGTTAAACCATAGATGCCATGAAAACTAGGGTTTGGAAAGAAGTGCAATCAAAGAAGACTCACCCTTTCTCTCTTGCACTCACACACACACAAAGAAAGAACGCAAAAGAGAATGTCAAAACAATACGAAGATGAAAACATCAAGGCTATGATCATATCGTATCATGGGTAATATGAAAGGGTTATTGGATGAGTTAATGGCATTCAATCTTGGCTGACCAAATAGGCTACGAATTGTTCTTTGGAATTGTAGTTTTGTGCTTACCATAATATATATATTTTGTCTAGTGATTGGGATTAATTGTGTGTACGAAACACTATACGTTGTTGAAAGTGTATTTTACGGCTAATCCATACGTTAATTCTAATAGATTGTACAGAGTGAAAGCGATAGAAATGATCATCATGTGGGTTATTCATCTAGGATAGTATGTGAGAAATGTAGATATGAGAGAAGTGAAGAGATGAGAAGTTTCCCTCCCAAGCCCTATTCTTGCGCGTAGGCAATAAGGATACTGCGGGGAGAGATGTACCTATAGCAAGGAGAACCTAAAATTTGTAGAGAGGATGAATTACTAAGAGTGAAAGAGATTGATTTGGTTAAAGAGATGAGATTAGATATATATATATATATGTTGGATTAGAGATGAAAATGAAAACGACAAGAAATCAAGAAAACATCAATGTAGAACACATCTTACTTGAAACCCTTCGGCACCATTATTGATGGAGAGAGAAGAAGAGTGGATAATTCCACTTTGATTGATACGCCAAGTACAACACCTTCTTTGATTAGAGTTGATCCTCCAAGGATGGCGTACAAGAATGGCTAGTTTTCCTCTAGGAGAAAGTGTAGGCTTGGGCTTATGTTAATGGGGCTAAGTACAATTAGGCATTACTACTCACTCCCTCAACAATTCCTCTCATCAATGGCTTGAATGCTTGAGTTCTTTCCAAGGAAGAAGAGGTCCCCTTTTATAGGTGAAGGGAACCCCCAAGGGTTTACACAAGAAGAGAGGAGCCAGTGTGAACAGGAATTGGAAAAGTTGGAAATGAGCTGTCCCTGCATGATGTGGGCAGACTGGGGTCCAGTATTTTGATCATATCTCCTCAACCGTGGCTCCAAATAAAAAAGTAAAAATATGGGCAGAAACTTCAGCTCATTAGCTACGATTTTCATTTTAAAATCATTCTCCAATTTGGATTGGAACCTTGTGTAAAAAATTCATCAAAATAGGGTCCATTTATGGCAGCAAAAGTCTTCATGTGGTCTCCTTAGCTTTGACTTTCATTTAATTCCCAAGGACACCTCATGCCATATGAAAGCATGACATTTCTCCTTGACAAAGTTTTGTAACCATGCTTGCAATAATGCATTAAAATAAGTGTATCTTTGAAATCATGCCACCTAGTGTCCCACTAGGATTTGATTCTCTCCTAGTAGCTATTTAAAAAGAAATATAAGAAAAGTATAAAAAATATATAGAATATATATATATTGGAGTTTACCCTAGATATAGGATCTAGCTAGGGTGTGAGATGATAATGAAATAGTAGAAATAAAGAATCAATGCTTTTTGCCCCAAGTTAAAGAGGCGGAGCTATTGACACTTTTCCCATAGTATTTTTTGATGGTAAAGTAAGAATACATTACCCTTGAGATAAATAATAAGATGAGATAGAAAGCTTATTTTTATACTTACATATGCATATGTACATTATAGGAAATATAATTATGTATCTAAAAAGTTACAAGATAACTCTTGTAGCATGTGTTCCCACTATGTACATGTCACAGCACGACAACCTGTACACAGATTGTCAATTTAGGCGATGTGTATATGTTCATCTTAGTGTAAATTTGCCGATTTAATCAACACCAATTAATCGTACAGATTTGCCAATTTAGGCAACACGAGTGCAAATTCATCGACTTAAGAAGCACACCAACAAACAATAGATTCACCATTTTAAATAATATCAGTGCGGCTTTGTTGGTTTAGGCAGCACGAGTGCAGATTTGTCGATTTAGGTAACACGTCTCATTGATGTCAATTCACCGATTCAAGCAACATCGATTACAAATCATGCTGCAATGGCTAGCCACCATTGCCCCTAGTATGATTTTTTTATTTGGACGTATATAATGAAAGTGATTTGGATTTAGACTTGGAGTTGGATTTGGATTTGGTTCATGATCATATAATGTCGATACTGTATATTGATTTAAATTTAAAATTAATGGGATTCGATTATGAATTATTGACTGTGACCAATGATATCTTGATATATCAAGATATGACACATGCTGCCAATTCTCGTGGTATGGAACACTAGAATATATAGTATATGGATGACGACAAGCATAAGAAAATGTATTTGTTTAGTTTATTAATTTTTATTTTGATACAACATATTTCGGACACAAAGTTTTAATCGTTGTTTTTGACGAGTATGCTTTGCAGATTCATAAATTAGCAATTGACAATTGCTTTTCTAACAAAGAGATATATAAATGAAAATGACAAAATATTTATTTTTTGTAGCTGGCAAAAGCATAAGCAATCTATGGAATATGCAAAAGGGTATCAATTATTAGAGAGAATTTTATAAGCCATGGACACTTTTTGTCCAAGCAGACAGTTTATAATCATTTTTTAGCATTGAACAATCTATAAATAAATACATATAAAAAAAAATGCTCTCTATTGTACAAGGGGAGATTGAACACAATGTTTGTGTTCATCTTCTCTTCTCTCACCTCTCCTCTTTCCATGCCTGTGTAGCGCTCCGCTCTAGGAGGTGCACTGCACGTTCTCTTCTCTTCTCTCTCACGCTCTCTGTCTCTCTCATATTAGTCTTGTTGTAGATTCCGTGTGTACACAACCTTTCATGTATGCCGATTTAAAATTGTGTTGCTCGATCGTAGAATAGTATTTTGCAGGGCCTCTGCGCTCCCGACTGTAGCATAGACCCTATCACCAAAAGAATCCCGCCATTCTTTTTCATTGATAAGGTTTGTTGGAGATGGCATAAAACGGTATTAAACCATACACGAACAAAGGAGACTTTTAAGTTGGAAAGCCATCTCCCGCAATAGTTCAAGGATTCTCTTAATTGTTAACTTTAAGAAATCAAGGAGAAAATAAAAAACTTATAATCATTTCTGAATACGGAATTTGTAATGAAACAAAAAAAGAAAGTTAAAGAAGATTGAGAGTCTCAAGCCAAGAGATTGAGGCTACAGCAAAAGAATCAACGCAATAAGGTAAAACTAGTTCATTTTTCAAATTGGTATCTTTAAATTTCTTAAGTTTTATAGTCTCTGTTTGTATTCACCTCGGGCCATAGTTCAACCAGACTATAACATGTTCTTGTTGGAAGGTCAAGAAAGTCAAGAAGTAAGGCATTGATGATTCTTGTAGAGTTCTACTTTGAACAAGGATGATGTTCAGGGACTACGGACAAAGTTGGAATCAATGGGACAGGTTACCACCAACAACTATTCAAGATCATAAACAAAAACCTAAAGCACTCAAGAGTAAAGGGCCCTTTCTACCTAAGTCATCAAGATAAAGCTTATAATTAATTTCAAGTTCATGGAGATACTTGAAGAGCCTTTTCACATCAATGACATATATCTTGTTAAGAAGAAAGACCTCAAGTTTTAACTGTTTTAACAATTGTTCTTTGACTATAGGACTTTGGAGAAGGCAATGATAAAATTCTATGACTCCTTACTCAAGTGTATGGGCTAGCCATTTTTGTGATTAAATCAGATGAAATTGCTTATAAAGCTATTCAACTTAACCAATCTATCAATTTGTCCAAGCAACAAATCAAATATAAGAGCAAACAAGAGTGGACCACGTGGACACCCTCGTCTTATGAATTTCTAGAGATCAAAAGTTTTGTGTGTAATATCCATTTATGCGCTCTTTGAGTGACACATTTGTTTATATACTATGGAGCCCACTCTTAGTTGCTTGAAGCTACTTAGCATCGACAAGTTTGCAACACGTTTGTCAATCACCCTACCTCAAGTGTGAATGCCACTGGGAATGCATCCCAGTAAGCATTCATTCAAGATGCAAAGAACCACTTGGTAGAAGTGAAATCAACGACCAACTAGTAGAGCATCGAAGTAAATCAAAATTTGAAATTGGCTAACATCAACCACCACCATTATCCCAACACCCCAAGCCTGAAGTCTTTCCACTCCATATCACAGCTATATCATCTGTCTCACTGTAGGTGGCTTATTTATTTTACAGATTTGAAGGAGGACTTAAGCTTGGAATCAAAGTGCCCCTTTAGCTACCTCCCACTATTCCATACAATATTCTTATGACTCCATGATTCTCCACTTGAATTGCCAAACAGTCAACATATTGTACCCATCTTCGGACATACGATGGCCTCAGCTGCTCAAGCCCATTTCTTGCAGCAGCTATCATAAACATTAAGTTATACAGGTTGTTTGAGCACTTTAAAGAGTTCATTGCTCGGCGACCTTGTTTTGTAAAGCGCTCTCTTGTTGATTGGGCAAAGTCTCCCTACAAACGTTCAACTAAATTACTAAGTTTCTCGTGCTGTCAAGGCATCACAGATGAACTATGTACTCTGCATCTCCTCCAAATATCAAGAAACGCTTCCAAAAAAATTGCCAGAGCTTCAGAATGTGAGAAATCAAAATGATGTAAGCTCTGCCTTTGAGCCATCACTCATCCACTAGTTCCAACTTCTGCATATATGTTTGACATCAATATGAATGCAGTCATTTCTTTGGGTTGCAAACCCGAGGCATTTTTGAATGCCACCTCTGCAAGCTCTGAGTTGGCATGCTTGTTGCAAGAACCTAGCAAACCCAGCCAAATGGTGGAATTAACTTGCATTGGCATCTGCCCTAATATGTTTTCTACCTTTTCAAAATTCCCAGCTCGACCCAATAAATCAACTAATATACCATAGTGCTTAGCATTAGCTGTGATGTTGAAATCCCTCTTCATAGACAGAAAAATCTCAAGAGCCTCGTCAACCAGACCACTATAGTTACATGCTGAAAGAGCAGAAGCAAAAGCAACATTGTCTGGTTTACCAATTGCCATACTCAACATCTCGAAGACAGCCAGGCTGTCAAAGGAGTTCCCTTCTTCTGCATGACCAGTGATACATGAAGTCCACAATACAGAATCAGGCTGCGGAAGTGCCTCAAAAAGCTCTTCCCCACTCGTCATCATTGCACAGCCCCTGTATGCATGAATGAGTGTTGCAGAGACAGATGGATCTGTGTCGACTTCATTAGAGACAAGCTCAAAGTATACATGCGTACATGTCTCCAAGCTTCCCATTAGACAGCAAGCCTGCAGAACACAAACATAAACAGCATCATTCAAAGTTAAATGATAATTTTTCATCTGTCTATACAGACATAATGCTTCATCTCCCCGACCATCCTCAACGTATGCTGACAGCATGGCACCACAAGAGACTATATCAGGTTGATTCAAAAATGTGAACACCTCTTCTGCCTCCAACACTGCTCTGCACTTGCCATAAAATTTCAAAAGCGCATTACTCACATTAAGACAAAATGCAAGGCCATCTCTGCAAGCATCAGCATGAACTGCCTTTCCTATGTCTAGAGCCATTGCTCTTTCATCTACCGTGAGGATTTCTGCCATTTCTACAATGGTGGTACATGCTTGAATGGACATTATATATGCCACTTGGTCTGGGGTGATCCCCTCTTCTTGCATTTTTCTAAAAATTTGTAAAGCCCTTTCTCCCTGTCCATATTCAACACAAGCTGAAAGCACTGCAGTCCATGTCACAACATCTGGCCTGGATAGTGTGCTAAGCAAACTTTGCGCTTCCTGGATCATCCCACATTTACTGTAAACATTTACAAGGCTCTTGGCAATAAAGGGACTATGCAACATCGCCCTCTTCCGTGCAGCAGCATGCAAGGTCCGCCCGATCTCTAGACATTGTTCTTTGATAAGCCCTCTTACTTGGCAGCCAACGTTTTCCCCTTTTGCAAGAGTGCTACAAGCTCGAAGAACTAATGTCAGAGTCCGAGCATCAGGATTAGCACCTTCATGCTGCATTTGTCTATACAATTGCAAAGCTCTGTGACCTTCACCTTGCTCAACATAAGCTGAAAGCAAAGCATTCCATGAAACTGTGTCCCGTAGAAGCAAGTCACTAAACACTACCTCTGCTTCTTTTAAATCCCCACACTTCCCGTACATGCTAACAAGGGTATTACCAACCCTGGTCTCAAATGCACATCCCCTTGTCCGTGCCTCTGCATGGAGTTTCCTGCCATGCTCCAAATTAGGTATGCTACCACATGCTTTAAGTAGACTGACAAAAGTACATGTATCAGGATGTAGGTCATCCTCCTGCATGCATGCATACATCTCAAGTGCTTCAGCTCCATAGCCTGCATCTGCATAAGCAGAGATGATGGCTGTCCAGGAGACAACAGAACGAAAGGGAAGGGAGCGTAATAGGACTACTGCATCACCAACAGCCCCACACTTTGCAAGGGTACGGACCAAGTGATGGCCGAGCAAGCCAGTCAAGTTCACAGAATGAGCACGAATGTGTGAATGTACCTGGTTGGCAAAAGGGAGAGACCTGCAAGTGCCACAAGCTTTGAGGAAAGCGATGTAGGTGTGGATGGAGGGAGGGGAAGGTAAATCAAAGAGTAGAGCTATGGCCTGCTGTAGGTGCCCGCCGATGAAAAGTTCGTGAAGAAGAAGATCTTCTTTGCTAATAGAAGAACGTCTCTGCTGCTGGGGGAGGGGGAGGGGGAGGGAGCAGGAGCCCGGCTTAACTCGTCGACTGCAATATGCTGCAATATTACGTCTGCAAATGCTGTGGTTATACCACGTCTGACCTGGCGCGAGCATGCGGAAATCCTGTACTGGGCCAATAATGCCCAAATGCCATCGATTGTGTGCCCGATATTCAACCCAGGGCACTATAGAGAACTTTCACACGAGAAGCCTAGAGTCGTGTTGCTTAAAGCTTTGCTCCGAAGTCTTTGTGCAAACGCTGCCTTTCAAGCACAACTCTACTATTTTTTGCAGAGTTTCCTCAAGGAGAGCTTTGTTTCAAAGAATAGACGAGCATCATAAAGCTCCTGCAACCTTGCCGAGAAAAAAAGCCAAATCGGTTGACAATAGCAGAACTCTGCCCCCCCCAGAGTGTGTGATACCTACCTAAGGTTGGTTACACATATGCTCGACACTCGCTATCCTTCTTAACAACAGTCAATTAGAATCGAAGAAGCAAAAAATGGGTGACATGAGGATACACACGGCCATTCTTCATGAGCACCTTATCCGACCTAGCTTCCACAGCTCTTCTCCGTTGCCCATATTTGGCAACACCTTCATTCTTATTTCTCCAACCAATCAAGACACTATTAGATAGCTTTTCTCAAATAAAAATCTGTCAATGTGTAATATCTCAAAGAGCTTGGCGCCCGCCATTGATAAATTGGGTGTTATATTTTAGGCACCCCCTTTTTTGCTTATGGTAGTGTGTAAACACCCAAAGGTGCTACCATGTATATGTGTGTAAACACCCAAAGGTGTTACCATATATATGTGATAGTGATATGTGTGAACACACTTAGGAAATTTTTTCCCTCACTAGGAGGTTCTTTCCCCCGTGCATTTTATAAACACCCATCATTCTAGAGATAACTTATCTTTCTATTGTGCACTAAGTAATATACTCTTTGTTGTGTGCTTTGAGCTTCTTCATCTTCTCCAAGCTATGTGTGCTTCCTTGCAATCCTGGAATGCGTTGGTCACTAGTGACAGCATTTTCAAGTTGGTCAGTTAGAGTTAGTTCAGATCAAGCAAGCAGAATCAGCTAGAGACTTTAGATATCCGAGCAGACAAGACTTAAATGAAGGAAGAGATTGGAACTGAAATGGAAACTGGAATAAGATGAACTAGATGTATTCATATCAATATAACTGAAGTACAACAGTGTGAGCCAAAGTTTGCTCTAGGCTTAATGACAAAAGAGTACAAGTGCACAATGACCTTCAAGACACTAGACTACGTGATAGTGGTAAAAGGTAACCCACAAAATGAATAGTGGGTCCTATTTATAGCCGTCGAACTAATTGTCCACTATGCAATTACCATAGTAACTGCCTCGATAATTACCATTTCAGCTACCAGTCTGAGTTCCCGTTTGGAGGTTGTTCCCACCGTCTACATTTACTTCCCCCTTTTCTTTGTATTTTGGAATATTTCCAAAATTTCAATGAAGTTTTTAATTAATCCAATATGAATTAAGCACTCTCATTCCACCTAACTGTCTTCCTTTTATCTGGAGTCTTCTACTTTGTGGGTTTCTAGATAACCCGTGATGGAGCACTGGAGTCCCCTTGAGCTTTGTTGTCCCGTGGATTGTTATGTGCCCTGATGGGTTTTTTATTGATCGTAATTAGATTGAGTGTGATCCCTATGATGTTGTTGATTCCGAGCCTCCCCAGCCCATTTGTCTGTGTTGGTCTAGTGCCCACACATTGCTAATCCTGGTGTTGGAGGTTGGTCATTATCATCATCGTCGTCACATCAGTGTGATGACTCCCATCGGCTCCATCCTCTTGGTCCTAATCTTCGTCTTCAACCTCATTGTCTTCATCTGGTTCGTGGTTCTTCAACTAATTAATCGATGCCGACTAGAGTCGTTGTGTATTCCCTAGCTTTTTCTTCCAAATCAATCTTCATGAAGTCCAACAGATGTTGTAAATCTTCCATATTCACAATGAGGTTTCCTTCAGCATCAGAAACGTTAACCAAAGATTGGTCGATATATTTTTCTACAATAGCCTTCTTTAGGATAGTATGTGTCATAAAATCTAATTTCTAATATCTAACCAACCCAAATGATTTTCTCATATTAAACTGATCATTTAATGTGGGAGAATAAACGGGAACAAGGGTTAAGATATAGATATGTGCTTATAGATCTATCTCAACACGGGGCCAATGGTAAAGGGGCCCAAATGAGAGTTGGTCTATCAAAGAGCAAGGCTAACCAATGGAGCATAAGACCTTATGGTTAGCTTCATTGAAGACCTCAAATAATGTGTGTAAAAGTTCTTTGACCTTAGGTAAGCTAGGGCTGAGCTTGAGGCGGGAAGCCGACCCAGCTCGAGGTGCTTGTCTTGCTTGTCATGCTTGATGACTGAGGTGCTTGAGGTGCTTGATGATTGAGGTGCTTGATGATGCTAGGGTTGCACTTGAGGTGAGAACCCAGCCCAAGCTTAAAGTGCTTAAGGGCCAAGTTTGTGGTGGGAACTGGGCCTATGCATGAGGGGCTTGAGGTGTCAAAAGGTCAAGATTCAATCCCTACAAGGAAGGGGTGAGCCCTACAAGAGGGGGGAGGAGAGAGAACACTGACACACTCACACAAGGCATGCATGGTACAAAGAAAGCAAAAGGGACACTTGTCAAGTTCCTCCTCATGTTGCCCTCATGGTGTGCCTAAAGCCTATTGGTTGGCCACCCAAGGGGTCCAATGATGATTTAGGAGACTTAATTAATTGATCTTGCATTTATCAAGTCCTCTCTCTCAAAGGGGAAAGGGGGACACTTGTCCCAAGTCTACCCTTGCTGCTTGTAATGCCTTCACTAGGCCTGGAGGGGTCCAATGAGCTTCAAGCATGAGCTACAAGGGGGGGTCGACCAAGCAAGCTAGGGGGTTGCTTAGGGGGTATACTCACCCAGACACACTCACAAACACTCTCATTGTGTGCTATGCAAAGTGCAAGAGTTCCCTCTCCTTCTCTAAGCAAGTAGAGCTTGAGATCCTACACCAATACTCTTGGCTATGGAGTGCAAATCCAACCAAGATCCATGCTTCAATGCTTAATCTTGCCGTCTCCTTCTTCTTCATTACTATGATATTATGTATGCTAGCAAGAAGAGTTATGATAAGTGAGAAACTAGTTCTTTCTCCTATGAAATGTTTCTTATTCCTCTTCCCTACCCTCATTCCCTGCTAGCTCTCTCCACCTTCAAAGGTGTTTGAGGTCTTGAGACTGAGGCTTGGGATAGTTAAAGCTTTCTTCAAGTTTATGTTATGCTTGTGATGCATGAAGCTTTCCATTTTCATTGCATCACCTAGGTCACAAGGAACACAAAGATTGTATTGTAAAAAGTCTCTCTTAATGGGAGAAATCATAATACAAATGCCTATTGGAGGGGGGACCGGCTCCACATAAATCCGGTCCTCAACTGTTGTCATGTTCTCTAAATTCTCTCTCTTGCAAAATTATTGTTCATGCCAAGTTAACTAATTGCTATGATAATGTTGCTATCTTCAATTACGTTCACAAAGTTATTTCTCAAAAGTACTCTCATTAGTTAAATAGGCCAATTCCATTACATTGGTATTAGAGCATTTGGTTTCTCTTTTCTTGCTTAAGAAGAGAGGTCCTTAAGTAGCCTGTAAATGGTTGATGTTGTTAATTATATTAGAGTAAGTGAAACTGGGATCTATTATCGGTTTTGTTGAGCCCACTATGTGGAATATGGTGCACACCTCAGAAGATTTGGACTTAATAATGGAGTCTTTTTAGACTTGCCTATGGCTTTACCATTATTGAGCCATAAGAAGTACAAAAGGAGCTACCCCTCGGCAACTCTGCTATGTTAGACCTACTCCTCTACTCTCTATAATTAACCACTTCGAGCCATGGGTGTAGATACTTAAGAGCCGATTTTCAAAGGCTAAGAGGAGTGGCAACTAAGGTTTTGAATATCCAAAGCATATACTAAGTACATACATAAATTTTGTTAACATGGCTGACAATAATCAAGAGAGTAGAATAAACATTGATAGCTTTGATTTTGCACATGAAGGTGTTAATGATGATGCTCCCATGTTTGTGACTTGTCTCGTCACTAGGTTGCAGCAAGCTATGTGCAACCCTGCTTGGCAAGCGGAAGTTACTCAACAACTTTGTGCTTATGGAATTTCCCTTCCTCTCCAAGAGGAGAGAGAGCTTAGGAGGCCTCTTGAAGAGACCCCCAAAATAAGACTCTCTCCCATTCAAGAGGAGGAATCCAAAGAGCAAGAAAGCAATGAAAGTTTAAGTTCCTCTAAAGATGTGGCTCCACAAAGACGGCGGTCTAGACGATCGCCCACTCCTCCCAAGAGGAAAAGATCAACACATAGTCCTTATCCTCGTCACTCTGAAATGGAAGAGAGGAAACAAAGGAAGAAAAGGGCTAGGAAGAGGTCACCCTCTTCTCCTTCTTCTTCACCTTCCTCCTCTTCCAATGAAAGCTATGGCTATTCTCCTAGAGAATACAAGAGGGGAGGACATCACAAATCATTTCCTGCATGGAGAAGGTCACAAAAGCTAAAGAAGTTCAAGGAGGGAAGAAAGAGTATCTCTTTTCTCACCTATGATGGCACCTTTGGTGCTACCAACAAAGTGTTGGCCTTCATCCAACAATTTGATGCGGCCTTTGGAGACGAGGGCTTCACAGAGTCCTCCAAGCTACGCCATGCAGCTATGCACTTCCAAAAATCAGCTCGTCAATGGTGGGCTAGCCTTCGTGGCAATGATGAAGCCCCAAAGACATGAAAAACCTTGCAAGCGATGCAAACAACAAAGTGCTTACCGAAATTTGCACCTTGAAGCTTCTCTCTCATGAGTCTATCCACAAGTATGTAGAAAAGTTTTGGGATTTACATCTCAAGGCTACTGTCTTTCAAAAGATAGACTTTAACGAGCAAAGGCAATAATTATGTGCAGAATTACTTGAAGAGATGGCCAAATACATCAACTCTCAACGGCCTGGTACTATTAGCGATGTAATCCATCACACCATGGTTACTTCACGCATCAATTGCCATCAAGGGGCTAGACGTAATATCAAGCCCATGGAAAACAAAGACAAAAATGATCCAAAGGGGAAAATCAATGTTCAAAATGCTTCCCAAGACACTTCCAACAACAACAACAACAATCAGTCCAAGGAGAAGGGAGTTTACAAAGGTTAAAAAAAACTCTCACCTAAAGAGCTTAAAGCTTTTCGCAAGGACCATAAGTGTTTCAAGTGTGGGGAGCAAGGACATGGCTATCGTTCTTGCCCCAGGAAGAATACTTGCAATGAGACTCCTAGGTCTTCCACCAGCGAAGCTCCAAAAGAGGATGCTCATTGCAAAGGATCATCACTTTCCTATGCTTTGGGACAAGTAAGAGAGCATGATGCCTTCATCTTGTTTGACCTTGGCTCTACTCACAACTTCATATCAACGGAGTTGGCCACCAAGTTGGGCATTCAAGCTTTTGAGATGCAGCTTTCAAGGGATAGCAAGCCTCTGTTACTCCCTTGATTGGGAAGTTGAGGCTTCATGTCCAAAGCTATGTCGACAAAGAAGACTTCTTCATCTCTCCTCTCCAACATGAGGATGCTATCCTAGGGGCACCATGGTTTGATCGCATGGCTACCAACATGAAGTTCCCTGAAAGGAGAATCTACTTTACCTACAGGGGAAAGAACATGTATATAGATGCTAGTGAGAGTGATCGCACTATTCCACTTGTAAATCCTCTTGCTTTTGATAAGTCAATGAAGAGCTCAGTTTTTGCGTACATGATTTTTGTCAAAGAGTCTCTACAAGATCCTAATGTTTCAGCAAATGTAAATGATAGGATTCCTATTGTAGTCTTGATTAGACTCTTTTAGAAAATTAGACAAGTCTACAATCTTGATTCCTATCATTCAGACAAAGAGTCTCTACAAGATCCTAATGTTTCAGACAAATGTAAATGCCTACAATAATATTGTACATACTTCTACGGGAAAAGCACCTTTTGAGATCATTGAGGGAAGACCTAAAAGTTCCTTGCTACTCAAAGAACATGGGAAGATCTTCGCCTCCGATGAGTATAGCCGTGACCTACAAGAATCTTTTCAAAAGATTAAGGAGACTATATCCATCTCTCAACATGAAAGGGCATGGGGACTGAACATGATAATCTCCACCTAGCCATGCCCTATATAGGCCCTTGGCCTGCTAAATATAGGGACCCCCTTGACTGCATGTCCATCCTGGCCCTTGGCCGTGATTGGTCCTACCCTTGTCCTGACATTACTCCGCCCTTGGAGAAGCGTTTTCATCCGCGAAAACACAAGTGATGGTATCTTCATAATAACACTAATGTCTTCTACCGTAACATCCCTCATGGATCCAACGGTTCATGGGAGCGAAACCCGGGTCCCGGGTCCGGGTCAGTAGGAGGTTCAATGAAACCAAGAGTAACATCTTGATTTTCTACATTGTTGTCCATTTGTAACCATCTGATGGTACCGGTTCTTATCCAAACATGGTGTGTAGACTCCATTAAGAACGCTCATGAGCATGGTAAACGAGTTTATCACAACAAAGATATACCAAAAAGAGTACCTCTTGTCACTTTCCATGAAAGTAACTTGCTGACATAACTCATCAGCCAAGTTTAAGTCCTTGACTTGTTCCCAATTTTCATCATCAGTAAACAACCCCACCCTAACGAGTGTTCAAGGTTGAGAAACTGACTTATACATGAAGAGACTACCTAGTCGCAACATGCGTTAACTGATAGTAAGTAAACTCCAAGAAGAGCAATAAATGCTTATTAATTGGATTGCTTGGTGGTAATGTACACACTTTGCATATCCTTTTAGCCCAAGGTTACACTTTGTAATTTGCCAATCCCCTTGGATACTAACAATACTAAGGTGTGTTTCACCCACGGTTTACAAACAGTCTTCCCAGAAGACTAGTAAACGAGGAGTCACAATAGCGTATAACATTGTTGAGGAATCAACAATGTCCGGAATAACCGTTGTGGTTAACTTGAAAAATCCACAAACACCCAAACCGAGCCATGATCTCTATTAGTGATTAGTAGACCCAAAAGTAATCTCATAGAGATAGTGCACATAGAGTGCAAAATGCTTCATAAGCAACAACCTGAGGAATATGCATGCCTTTGCTAAACACTAGGGCCCATAACACCTAGTGTGCATGCATTTAGCAAAAAACAGATCCGAACCTGTATATCCATGGTGATCCTCACCAATACTTATGGAAAATGTGATGCTCCTAGCACACATTAAAAAGGAATGTAAATAGGTCTGAAAAGAAACTAAATACTTTCAGTTGCAATCTTGTGCCAGCCTTGTGGAAATGTCTGAACCATAATAGAAGATGAAACATGGATCACTTCTAGGTACAAACAATGAAACTTTTTCATTAACAACTTAGAGCCTTGCTATATGGATAAACAACCATCTCTAATGCTGTTTAGTAGTACTTGTACGTGAACAAGTCATTCTAAGTATCAGACAATTTTTGGCCACTAAAATTGCTCCTGATACGTCGTGCTGAAAATGGTCTAGAAAACAGATTTGACCAACACCTAGTTGAACTTTGTCGTGACACATAATTAAAATAATGGCGCCAGTGTCAGTCCAGAGACTTATATTCTCCACATGTGGAATATGTCTCATGTGAGGATGTATAAAAAAGAACATCCGTCAAGTACAAGATGTACTTGTGTGTGGAGGTAACTCGAAACACTCTACAACAAGAGTGAGAGGGGCCCTCATTCATTGCTCCACACTGGCTAAACCGGACTCCTTGAGTTCATAGACCATGTTGTATCCCATGTGACAACATGTGCCAAATTGAACCCTACAAGTAGGTTCGTAACAGCATAAGGCAGAAAGATTAGATTGGACACTTGGCCCAAAATACTTTGTGCCGACATGCCCTTGGCATGTCTCTGTAACATTCAAGCGTACTTATACGTCTTGAAAAACCAAGCAAATCATACTAAAAATGGAATAACACCAAATCAATAGATGCATACCTGGAGATTTGAACGTAATGTTCACTTACCCGTATTCAAATGGAGAGGAGCATGTCCCGTACCTGAAAAAACAAATAGCATTGCACTGGGAACCCTGGGTGTTGCCTGTGCAATCCAAGCCCTTGGATTTAGAAGCTACGTAGTCAAACCCCTTGGTAAGACTCCTTGTAGAAACTGCTCAACTAGCAGATAACGGTAACCAACATAGTCAACCGTGTACAGAATGATTGGAGTAAACGTGAAAAGTGTGTTCGTCCGCTACCGTGTGGTGGATTGCGGAATTATTTCCTTGAAAGTATAACTAGGAGAGATCAACTCTGATCCTCAATGCAGATCAAACTGTGATCCTTAATGTCTATGGGGTCTTACCCCAAAACAGTATGTTCATAGACACTCCATAGTGCTACAGAGAGAGCAGGAGACCCACACAAGTGAACTGCCGAGCTCTTATGGATAGCCATGCTGTCACAACTGATTGCTGCTTCTATACTTTCTTGTAGAGATCAGCTGCTGTGAGTTGAAGATGATCAAAAACTCAACTTGAGTGTCGCACTGAAAACATGTAGTGCAAAGATGATACCCTAAACATCTGTAATGACAAGACTCTTGCTTGTCCATTAACGTCGATCTGTACTTCCTTGGGTAGATCTTGAAAACAATCACCCAAAGAATGCGAATAGTTGGGTCTTACCCTTGGACTGACAATTGCTCGTAGCCTGTTTGGATCATAGCCCTTATTCAAAATAATGTGCGATCGATGAATCGATGAAGACTAATTTGAGTAGCATCTTAGCCACATGCTAGCTGTGAGTTAGAGCACCTCGACGCAAGCTGACTCACGAGCAAAACATGTATGAAAAGCTTCTTAGAAGATTTTCAGTTTTTCCTTAGAGAGAGAGATTGAGAACGAAAAGAAGAGCATGCTGGGCTGAGGAACTTTCCTTAAATTGCTAGTATGTGTGTGCCCAAAATGTGTGCTCTTAGACATCTTATGCCTGACTGGCAGCTTATCCTATAAGCATGCAACAATCTGCCTGTATAATGTTGTCATCGAGAGAGGAAAGATAAAAAACAAGCCACTTGCCCCACTTACCATGTATGGGGTCGTGACTTTAGGACGACTTAGCATTGGCACTTTGCCCATATAATAAGTCCTTGATTTAGGTTCCTTGTAGTGTTGGTGTGTGTTGATAGCAACAACAAGCATAGTAAACAATCCATCCTTAGTCTGTCCTTGTAGTGTTGGTGTGTGTTGATAGCAACCAACAAGCATAGTAAACAATCCATCCTTAGTCTGTCCTTGACAGAGTTGCAAGTGTGATAGCGGAAGCGTAATGCATGAAATGGTAGAATTAAACTCCACCTCACTAGCATGCCTTGCATGCGGAATTGTAAGCCCTTGTGGAGGGTGATGGCCTCAAACGTAAGAACCAAAACCATAAGTGCCTTGCACATTTTAGACTGGTAGGGATTTTGTGAGTTTATATTCCCTATTTTGTAAGTTCCCCAAAGCCGTGCTTCTTCTAAAATTTCCAAAGCACTTTGCTTTGCACAATGACAGTAATTGCCAAGTAAAGTGTAAACAGGGAAAAACAAGAAAAACTTAAACTTGGCTAACCTAGTCGTTGTTGCTGCAACCAGTTGTCATGAAATTTGGAAGGAAAAACTCATTCCAAAATGGCTTATAGCCATATCTACACAGACACCGTCGTATATCCTATACACCCATCTGGTACATAATGAAATGACCTGCAATATGAAATAACCTGCAAACACATTTCCTATTCCTTCCCGATTTTGGATGCTTAAAGTAGATGCCAAACGGGAGAAGCCACAATGCAAGATCCCTAAATTGAAGCCTTGCTTCACCAAAATCTGTTAGTTGTAATAGCCAGCTAATGTGGCTATTGACATACAGAGAGCATGAGAAAAAGAATCGACCTTGTCGAGCAATTTCAATTGGAATGAACTAATACTGTGTGGAAAACATCAGCTCTAGCAGCTGCTGGAAATAGTGACAAGGAGTCGTCCATGCCGAGCAACTTGCCCCTTGCATCAAGTCGAGCAACTGGATGTGCTAATCTCCTTGAGAGTCCAAAACACTACAAATTGGCTATGGAGTTGCATCAAATTGAACCGCTGAGAAACCGCGCTGCGGAGCAAGGCGGTTGGTACTCAAGCCATGCTTGATTCCAATCGTTAAACCAATTAAATTTTTGGTGCATACAGTAATTTTCACAAGCCATGATTGTGCTTTGCGTGCCTAAAGTGTATGCACGTCTATTACATATCATAGCTTTCAAGCAGATGCTCAATAAACAAAAATCAACTCCGTACCTCATTAAGTACACCTGCCGACAAATCTCCCCGACTCGAAAATCGAATCTGGTATCGAGGAGAAATTGCAAATATTATGAAATCAGTAACACAACCTTGGACTACACAAGCCTTGCTCATTAACACCCTTGTACGGAGCCTTGCTCCCTGGATTACATGCTTGCTGGAGCTTGGTACTTGCCCCAACTTTTCCAAAGTTTCTCGGACTAGCCTTGTAGTCGTACCCCCATCTATTGAGTTGTCCAGAGATGTCCTATTTCCACAAAGCTTCCAAATTTTTCATGCTTCTACTGCGGAGATGTCCTACTTCCGCAAAGCTTCCAAATTTTCCATTCTTCTACTGCTTCCCTTGAACTCAATGTTGAGTACATGACTATTGCTTTCCTCTACTGAAAATTCTTTTCTCCTTGAGAGCTCAAGAAGCCCTTGCATGAAGCCTTGAGGAAAGTCTCCATGCTACTACAAAATTTTGAGATGTAAGTTCGGATGGTCGTCGACACCACGCACCCTACATGTGCTCCATGTCGGCACTTTGTAGGCTTCCCATGTTCGACTGCTATCGCTGTGGGATAGGCCCCTTAAGGCCTTGGACACCCTTTTGACTATGGGCGGACACCAAATGGAAAAATGAAAAAAGAATAAAAATAAAAAGCAGGAAGCAGCGATGGCGTGCTCTGTCTGCAGCGTCGTTGAGAGAGGGACATAGTATATTGCATGTTGCCTCTCGAGCTTTGGCCAGGTGACGAGTTTTTCTCCCATGGTCTCTACGACCTCGTTGATAGAAGTTGCAGGTAATTTCTTTGAGGTCGGCTCTTGACCTCCCTTTCGACACGGGCTGCTGCCCACAGTCTTTGAGGTCGGCTCTTGACCTCCCCTTCGACAAGGGCTACTGCCCATGGTGCCAACTCCTTGGCAAGCTTGCCTGCACACAGACTTAGACTCCGGGATCCTCTTGCTTAGGGCACCCGTCCACAGCCCCCTTGGCTGCTCCTCCCTCCAAGGGATCTTGCCCACCCGTCTCCATGGAAGTCTGCGAGAGAGAGAGAGAGAGAGAGAGAGAGAGAGAGAGAGAGAGAGAGAGAGAGAGAGAGAGAGAGAGAGAGAGAGAGAGAGAGAGAGAGAGAGAGAGAGAGAGAGAGAGAGAGAGAGAGAGAGAGAGAGAGAGCTCCATGCCTTCTCCTCCTCCATGCCCCATATAGGCCCTTGTCCTGCTAAATATAGGGACCCCCTTGACTGCATGTCCATCCTGGCCGTGATTGGTCCTACCCTTGTCCTGACACAACAAAGGCAAAAATCTGTTGCTGACAAGTAGAGAAGGGCCTTAACATTCAAAGAAAATGATTGGGTCTTACTTAAGTTTCCTAAGGCTTGATTAAGGAAAACGATGGGGAAAAATCCTACGGGCCATCAAAAGTATTATGCTAAACTAGCAAAAAGATACTATGGTCCTTTCCAAATCTGGAAGCCCATCAATGAGACCGCTTATCAACTCAAGTTGCCCAACCATTGGCTCATACACAATGCCTTTCATGTAAGCCTACTTAAGCCCTACAAAGGAGAGCCATCAAGTGAACTAATTATTGAAGACCCTCCCGAAGTTGAAGACCAAGAAGAGGTGCTACAGCTCGAAGCTATCCTTTGGCATGAAGACAAGGTACTATGACATGGTAAGATTATCCGACGGTATCTTATTAAGTTCAAAAATTATCCTCTTGAAGATGCTAGATGGATGCAAGGAATATAGCTTAAGGATAGTATGAACCTTCTTAATGCTTACAATGCTACATTAGAGTAAGCAAATGTACAAATTTCGTTTAAATGACTCATGTTTTTGTCTTATAATACTAGTCCTCTTTTTAATTATTCACAAATTCAACTAGTATGCATGCTTAGAATCATGTTTGTGATGATGACGTCTCTCAAACACCAAGTAGAATTTGTCACTCTACTTTGGGAGAATGAAATGGACTAAAGAGCTGACATGCTTGCGGCAGCTAGTCTCCCAAGCACCAAATGGATTAGTCATCCATCTTGGAAAGATGTTGTATGGTAAAAAGGGATCCTCTACCCGCTAAGTAAACTTGACTAATGACTAAGGCTTTATCTCTTCTACCTCATAGTCGAGGACGACTATGATTTCAAGAGAGAGGTAATGTCATAAAATCTAATATCTAATATTTAATATCTAACCAACCCAAATGATTTTCTCATATTAAACTAATCACCTAATCACTTAATGTGGGAGAATAAATGGCAACAAGGGTTAAGATATAGACACGTGCTTATAGATCTATCTCACCACAGAGCCAATGGTAAAGGGGCCCAAATGAGAGTTGGTCTATCAAAGAGCAAGGCTAACCAATGGAGTATAAGACCTTAGGGTGAGCTTCATTGAAGACCTCCAATAATGTGTGTAAAAGTCCTTTGACCTTAGGTAAGCTAGGGGTGAGCTTGAGGCGGGAAGCCGACCCAGCTCGAGGTGCTTGTCATGCTTGATGATTGAGGTGGTTGATATGCTTGAGGTGCTTGATGATTGAGATGCTTGAGGTGCTTGACATGCTTGAGATGCTAGGGTTGCACTTGAGGTGAGAACCCAGCCCAATCTTAGCATGCTTAAGGGCCAAGCTTGTGGTGGGAATTGGGCCTATGCATGAGGGGCTTGAGGTGGCAAAAGGTCAATATTCAATCCCTACAAAGAAGGGGCGACCCCTACAAGAGGGGGGATGAGAGAGAACACCCACACACTCACACAAGGCATGCATGGTGCAAAGAAAGCAAAAGGGACACTTGTCAATTTCCTCCTCATGTTGCCCTCATGGTGTGCCTGAAGCCTATTGGTTGGCCACCCAAGGGGTCCAATGATGATTTAGGAGATTTAATTAATTGATTTTGCATTTATCAAGTCCTCTCTCTCAAAGGGGAAAGGGGGACACTTGTCCCAAGCCTACCCTTGCTGCTTGTAATGCTTCCTGCTTGTGATTGGCTAGGCCTGGAGGGGTCCAATGAGCTTCAAGCATGAGCTGCAAGGGGGGGGTTCAACCCAAGCAAGCTAAGGGGTTTCTTTGGGGGTATACTCACCCACACAAACTCACAAACACTCTCATTGTGTGCTATGCAAAGTGCAAGAGCTCCCTCTTCTTCTCCAAGCAAGTAGAGGTTGAGAGACTACACCAACACTCTTGGCTATGGAGTACAAATCCAACCAAGAGCCATGCTTCAATGCTTAAGCTTGCCATCTCCTTCTTCTTGATTACTATGCTATTATGTATGCTAGCAAGAAGATTTATGATAAGTGAGGAACTAATTCTTTCTCCTATGAAATGTTTCTTCTTCCTCTTTCCTACCCTCATTCCCTGCTAGCTCTCTCCACCTTCGAAGGTGTTTGAGGTCTTGGGATTGAGGCTTGGGATAGTTAAAGCTTTCTTCAAGTTTATGTTATGCTTGTGATGCATGAAGCTTTTCATCTTCATTGCATCACCTAGGTCACAAGGAACACAAAGATTGTATTGTAACGAGTGTGTTTTTTTTTTGCGAGTTTCTGATTTCGAGCTTTTGCAATGTAAACCATTTTTGCGAGCTTTTTGACTATAAAATTATATCCTTTTCTAACAACACAAAAGGGTTAACCAAAAAATTAGATATTACTCATACGAGACACACCAAAAAATAGGTATAAGTTTCCAAAAGTCCTAACTTTGAGTTTGAATATCTGGCAAGATATTAACCACAAAGTATGTCTCTATAATGAGAAGGTTTTCAAAAAAGATTTCAGAGGGTGGAGAGAAGTAATTTCTACAAACAAAATGGTGTATAATTTCTTTATTAAAATTTGCATCTAAGTAGTTACAACACATGTCACTATGCAAATGTAGCAATACAGGGCATGCATTCATATTGTTAATGATTATTGGTAACTTTTTTTCATATAATAGCCATCAATGTTTAGGTCCACTACAATCTCAAAACAGAGCTTGCAGTGTCCACCCAAGCGATCCAATGCAAGCTCCCACCCAGCTCCTTGACGTTGATGTTTCTAGTTCCACTACTATCGTTGGGACCCAATTCCAACTTGTAGCATCGGAGAACACCCACTTGGTGTGTGCATCCTTCAAGCATGTCACGATGAATCAAATCTTCTTAATCCTACTCAAACCCTTGGTGTCGCTACCTCTGATGAGTCCCTCATGTCCAACCACCCTGCTCCTAAGGTCCAACCGGCTCAAGCATGATCAGTTACAGGCAGTGCCCACCCAGCCAACCATAACCTTGCTTCTCCAGTTATCGCATCGATCCAAGCCATCCACCCTACCTGGCCCCTTGCATGTATTGCCAACCTTCCATGAGATGTGGTTTATGGCACCACAAAGCCTTCCTTGACAAAACCGAGCAAGATGTAGTCCAAGCTCGTGAAGACTCTCATTCACTTGCTCTCAGTGCAACCAAGCTTGCATCCTCTCAAGGCTACCAAACTGCCTCTTTTGAACACAAGGGCTCGCCAAGGGTGAGGCTCTCCAGGAACAATATTTCATGGGTATGTGGTGGGTGGAAGTGGTCATGCATTGTCTTTGATACGGAGCATGAATTAAAATGATTTCTATGCTTGTAGGGAATGAAATGAAAAAAAATGAATAATGTTCACAATTGCAACTAGAGGCAGCAACAACTGATAATACTCGAGTGGCCACATGCGAGAGTTCCACTTTGTCTGTAGAGTACTAGTTACCAACCTACGATTATATGATTTTCCTTTTTCAAGAGTGACCATTGAGCATCATTTATATACATAATCTACCAATAACCTTGCTATCAAACGAAACATTTGAGCTTTGGAGACTCAATCTAAAGATTGACAGCTGCTACATTTGGCTTATCCTAGAGACCCACTAGCATACCCCCATAGTTTGAGTCGA
Source organism: Adiantum capillus-veneris (assembly GCF_014529385.1). NCBI lineage: Eukaryota > Viridiplantae > Streptophyta > Polypodiopsida > Polypodiales > Pteridaceae > Adiantum > Adiantum capillus-veneris. The sequence goes on from NC_140941.1 coordinate 128,842,448, forward strand.
CGACTAGGGCCTAAAGGACTCATTGCCTTGACAACTAGGTTCTCTTTGACATGTTCCAAAAAGGCTAGGATGCTAAAGAAACTATGGTCAAGTTTCATAGGACGTGCATTTAGAAGTTCATTCTCCATGTCATGCTATCTCTAGTTGTCCTTTTTGCTCAAGTGGCAAGTTTGATTTTATGACCAAGTCAAGCAATATCATGAAGATGATAGGAAGTTATAGGGCCATCGTCTGCTATGTTTGGCCAAGTGTAAACACGGCACCCATCCTAATATCTAGACCTTAGCAATAGGATGGCATGCTAAGGAACCATATACATCAATAAGACACTCCTTGTTAGTCAAAAACTTCGCCTTTACTACAATTTGGCATGTAGGACAATCACCTTTTCTTGCCTTACCGCCAATTACCTGCTCTCCAATCTCATCTCCTGCTCTAGCTGTTTGCAAACTAGACGAAGAGAAATTTGCGTATGAATTCGTCCGCCCATGATCAATGCCAATAATATTGCTCTTACTTGCTATCTGATCAAGTAGGCCTTCTCTCTCCAGCTCAAGGTCCCTCACCTTGCTCTTCAGATCCTCGACATAAGTGGCATCCTACTACACCTTAATGCAACTATATTCCCCCTCAAGACAATAGCAACATTCTTGGATAATCTCATGTTGATATGATACCATAGTGGCGGAGGTTGATGGGCTGGAAGAGCGTTCAACCGACTGACTAGCAAACCCAACGAGTTTATGCTCCTCTTCTGTTGTAAAAAGGTTATCGAGAAAATGTAGGTGCCCTGAATTTCTATATGGACTTGTCAGAGACATGTATAAATCTACTGCGTCCCTAAGCTGCATGTCTGACATGCATTCCTTTTCTACAGCAGCCATAAGGCCATCCACCTGCCTTGCAACCTCTATCGAGGTGTAGGTGCCAATTGTCCTCTGCTTGGTTATGTTCTTCGAGATCTTGGAACCGCTAAAGCCTTTTGCCTCTCCTTAGCAATCTCGCTCTACTCAGTTGTGTCTTCACCACATCAAACCTTTGCACTGCAATTCTGAGTTTGTACACTAGTGCATGCATGCATTTCCCTTTGCGCAACCTCAGCCCCCCATCGACTGCATCAAAGGGACCGCGACTAGTGATGAAAATTTTCTTGCTGCGCAGCAAGAGGACGCAATGGTCTCACCCTCCCCGGAGGTACTTGCATAGCCGTTCTTAGCCGTCGCCTATTGGGATATGCCCAATTGGGCTAACCTTGTTGGTACATCTCTTCCCCGGTTCCATCTTCCCAACTACTGATGACTTCTAGCTTCTTCCTTGCTCCATATCTTTTGACTACAAAACCTGCAATTTATCTCGCGGTGACCACCTTCATCATGGCCCACTAATGAAACCTTGCTACCTCCTGCTCATGTCTGGTTGGTGCTCACCTTCTCTTGTCTTGTTGCTTCATTGATACAGAACCCTCTCTATGTGACTGCCTTTAGCATGACCCCCTTACGAAGATATCAGTACCTCTTACCTTGCCAACTCTTCCACTTTGCCCTATCAGATAACCCTTGCTCATATCACTCATCCTTGGTTCCATCTTCCAAACCACTGATGACCTCTAGTTTCTTCCTTGTTCCATCTCTTTTGATGACAAAACCGACCATGTCTGTTGTGGTGGCCGCAAAGCACTCATCTATTAAACAGAAATCTCTTGCACACCTGCTACAAAATTCTCTTACTACTTGTGCTTGTAGCTTAATCTAAAAATGCCCATTGACAATAGAGTTTGTGCACCATTGCTTGTGCTCCTACCTTGCCAGCTCTACCCCCTTACCTAGCAAGATAAACCTTGCTCCTACCTCTCCTCCTTGATTCCATCTTTAAATCGTTGATGACTTCTAGTTGCTTCCTTGTACATCCCTTTTGGTGATATGGTGCCTGCCTTCACTTGTCGTGTTGCCTTCATGCCATCCCTATGTGAGTGTCTTCAGCATGGCCCCTCTGCTAACACCTTGATACCGCCTACCTGGCCAGCTCTATCGTCTTTTCTAGCCAGACAACCCTTTCTCGTACCTCTCCTTAGCAATCTCGCTCTACTTAGTTGTGTCTTCACCACGTCAAACCTCTGCACTGCAATTCTGAGTTTGTACACTAGTGCATGCATGCATTTCACTTTGCGCAACCTCAGCCATCGACTGCATCAAAGGGACCGGGACTGGTGATGACAATTTGCTTGATGCGTAGCAAGAGGACGCAATGGTCTCACCCTCCCCGAAGGTAATTGAGTAGCCATTCTTAGCCGTCGCCTATATTTGGATATGCCCAATTGGGCAGCACCAAGTTATTTTTGACAGATGCAGAAAAAGGGTGTATCTCCACTCTCTCCCTCTCTGAGCGCCAAAAAAAATGGGAGGGCCAAGAGCCCCCCCATCGTCCGCGCGCGTGCTGACGATGGAGGGGCTCTTGGCCCTCCCATTTCTTTACCAAAAAGTAAGGCCCCGTCACACGTCCAGCTAACAAGCATGAGCTGGTTGCTTGTGGAGGGCTACCTTTTTCATAGCTCAAGCCGTTTCCACTCATCACAGTCACACAAGGAGGTATCTAGCAAGTGATCGACAACGTGCTTAACCAAGCACATGTGTTTTTCTTTAGACAGACGAGGGAAGAACAGCTTTGGGGGTGGCCATGACTTGGCTACAAGCTCGAATGCTACTTCTATGTCCACCCAATGGGGTGTCACCCACCTCAATAGTAAGCTTGTCCATGTGGATGCCATCTGACACAGGCCTAAGTGTTGTGAGATATTGACAATAAGTGTTTTCTACCTTGTATAGATATTGGATGGAGAGAGAGAGAGAGAGAGAGAGAGAGAGAGAGAGAGAGAGAGAGAGAGAGAGAGAGAGAGAGAGAGAGTAGAAATGAAATGAGATGAAACGTTATATTAATGTCTTCAAAAGGCCAAAATGACCTATGACCTAGAGATATGGCTTAACATATTTTTATTAGATAAAAAGGGGGTGAGCTAAAGCATTCCCATCATCTGAGCGTACGCGGATGATGGGGAGGCTCTAGCTTTCCCCCTCCTTTTTCTAATGCAAAAGATCCATTGAGGCCCATTGGAAGATATGAATCAAAATTTTGCCCAAAAAAAATCGAATGTACAGGCTTTATTAAGGATCGGTAGGAAAGTATAAATCTGTATTTTTAAGAAAAAATGGGGACAAAAGCCCCTCCCCCATCATCCACGTGCACGCGGATGATTAGGGATCTCCCGCACCTATTTTTTTCTCCAAATTTTTAGATATTTTGATTGTTTACATACCCGAAAATAGTTTTTGATAATATGTAAATCAATTTGTCAAAAATATTTGTTAAAGATAGCTAGTTAAAACAAACTGTAAAGAGATTTTGGTTTCTCAGTTTATATATTAATGAAGAGACTCTATCTATATTTGAATTACTGTGACCTATATTGTGCGCACAAGCGGGGTGGAAAGGGGGTTTTGCAGTGTCCTGCTCAGGACACATGCAAGAAAAGTGTGATGGAGTTCAAAATCACAAGAACTAAAGCACAAGAAGCTCTTACATGGATTTCTATCTGGAACATCTACACTTGGAACATGTTGATTGCAAGATTCACATGGATATGGCAAGGAAGCTTTGGGCTATGTTCGGCATGACTATTTTAATCAGATGCAAAGGGATTCCTGTACTCCTAAAGCTTTCCTCTCCTACACCCTCGTCTCTTGTCACTCAGATGAGTTTCATCGATGGTGTGAACACTAGCTCGCAACATGGCACGTTCACAAGAAAACGGGGGAAAGAGCACCCTTATCGTCTATGCACCCACAAACGAGTTGGCCTAGTGATCATATCTTATTTTTACTTGGTTGGCCTACTAATATGGAGCTATAGCTTCAAAAGTGTTTTTGGGGCAAGAGCCACGTGAGGACGAGGAACCTATCGTTGTTTACTTGGTTGTCTATTGAGTGTATCAAAATCTCTTTATGTAGTGGATAAGCCTCGCCTTAATGTACTTGATGGTAGTGGGAGCATTAGAGATGTGTAAAAGGAGCTTTATCATGAGTCTCAGTTGAAAAAAGAGGATCAACACAAAAGTAGTCGTGATGGAGGACATGATACTAGCAGTGAACATGATGGCAAAAGCCATAGAAGAGATGATCATGGAGATCATGGTAGACACGACCAACATGAGAAGAAGTATGAAAGACAAAGAGACCATGATATTCAAGATGAACATGGAAGGGATCATAGCCACAGGGATGAACATCATTGAGGACAAGATTTACATATAGCAAGATTATTACTAGGATAGATACAATGGATATGCTAGCAAAGACAATCATGAAACACATAGAGACCCAATGAGGAAGGATCAAGGTGATAAATACTTGAGCCATCCTAGGGTTTCACGTTTTGTGATCATGGCCGTTTTGTGTAGCTTTCTAGTAGTCATGATCAGAAGAAAAGGATTGTGTATGTATTTAAGGTTATAATAAAATATTATAAAATTATGCTATATCTAGTTGGGTGTTGACTCGTCCATAACAACACTCTTCAAAATAAAAAACCTCTCATTATCCCACTATCTCTCCCTCCCAAAACCTCCCATTATCCCACTATCTCTCCCCCCCAAAACCTCTCATTAATTCACTTTCTCTTACCCCTCAAAATTGTGCACTCTCTCTGTGAGGGAGTTAGTCTGTTAGTAGCCAATGAAAGGAAGGGTGGTGGTCCTCATAAGGTGACACTTCCCACCTCACACCTATAGCTGCCAAGAAACACTTCACCTCACATCTCTCACTTCATCTTCAATGGGCTCATCTACCCAGGTTAATTTCTTGAGCTTTTTCTCTGATCTAGCATCAATAACAAGTAGGATAATCTTATGACACCTTCATTTGTTCTAGCATGATGCTTTTTCTCGGGTCTAACATCAATAACAAGTAGGAGCAAAGTTTAGAGAGAGAGAGAGAGAGAGAGCTCTTAACAAGAGCCTTAGTTGTAGGCCTACCTAACCTTTGACAAGCATCACACTGCTTGGCCAATTTCTTGGCATCTTGAGACAAAGAATCCCATCATAGTCCCGTCCGACAAAATTTCATGTAGTTGATTTTTCTTGGATAGTGTCCTCGTGAATTTACTTATGTCCTATTGTCAGAATGTAAGCCTTTCATCTTTATTGACACAGTGTCAAAGAACCCCATCCTTCTCTAGGAGATTAAGGATGTAGTTTCATCAAAGAAAGTTTCTATGTGGTACCAAGGTCCTAAATTTGAAATAAATCCCATGTGGAAGCCCAAGGTGGGGTGGATAGTTTTTTTTGAAAAAGTGGTCTCCGTATAAAGGAGACTCTGACAACATTTTTAAAAATCATATGTCCTCTTTGTTAATCGTTTGTGATTCTATATTAATTCTATTTGCATGTGCTTACGAAAGTGGATGGTGCATAAAACTTTATGTAGATGGATTGTGTAATGCATAGAGGAGCCGCAGTTGGATGCAGCCCCAATATAGAGTGGATTAATGTACACAATGAGAATACCATGTACTCTCCATATTTTCTTGAGAGAAAAGTGATAACCTAGGAGGTAAATTTTTGCTCTTGGTGACTGGACTATCCAGTGGGCGTAATTCCAAAGCAAGAAATAAAGTTACAAGAGAGTAATTACTTCAACATGCGTGAATTTTATGTGGGGCTTGTATGCTATTGGTCCACTACTCAGTGTGACCCTTCAATAAGTGCATGTTGACCGTATGACATAGACATGGAATTTTGGTGATCGTGTGACAAGATAATGTGATTATAGGTTTATTATGATAGTATGAGATGCATCCTACACTACCACTTGGAATGTAGTTTGGTTTTTAGGCTCCTTGAGTTGATTGATAGGCTACTCTCTCTAGACATAGCATTTTGATGTTTTGATTTGTGTGTTTCGTGTACATGGTGGCAACATGATGTGGACATAGATTTTTGGTAGTTGTGTGACTAGATTATGTGATTGGAAGTTTACTATGTAGTATGATATGCATGTCACACTACCACTTGGAATCTTGTTTGGTTCTGGGCCTACTTGGGCTGACTTGGTAGGTTATTTTAACACTATATGTGTTGTTTGGTACTATTCACAATCAGATATTCACCCAAAACTAGTTACAAATGGTGCTTTTTACAAAGTTACATTCAGTCTAATAATAGAGTGCTTAAGCTTACATCCCTTCAAGCATAGACACAATGATATTTTAAGATATCGCTAGTGTAATGCAGACGTTTAAAAGCTCGAAAATAAACTTTCAATTGCAAAAGCTCGAAAACAAAAGCTCGCAAATATAAAATCCCCTATTGGAACAAGTCTTTCTTGATGGGAGAAATCATAATACAAATGCCTATTGGAGGGGGGATCGGCTCCACATAAATCCGGTCCTCAACTGTTGTCATGTTCTCTAAATTTTCTCTCTTGCAAAAGTATTGTTCATGCCAAGTTAACTAATTGCTATGATTATGTTGCTATCTTAAATTATGTTCACCTACTATGCTCACAAAGTCATTTCTCAAAAGTACTCTCATTAATTTCCACTACTCTCAAGTTAAATAGGCCAATTCCATTATAGTATGAACTCTGTATAGTGACTTTAGAGTAGTTTTATCTTCATTCAAAACTCCTTTGAGGGGCCTCTTGGCTTTGATACTTGCCTTCTTTTCTTCTACCAGGGTCATGTTGTCAATTTTAGCTTCTCTGTCTCCTTTTACTGTGTAGTTATTAGTCGTGCATCTCTGTTCTGATTGACATGATGCTCTGACATCATACTCCTTAGTTCAACTAGTTTTTGTTTAGCCTTTTTAGCTCTAGTTTTTGTTTCTTGGAGTTTTATTTGTAATACAACTAGTGTTCAGGAAACCCACCCTCCGAGCCAACTTTTTTGAGCGTATGCAAATCCGAGCGACATTTGATAAGCACTTCAATATAAAGTAGACTGTAGAGGTTGTTAGCAAGGGTAAAAGCACATTTTCAGTATAAAAGAAGCTTTGAGGTTTTTAGTCATGTACAAACTTCAAATCTTCTTATGTAACATAAAAATGATGATCAACAACCTTAATTATATCTTCTACTAGATATATCATGTCAGAAAACACCTATTTTATTGCTACTGTTTCACCCAAAAAAAATATTTAAAGTGGGTTAACATAACAAGAACCATACTATAAAAAAAAAGTAAAGTTGTGAGTAGCTTGCCCACGTCATTTAGCAACTCAAATAGGAAGCAGGATAAGTGCATAAACATATTTTTTCTTGTCAATCATTAAAGAGAGAGATATCAATAGATTTCATCCACAGAAAGTTCTAAAAATTACATAAATAATTTCTATTCGGCCAAAATTCTAAAAGCTGTCAACATGTAGTTGGTATAGACATAAGCTATCCTAGTCCATTTCTTTATTATAACGAGAGAGAGAGAGAGAGAGAGCTTTAACTCGCGTATGGCATATTCCTACTACCATACAAGTCCTTGCACTAAATTTTTGCATTGAGCACTCATACATTTTAACATTAATCAAGGTAAAACTTACTCGCATTCTTGCTTGAGGTGCACCATGCCACCCTCTAGTCCCATGCCCTTTTGTCTTACAACAAGCCTCTCTCTCTCTCTCTCTCTCTCTCTCTCTCTCTCTCTCTCTCTCTCTCTCTCTCTCTCTCTCTCTCTCTCTCTCTCTCTCTCTCTCTCTCTCTCTCTCTCTCTCTCTCTCTCTCTCTCTCACACACACACACACACACACACACACACACATAAAGAGAGAGAGAGAAGAAGAAGAAGAAGAAAAAGAAGAAGAAGAAAAAGAAGAAGAAGAAGAAGAAGAAGTGGAAGAGGGATTTTAACGTTGTAGGAACAATCCCAAGAGACCTCAAGATCTATTTGATGAGTTGAACTCAAAGACTTGTTGAAAGAGAGAGAGAGAGAGAGAGAGAGAGAGAGAGAGAGAGAGAGAGGAAGGGAAGAGGAGAAGAAGAATTTTAACATCATAGGAGAAAATCCCAAGAGACCTTCATATTTGATGATGCACTAAACTCAAGACATGATGTGTGTGTGTGTGTGTGTGTGTGTGTGTGTGTGAGAGAGAGAGAGAGAGAGAGAGAGAGAGAGGAAGAAAATGAAAACCGTGCTAGTCTCGTAGGAACAATTTCTAAAGACTCAATATGAGAAAGAGAGTGATTCCATAATAGCTTACCATTGTGTATGCCTCGCTCCTCTCAAATACTCATCCCTAGGTTCTGGGCAACACTGTGGCTCCTCAACTAAATCCTGAACGCTTATCAAATCTTAGGTGCGGGGCTACAAGTTTTCCATGCTCCTATATAATAGCTACCATTGTGTACGCCTCACTGCTCTCAAATAATCATCCCTTGGTTCTGGGAAGCAATGTGGCTCCTCAACTAGATCGTGAATGCTTATCAAATCTTAGGTGTGGAGCCACAAGTTTTGCTAAATCTGAACAAGACCTTAAGCTACTATAAATGGTGATTCCTTAAGGTTTGGGGTAGCTAGTACCATCTTGAGCATCAAAAACTTGCATTATTCTTTTCTTCTATTCTTTCTAGCCAACTTTCAAATTGGACTGTGTTCACATTTCCCACCAAGCCCTACATTTTCTATTATGGCTTTCATTCGAGCCCATAGTAAGTGTCTATAGCCATGTTGCATCGACGCGGATGGCCACATGCAATTATCTTTCTCTCTGGGATTAATGATTCACAAGGCCAAAATAAGCATCTGCAACTATCCGTGGGGTGACGTGGGTAGTTTTCATCCCCTCCCTTCTCTCTCTCTCTCTCTCTCTCTCTCTCTCTCTCTCTCTCTCTCTCTCTCTCTCTCTCTCTCTCTCTCTCTCTCTCTCTCTCTCTCTCACACACACACACACACACACACACACACTCACTCTCACTCTCACTCTCAGAGGATCGCGTCTCACAGAGGTCTGTCTACAGAGTCGCAAGGTCTTTGGCAAGGTGCAGTTGCTCAAAGCCCTGTGTGACCAATATGCTCCGCATAGAAGCTATTGCAAAGCTCCATGTCCATGGGTGTCCGATTCAAGGTGGACGTAGGTGTTGGTGAAGGTGAGGCGGCACATTGGTTTGCACACAGACGGGGTGCAAATCTGGTAATATGCACCATGTTGGTGGAAGAATGTTAAAGTGATGGCAGTGGAAATTATGGACAGCTTTAGTTGTGATCAACATAAGTAGAGGAGCTACAATGACACAAGAGCGGATCAAGCAAAAGAAGGACATTAGTTGATCTTTATTGACATAGGTGAGGGGTGGTGGAGCATGCAACAATTAGGCAAGGTTGTATGCCTGTGGGGACAAAGGAGATCGAGGCCACAGTTTCCATTATCAGAGGGTTGAAGGTGAAGTCAATTCTAACTATTGAATTTTTTAAATAGTATGCCAGCAAGAAGGTATTAAAAGGTACAAATAATTACTATCGTCAATTATTATTTCTCATATTCCTGCACACACACAAACACACAGATAAATCATTATCAATTTTGATCTGCTTTTGTGGCCCCAGGTAGGCAAGGGAGGTTTACATTTCTTCTAATTCACGAAGGGCGTTTTAAGGGGCTAAGGAGAAAAATTGATTCTAAATTCCATTTTGATTTCTTCTCCAAGTGACCAGTGTGTCCAAGTTCGGCAAGGCTGCTACTCTAGCCATTTGCGTTGACGCGGATGACTATAGTAGTAGTTTGAGTCAAAATCCATCCTCTTGTTAGAAGGGGTCAAAAGCACTACAGAACGACCAAAAAACATCAAACTCTTTAATAATTATCATTGATCTAAGAGCAGAATCCCATAGATGATTTAAAATTTTAGTGGGATTTATTTATGAAATATAGTCCTAAAGACTTCAATTGCTCTTGCATGCTTGAAGAGCTACAAGATGAAGGCTTTGTTTTTAGTAGTGAGAGAAGCTCGACAATGTTGAGGAAGCTTAATGTTCAATGGGAGGGAAAATCTCACCCATAATACACATAAAGTTGAAGAAAAAGCCTATATTAGCAGTGCCCCTAAAGTTACAAAGTGTAGTTTCCTTCATCCCACTAAAACCCATATTTTGAGCAGGATAGGTTATCATCAAAATCTAGTTAATACTACAGATATCAATAATCCTCAACGAGACTCGTATCTAACTATGTCATTTTCTAGGGATATGATTAGTATTACCGAGTCATCAAAGTCTTTATACACCCACAAAGCACTCAAAGCAAAATGAACATCTAATGTTTTCTATTTGCAACTCCTTTGTGTACTCAAGGGGCAAGAAGAGATAGAAGCCATGATGATGATTGCAAAGCGTGGTTGAAAGTAGTGATCAAATATGTGCTTTGCAATTGATAATTTAAAAGGTACATTGATAAGAAAGAGGAAGAAATGCAACGCATAACAATTGGAGTAGAATTATATCCATGACTGAATGACATTAGCACCATAAAGAGGTTTTCTTTACATATATCCTGTGTCATTTGAGATGAGGTTGCAATAGAGACAAAAATTGGGGATGAAGATCCAATGAAAATAGGTTTAGTTTACATCCAAAATATTATTTCCTTTCAATGTATTGCCCAAGATCGGTGTAACATTTTCATTGAGAATGAATGCAAACTTATCTAAACATGTTTTTCCTTTGTTTCTTAAAAGAAAGTAAAGCAATAAATTATTATGTGTAACACATAGTGATTATGGATATCTACATATTGTTTTGTTTCTTGAGCAAGGATAGTTGTGTGCCTATTATACCTTTATTGTGGACTTGGATATCTACATATTGTTTTGTTCTTTGAGCAAGGATAGTTATGTACCTGATATGCCTTTGAGAGGCGGAAGTGAAAAAATTAGACCCGGTGGCCTCTACACCAAGACTATGCACAATGGCCTCATCATGGGGAATACGCAATAGGGGCACCACCTAGCAAGATATGCGGCTAGGACGCATACATATACACAATGAAACATGCCATGGAAAACAATTTCAAGATCCACACCCAAATGTGGAATGGGGTGGTCAGAGAATCAGGTGAGAGGAGTGGTGAGTGAGTGAGAATGGGATCGCTACTCGTGCATGTAGTAAGGAAGATAACGAGGTCAGGGATATATGCAAGTATGCTCACTTCTCATACAAAAGGTGGCGAATCCGCACACCTCAAGATGGAAGTAGCAAGATGATAGGAATATGAGAGGGAGAGAGAGTGTGTGTGTATGGTGGCGAATCCGCACACCTTAACATAAGCAGGAAAAAAAAAATGGCAAGGAACAAGCATATACCATACTCACAATGAGATGTATCCAAAGCGACACAAAGTATGGCACCAAGATGGAGTGTGTTGATTGCTTGCAAAAGATGAAAACATGCCATGGAAAACAATTTCAAGATCCACACCCAAATGTGGAATGGGGTGGTCAGAGAATCAGGTGAGAGGAGTGGTGAGTGAGTGAGAATGGGATCGCTACTCGTGCATGTAGTAAGGAAGATAACGAGGTCAGGGATATATGCAAGTATGCTCACTTCTCATACAAAAGGTGGCGAATCCGCACACCTCAAGATGGAAGTAGCAAGATGATAGGAATATGAGAGGGAGAGAGAGTGTGTGTGTATGGTGGCGAATCCGCACAACTTAACATAAGCAGGAAAAAAAAAATGGCAAGGAACAAGCATATACCATACTCACAATGAGATGTATCCAAAGCGACACAAAGTATGGCACCAAGATGGAGTGTGTTGATTGCTTGCAAAAGATGAATACAATAGGTATAGTATGGCAGGAAAATGAGAAGGGAACAAGATCATAGGAGGCATAATGGAGAGATGGGAGTTGATGGCGAGGAATATCATGAGTGTGTCCACCCTTCTTCTTCTTGAAATTGTGCCTTCAACCCTTAATTACAAGTGGTGTGGAGGTGTGGTGCTCATCTTTTGTGCATGGTGATGGTGATGATGATGGTGTTGTGATTATGTGATTAGGGTTCATGCTACAAGCATGTAGCACAAGAGTGTGTATGTGTGTGTGTGTGTGTGTGTGTGTGTGTGTGTTCTCATGGCCTCCTTATATAGGGAAGAAGGGGAGGATTTAGCAATATTTCTATTTGAGGTGAGTGTCCCACTTTGGTGACTAGGAAAATGGGGTGCATGTGATTGTGGCTCCCATCTTGTCTCCTCATTATTTAAAATACCAGAGTCAATAGAGAGAGAAGATGAGAGAATGTGGGTAGGATGTAGAGGATAGGAGATATTTACAATAGTCTAGCTTTGGCTAGACATAAGCTTATTAGGGAGAGAAGAGAGAGGTAAGAAATTTACAAGAGAGATTGTCAAAGGTGGATAGTTGTTGATGAGGATGGATCCTCCAAAAATGGTTATAGAATCACTCTAGACTTGCCAAGACCTCATTAAAAGAGCCTTGTCTCTTGTAATCATGCTTGAAGACTTGTAGAACCATAGCCATTCTAGAGGGAAGAAAATTGGGGATGGCCTGTGTCACCATTACACGAGAAAACGGGGGTCCACTACAAAAATCATATCTCCGTGTTCATAACTCTAAAAATTCTGAAAAAAAATTAAGCTAAAAGTTGAGATCACGAGCTACATCTTTCATGTTGAACGCTCCTTCAGATTCGGGGTTCTTCTCTACTTAAAAAAATCAGCCAAATAATGTATTATTTGTGGCTGCAAAGGTCTTTTGGTGGTCCCCTTTGAGTGGCCTTCTCTCTTTCCTTCAAGTGTAAGCTCCTTTATGTGTATGAAAACATGACCTAGAGATTTGAAAAGATTGGCAATCATCTAGATGGAGGTATTATTGAAATTTGAAAGTGGGGTTGAGGTTTGAAAATGAAAACTAGTGAATAAAATATTTGGTAGGGTGGAATAATATATATACATGAAAAATATATTAGAAAATACTAAAATATATAATGTAATTTAGAATATATATATATATATATATATATATATATATATATATATATATATATATAATATTTAAGGTCAAAAGAGAGATCAACAAAGAAAGCTTACTTATTTATGCTACATCGTGATTGATTAGCATAAGTCTTATTTATTTAATAAAGGCTAAAACTTTTGTGAAAAAGGGAAGAAAAATCAAAAGTAACTTATATAATAGGAAATATTTTGGTAAAAGGGCAAAGATATATGGGGGGGTTCCCATGCATGGAAAAGCTTGCCTCACCTTTATCGTGGACTTGGATATCTACATATGTTTTGTTCTCTGAGCAAGGATAGGTATGTACCTGATATGACTTCATTGTGGACTTGGATGAAGTGATAGCATATGTCTATGAAATAGAAATCATTCATTTCCCTCTCTCCCTCCCTCTTCCTTAAATGTCTTTATTGTCAATATGTGGTCTCTTAGATTGCTGTCTCTCTCTCTCTCTCTCTCTCTCTCTCTCTCTCTCTCTCTCTCTCTCTCTCTCTCTCAACATGTTCCTTTCATGGCTCTATGTTTGCCAAAAAATCGCTTAGATTTTTTCTTGCTTGAGAATATTTGCTTGCCAATTGGTAAGACCCCTAGTGTTGAACTAGAAATAGACCTTTGGGTGTCCATCATTCTCCCCATACAACATGGATCTCCTTGAGTATGCCATTGACTTGAGAGCTACACCTGTAAGTGATGTGAACTAGGATGGTGCATTGATAAGTATGCCAGTGCATATATTGTATTTCATTTTACTTCTTGAATGAATAGTTCTCAACAAAATCTACAACCAAGATGATTGTATCTACAGAAAAGGTCTTCAAACATTCCTTGTACTGATGCCATCTTTATGTAAAATTGTGCTTGATAAATGTCTTCATTCACACTTTAAACTTTTTCACTAAATCATTGATTGATAGTTGCTTAAGCGAAATATTTTTTTCCGCTTATGCTCACCCTCCCTATGTTGCACCTGAATTAATGTCCTCAAAAATTTGAGCAGAAACTGTCTTTGTTGTCTCCATCACTTCACGTGGGCAAAACTCAAGCTTTTGAACTTCACAATCTTTGCAGCCACCCATAAGACAATTGTACTAGTGAATAGGAGAGTCCTCCTTCTTTGTATATACACATTTTTGCCACAATTGTGTAATTCTAGACAAGGGATACCCTTGAGCCTGATCCATGTCCTCAACCCCACCTGATTTGCATAGAACACAATTGCGTGTACCTGATTTTCCATGAAACCCCAAATGAATGCAATTGCAAATGATTGATTGATTGAAACCCAAATGAATGCAATCTCAAATGAGTGATTTCATCTTTTAAATATATCAATTCTACATGCTATATACAACAACATGTGTTTCAACCATTAAGCTTTCGCACAAACGATGGTTTGAGCTTATCAAAAGATCTGTGCCCTATCTGGATATGTCAGTTGGCCTCCTTAAACTTGGTAAAGTAATATTTCTACATTGGAAACAAACTTTTAAACTCATGCTTGACAACAAAAAACTTGAGCTCCCACCTTGTCTTATATAGTTTTCAGTAAGCTAGTTTAGTAAAACCATACAAAATTTTCATGCCACGTACTATATTTTTGTATAGTAAACATACTCTCTATGTATTGTTACACACATCAAACAATCTCTCATATTACATATGCACTATGAGCCATTTACTATTGTCCTATATAGCACCCAGTGCTCTCATAGCACATAGTTTTCTCTATATAATAGACCTTCATTTCATAGCACCAATGGTTAAGCCAAATACCACATACACTCTGTCATGAACCCTACCATGCTATCTACTCTGGTATATGGCATAGACACAACGAAATAACTCGAGTCTGGACACCAGTGCTATTACAGCTTGAACTGGATTCATAGCTTCTACCCTCCATTGATGTGGCACACAACGTGAAATTGCACTGTCATCCTTGCTATTCTCCCTTGTACAAAGCACAAAGGTTTTTCAAAACAAGACACTTTGTGCTATATAGCATACAATAGTTCAAACAATATTATTGTAATAGCAGACCGACAAGAGGCTATGTAGCTTACAGTCTGTAATAGGATGTGATAGTTGGGATGTGGAAGTAGATAGCTTATGATAGGATGGAACAATTGTGGTCTAGCGGTAGATAGCAATATGCATGCAATAAAGCACTAGGCCTAGCAGTTCATTACGAAAATGAAATCTATTGTATGTAGCATGTGCTCCTTGCATTACAAGCATGGTCTAATAGCTAAAATATAGACTCTACACACAACCAGGGTCTAGAGATCATACTACTTAAGAATCATCAAGGAAATGCATTGGATGCTCAATATAGTGCTTATAGCCTAATCTCTGTTAGATAATGTCCTTCTTGTTTGGAGAGACTCGGGTATGCTCCATCCAAAATTGAATTGAAATCTCCTTCACTTGAAAGGATAACCTCCTGTAGGTGGCCTTTCTTTTACATGAGTACAATGGAAACATGTTGGATCCTAATTCACCAACTTCAACCTGAGCCATAGAAGCATACATATTTGTGGATGAATGTTAAGAAGACATATCTCCTTGTCAGATAGTTCATTGATATACTTTAGACCATTCATAAGCGTGGTTAGAGTGCTTCGCTTCAAACACAATTCATCATTGCTTTTGGGAATTTTTAGCAACTGGAGGGATAATCTCAAAGCGTTTGTAAGGCTGATAGAATGGTCATGTCCTCTTTGTGTACTCCTCAATACTCTGGTCACCTAGAACTGCATGCATTATATCCATATAATCCTCTTTTTCATAAGCAGTTAAACTCCTCAACATTTTATTAGCAGTTTCCTTCTTGCTTGCTTGAAGATTTACATCTTCAAGATCCACAATTTGTACCGTCTTCATAGGTATAAGTGACTGTATGGCTCAAACGCCTTATGGTTGATTTGGGCACTAGATATGACACTACCAACATCCTCTATACTAATAGTCAAAGCACATTGGTAGGTTTGAGGAACCCAATTTTTCATGCTTGCACAAAGGATATTCAAGTGTATTATCACTATGCTAGGGACAACCTTGCTTTTTGGGTGTTTCCTCGTGTAAAGTTCAAAGCTTTTTGTAGAGCTTTGGACTTCCTTCCTTTGTGAATTGATGTCATAAAATATATTATCTAACTTTACCAAATGATTTTCTCATATTAAATTGATCATTTAATATGGGAAGATAAACGAGGAAGAAGAGTTAGAATATAGATATGTGCTTCTAGACCTATCTCAACAAGGGAACAAAAGGAGAAATGGTTGCATCTCAATAGGGGTCCAAAAGGAGACGGTCTACAAAAGAGCAATGTGAAATAAGTGCTTCTAGATTTACCTCAGCAAGGGACCAAGAGGAGAGATGGTTACATCTCAATAGGGGTCCAGAAGGAGGTAGTCTATCAAAGAGCAACATGCATCTAATGGAGCTTAAAAGACCTTAGGGTTAGCTTCATTAAAGACTTCCAAAAGTTAGTGTTAAAAAGTCCTTTGACCTTAGGCAAAAGCTACGGCTGACCTTGAGGAGGGAATACTACCCAAGCATGAGGTGCTTGTCGTGCTTGCTAACTAAAGTGCTTAAAGTGTTTGTGGGAACCTTGCCCAATGCTTGAGGTGATTTTTATGCTTAAATAACTAAGGTTCTTAAGGTGTTCAATTCAAAGATAAACTCTGTCATAAAAACTAATATCTAACCAACCCAAATGATTTTCTCATATTAAACTGATCACTTAATGTGGGAGAATAAACAGAAACAAGGGTTAAGATATAGACATGTGTTTATAGATCTATCTCAACACGGGGCCAATGGTAAAGGAGCCCAAATGAGATATGTTCTATCAAAGAGCAAGGCTAACCAATGGAGCATAAGACCTTAGGGTTAGCTTCATTGAAGACCTCCAATAATGTGTGTAAAAGTCCTTTGACCTTAGGTAATAAGCTAGGGCTGAGCTTGAGGCGCAGGAAGCCGACCCAACCTCGAGGTGCTTGTACTGCTTGTCATGCTTGATGACTAGGGTGCTTGAGGTGCTTGAGATGCTTGAGGTGCTTAATGATTGAGATGCTTGAGGTGCTTGACATGCTTGAGATGTTAGGGTTGCACTTGAGGTGAGAACCCATTTCAAGCTTAAAGTGCTTAAGGGCCAAGCTTGTGGTGGGAATTGGGCCTATGCATGAGGGGGGATGAGAGAGAACACCCACACACTCACACAAGGCATGCATGGTACAAAGAAAGCAAAAGGGACACTTGTCAAGTTCCTCCTCATGTTGCCCTCATGGTGTGCCTAAAGCCTATTGGTTGGCCACCCAAGGGGTCCAATAATAATTTAGGGGATTTAATTAATTGATTTTTCATTTATCAATTCCTCTCTCTCAAAGGGGAAAGGGGGATACTTGTCTCAAGGGTACCCTTGCTGCTTGTAATGCCTCCTGCTTATGATTGGCTAGGCCTGGAGGGGTCCAATGAGCTTCAAGCATGAGCTACAAGGGGGGGTCGACCCAAGCAAGCTAGGGGGTTGCTTAGGGGGTATACTCACCCACACACACTCACAAACACTCTCATTGTGTGCTAGGCAAGGTGCAAGAGCTCCATCTCCTTCTCCAAGCTCCTTGAGAAGTTGAGAGCCTACACCATCACTCTTGGCTATGGAATGCAAATCCAACCAAGAGCTATGCTTCAATGCTTAATCTTTCCATCTTCATTACTATGCTATTATGTATGCTAAGCAAGAAGAGTGATGATAAGTGAGGATTTATTTCTTTCTCCTATGGAATACATCTTCTTCCTCTTCCCTACCCTCATTCCCTGCTAGCTCTCTCCACCTTCGAAGGTGTTTGAGGTCTTGGGACTGAGGCTTGGGATAGTTAATGCTTTCCACAAAGTGCATGTTATTCTTATTGAAAGAAGTCTAAAGGTTTATTGAAAGTAGATTATTTACTTAATGCAAGTAGATTAATTGTATTGCAAGGTAGATTAATTGTTGCTTTAGGCACAAGTTGATGCATAAAAGTATACATCCTCATGCACTCAAATGATTTAGGGAACACAAAGACTAATGATGTTCATGAGTTCTTGATTGTTTTCAAGCTAAGATTGATTGTTGATATTATGCAAAAGCTTGGTGTATGAAGCTTCCATCTCCATACTGCCAAAGAGGTCTCAAGGAACACAAAGATTGTATTGTATCAAGTCTCTCTTAATAAGAGAATCTATAATACAAATGCCTTTTGGAGGGGGGACCGGCTCCACATAAATCCGGTCCTCAACTGTTGTCATATTCTCTAAAATCTCTCTCTCTCTCTCTCTCTCTCGCAAAGGTATTGTTCATGCCTAGTTAATTAAGTGTTATGATTAAGTTGCTACTACCAATTAAGTTCACCATCTATGCTCTCAAAGTTGCTCACTTTAATTCTCTTAATTCCGCTATTCTCTAAGTTCATAGGCCATTTCCATTACATTGGTATCAGAGCATTTGGTTTCTCTTTTCTTGCTTAAGAAGAGAGGTCCTTAAGTAGCCTATAAATGGTTGATGTTGTTAATTATATTAGGGTAAGTGGACCTGGGATCTATTATCGGTTTTGTTGAGCCCACTATGTGGGATATGGTGCACACCTCGGGAGCTGTGGACTTAATAATGGAGTCTTTTTAGACTTGCCTACGGCTTTACCATTATTGAGCCATAAGAAGTCCGAAAGGAGCTAACCCTCGGCAACTCTGCTATGTTAGACCTACTCCCCTACTCTCTATAATTAACCACTTTGAGCCATGGGTGTAGATACTTAAGAGCCGATTTTCAAAGGCTAAGAGGAGTGGCAACTAAGGTTTTGAATTGCCAAATCATACACTAAGTACATACATAAATTTTTTTAACATGGCTGACAATAATCAAGAGAGTAGAACAAGTGTTGATAACTTTTATTTTGCACATGAAGGTGCTAATGATGATGCTCCCATGTTTATCAAGTGTCTTTTTTCTAAGCTGCAACAAGCTATGGGAAACCCAGCCCTACAAGGTGAAGTTTTCCAACAACTTCATAGTTATGGGATTCTCCAAACTCCCCCAAAAGAGAGAGCACCTGAGAAGTCTCTTCAGGAGATTTCCAAGAGAGGACTCTCTACGGTGAGAGAAGAGGAAAACCCATATGAAGCGCTTAAACGATTACTAGCAGGCTTACCTCCATCCAAGAAGAAAGGTGAAGTCTCTACTATAGAGCCTTCCCCAAGAGAAGGAGAAAGAAATGAGTATCCCAATACTTCTGAAGATGTGGCTCCAAGAAGACGGAAACCTCAACGATCTCCAACTCCCCCCAAGAGAGAAAGATTTCCGGAAAGTCCTGCTCCTCGTTATCAAAAAAAGGAAGAGGGGTACCAAAAGAAGGAAAAGAAGAGAAAGAGGTCACCCTCTTCTCCGTCTTCATCACCTTCCTCATATTCCAATGAAGGTAGCGGCTCTTCTCTCAAAGAGCCCAAAAGGAAAGGCCATCGCAAGTCCTATTCGGTATGGAGAAGGTCCAAGAAGCTGAAGAAGTTCAAGGAGGGAGGAAAGGACACCACTTTTCTTACCTGTGATGGCACCTTTGGTGCGATGGACAAGATCTTGGCCTTCATGCAATAGTTTGATGTGGCCTTTGGTGATGAGGACTTTATGGAGTCCTCTAAACTGCGTCAGGTATCTATGCATTTTCAGAGCTCCGCTCATCAATGGTGGGCTAGCCTATGAGCTCAAAGGAAACCTCCAAGGACATGGAAGGCTCTCCATCATGAAACAATTTCTGGCAAGCAACACTAAAGACAATGTCCTCACAGAATGGCAAAGCTTGAAACTCTCTCCCTACGAGTCTATCTACAAGTATGTAGATAAGTTTTGGGATTTACTTCTCAAAGCCACTATCTACAAAAAGATAGGCTTTGAGGAGCAAAAGCAACAATTTTGTGCGGGTCTTTCTAAAGAGATGGCCGAGTATATTAACTCACAAAGGCCTAATACCATATCGGCGGTCATACACCATACTATGGTCGCCTCTCAAATGAATTTCCAACAAGGGGTTAAGAGAAACTCTAAGCCCATGGAAGTGAAGGATCAAAATGAGCCTAGAGGGAGTAATAATGCTCAAACTTCCTCCAAAGGCAACTCTAGCAACACCGATAACAAAGCTAAGGAGAAAGGAGTCTACAAAGGTAAGAATAGACTCTCTCCAACAGAGCTAGAGTGTTATCGTAAGGATAAAAAATGCTACAAGTGTGGACAGCAAGGGCATGTCTATCGTGCTTGTCCCCAAATAAATGCACGCAACAATCCGCCTTGAGTTTCTATGCTGGAAACTCCAAAAGAGGATGCTCATAGCAAAAGGCTTTTGTTTTTCCTAAGCTAGGAGATATGTACATACATGTTTATGAGTAGGGTAGCATCCTATCCCATGTAAATATGCATGCTTTTCATAAGTTAATAAAAATCTATATTTTCATATACATGATTTTTGTTAGAAAGTCTGTAAATGAATTTAATGTTTCAACCAGTAACAATAAAAAAGACAGGAATCAAGAGGAATTAGAATTGCCTACATTCCTAAATGGATTCCAAAATGTTTTTATTGATGATACCCCCGTGAGCTATCTCCACAATGAGGGGAAAATGACCATGCAATGGAGCTTTTACCACGAAGCTCACTGCCTAATAAGCCTCCTTATTGAGCTTTATAAGCTCCACAAGAGGAGTTCAAAAGGCAATAGCATGAACTGGTAAGTTTCGAGAGAGATTAGGCTTTCTTCTAACCAAAAGAAAAGTGAATTTTTCAAGAGATTCAATAATTAGGTCACATTATCTCTAAAGGTGGTATTTGTATGGATCCACAAAAGGTAGAGGTAATAAAAAGATGGCCTAATCCAAGGAGTCTACATGAGTTGTGAAGCTCTAAAGGTATGAGTGCATACTAGAGATGCTTCATAGGAAAAATTCATGCTTATAGCAGGTCCAATGTAATGTCTGGATGCATGCCTTCAAGCAAAAATTTGCTTCAAGAAGGGAATACCATAGAATACAAGATTCAAAGACTCAAATCCAATGAGCGAATGCTGGACATATACAAAAGGAACTACGAGTTTTTTTACATGCCGTTGACACGTGGAAGTACTTCTTGCGTACTCCATCCATGATACAAACCAAGCTCTTCGACAATCAAATGAGGTGGGTAAATTTCTTTTTGCAATTTAAATTTTACATTGCTCACATTGCTGGCAAGCACAAACATGTAGCCGATGCACTTTCCTGATGGCCAAGGGTAGATAGGGTATCAATAGCAACTTACAATGAACTATGTTTTATGATAGTTAAATATGCTTCTAACACAGACTTTAGGGATATCATAATAGCCTTTACAAATGGAATAAAAAGAACCACTCACGTTAGAGGATGGTTATCTTCCATACCTCAATAGGCTATATCTTCCTCACTTCCCATGCTCCTCCCATATGCGGGGCAACGAGGAATTCGAATTTATTCTTTTAGGAATAAAAGCATACTTGTATTGGCTTACCAAGAAACAAGAACATACAAGAGTATGTTTCAAAATGTATGGTATACCAAAAGATGAAGTATGATAGAAGGACCATGGCTTGCCAATATCTAATTGTGTCGGATAGAAATCCTACCATGACCACTAATTTCTGATAGAGTCTCTATCAGAACTAGAGTAACCCTCTTATGTTGGCCTACTATTCCAATGGATGGCCAAAAGGAAAATCACAAAACTAATGATCCTTGATCTACTAAAAGCTTGTGATTCGAGGTAGATCAATGCTCAAAATGGGAGAAGTACTTACCCTAACAACAGTATGTCTCTAATAACATGAGCATACTTCTAAGGGGAAAGTACCTTTCGAGGCTAAAGACGGAAGATCCAAATGTCCCTTGTAGCTTAAGGTACCTTGGAAAATCTTCATTGAAAAGGAGTATAGCCGAGATCAAAACGACTCTTTTTAGAAGATTAAATAGGCTATATCCATCTATTAGCTAGGCAAAAGAGGCTCATGCCATTAGGCATAAAAGAGCCTTCTCCTTTCAAGAATAAGAAATCTTTCTTTGGGTCTTACTAAACAATTAAAGTTGCCCAACTATTGGCTCATATATATCATTTTTCATGAGAGCCTATTCGAGCCTTATTAAGGAGAGCCACCAATAGAGGCTATAGATGTAGACCCATTAGAGATCGAGGATGAAGCAAACGAGCTCCAACCCAAGTTCATCCTTTGACAGGAACACAAGGTATTAAGAAATGGTAAGATTACTGACAGTATCTTATTTAAGTTAAGAATTATCCTTTCAAAGATGCTAAATGCATGCAAAGAACATAGCTTAAGGATAATATGAACCTTGTTAATGATGCTTACAATGACACAAAAGAGTAAGCAAATGTAAAAGAAATGCATTTTAAATGATCCATGTTTTTGTCTTATAAGACTCTGTTTTGTGCACAAATTTTAAGAAGTATACATACTTAGGATCATGTTTGTGGTGACTACGTCTCCCAAACACCAAGTAGAACAAGTAGAACTTGTCACTCTACTTTGGAAGTATGATATGGACTAAAAAGAGAAGACATGCTTGCGGCAAAAAATGTCTCTCAAGCACCAAGTGGATTAGTCATCCACTCTGGAATGATGTCGTAGGGTAAAAATGGATCCTCTACCCGCTAAGACCAATGGACTAACGGGTGAGACTTTACCATCTCTACCTCATAGTCGAGGACGACTATGATTTCAAGAGAGAGGTAATGTCATAAAAACTAATATCTAAATAACCCAAATGATTTTCTCATATTAAACTTATCACTTAATGTGGGAGAATAAACGAAAACAAGGGTTAAGATATAGACATGTGCTTATAGATCTATCTCAACACGGGGCCAATGGTAAAGGAGCCCAAATGAGAGATGTTCTATCAAAGAGCAAGGCTAACCAATGGAGCATAAGACTTTAGGGTTAGCTTCATTGAAGACCTCCAATAATGTGTGTAAAAGTCCTTTGACCTTAGGTAAGCTAGGGCTAAGCTTGCGGCGCGGGAACCCGACCCAGCTCGAGGTGCTTGTACTGATTGTGATGCTTGATGACTAAGGTGCTTGAGGTGCTTGCTTGAGATGCTTGAGGTGCTTAATGATTGTGATGATTGAGGTGCTTGAGATGCTTAATGATTGAGATGATTGAGGTGCTTGACATGCTTGAGATGTTAGGGTTGCACTTGAGGTGAGAACACAGCCCAAGCTTAAAGTGCTTAAGGGCCAAGCTTGTGGTGGGAACTGGGCCTATGCATGAGGGGTTGAGGTGTCAAAAAGTCAAAGATTCAATCCCTACAAGGAAGGGGCGAGCCCTACATGAGGGGGGATGAGAGAGAACACCCACATACTCACACAAGGCATGCATGGTACAAAGAAAGCAAAAGGGACACTTGTCAAGTTCCTCCTCATGTTGCCCTCATCGTGTGCCTAAAGCCTATTGGTTGGCCACCCAAGGGGTCCAATAATAATTTAGGGGATTTAATTAATTGATTTTTCATTTATCAATTCCTCTCTCTCAAAGGGGAAAGGGGGACACTTTTCTCAAGGCTACCCTTGCTTCTTGTAATGCCTCCTGCGTATGATTGGCTAGGCCTGGAGGGGTCCAATGAGCTTCAAGCATGAGCTACAAGGGGCGGTCGACCCAAGCAAGCTAGGGGGTTGCTTAGGGGGTATACTCACCCACACACACTCACAAACACTCTCATTGTGTGCTAGGCAAGGTGCAAGAGCTCCATCTCCTTCTCCAAGCTCCTTGAGAAGTTGAGAGCCTACACCAACACTCTTGGCTATGGAATGCAAATCCAACCAAGAGCTATGCTTCAATGCTTAATCTTTCCATCTTCATTACTATGCTATTATGTATGCTAAGCAAGAAGAGTGATGATAAGTGAGGAATTATTTCTTTCTCCTATGGAATACATCTTCTTCCTCTTCCCTACCCTCATTCCCTACTAGCTCTCTCCACCTTCGAAGGTGTTTGAGGTCTTGGGACTGAGGCTTGGGATAGTTAATGCTTTCCACAAAGTGCATGTTATGCTTATTGAAAGAAGGATAAAGGTTTATTGCAAGTAGATTATTTACTTAATGCAAGTAGATTAATTGTATTGCAAGGTAGATGAATTGTTGCTTTAGGCACAAGTTGATGCATAAAAGTATACATCCTCATGCACTCAAATGATTTAGGGAACACAAAGACTAATGATGTTCATGAGTTCTTGATTTTTTTCAAGCTAAGATTGATTGTTGATATTATGCAAAATCTTGGTGTATGAAGCTTCCATCTCCATACTACCAAAGAGGTCTCAAGGAACACAAAGATTGTATTGTATCAAGTCTCTCTTAATGAGAGAATCTATAATACAAATTCCTTTTGGAGGGGGGACTGGCTCCACATGAATCCGGTCCTCAACCGTTATCATATTCTCTAAAATCTCTCTCTCTCTCTCTCTCTCTCTCTCTCTCTCTCTCTCTCTCTCTCTCTCTCTCGCGCGCGCAAAGGTATTGTTCATGCCTAGTTAATTAAGTGTTATGATTAAGTTGCTACTACCAATTAAGTTCACCATCTATGCTCTCAAAGTTGCTCACTTTAATTCTCTTAATTCCGCTATTCTCTAAGTTCATAGGCCATTTCCATTACAAACTCTCAAGAGGCATAAACTATTTCCATGCTTAATTGACTAAGTGCTTGAAGTGTTCAATTCAAACGAAATGACTTAAGAAGCATAAAAGACACATGTCAAAATCCTCCACATGTGGCCCTCATGATGTGCTTGAATCCTATTGGATAGGCTGTAAAGTGGTCCAATGAAAATTTATATGCATAAAAATAAATAATTAAGTTCTTTCTCTCAAAGAGGAAAAAGAGGACACATGTCCAAATGATATAATTAAAT
The DNA here is from genome assembly GCF_014529385.1 of Adiantum capillus-veneris. Lineage (NCBI taxonomy): Eukaryota > Viridiplantae > Streptophyta > Polypodiopsida > Polypodiales > Pteridaceae > Adiantum > Adiantum capillus-veneris. The sequence goes on from NC_140941.1 coordinate 128,867,410, forward strand.
AATACAAGAGAGACAGGGAGAGAGAAAGAGAGAGGTGTGGACCAAGCATGAGAGGGGGTATACTCTCCCACACACACACACACACTCTCCCATTGTGTGGAGTGCAAAGTGCAAGAGCTCCATCTCCTTCTCCAAGCTTATTGAGAAGTTGAGAGTCTATACCAACAATCTTGGCTATGTAATGAAAATCCAACCAAGAGACATGCTTCAATGCTTAAGATTGCCATCTTCTTCATATTTATTAGTATGCTATTATGCTATGCTAAGCAAGAAGAGTGATGATAAGTGAGGAACTATTTCTTTGTCCTATGAAGGATTCTTCTTTTTCTTGCCTACCCTCATTCCCCGCTAGCTCTCTCCACCTTCAAAGGTGTTTGAGGCCTTGGGACTGAGGCTTGGGATAGTTAATGATTTTTGCAAAGTTTATGTTATGCTTGTGATGCATGAAGCTTTCCATCTTCATTGCATCACCTAGGTCACAACAAGAACACAAAGATTGTATTGTATCAAGTCTCGCTTGATGGGAGAATCTATAATACAAATGGCTTTTGGAGGGGGGACCGGCTCCAAGTAAAGCTGGTCCTCAACTATTGTCATGTTCTCTACTACTCTCTCTTGAAAAAGTATTGTTCATGCCAAGTTAATTAAGTATTATGTTTATGTTGCTACCATCAATTAAGTTCACCCTCTATGTTCTCAAAGTGATCTCGTAAAAATGCTCACTCTAATTCTTATAATTTCGCTAGTCTAAACGTTCATAGGCCATTTCCATTACAATTGATTATGTCCTTAGGGCATGGAACCTCCCTATACATTATGTGCTAGCTCTCATTCATCGCATCACTTCCAGGGGGGGATTTTTTACCATATACGTGGTAGTGATATGTGTGAACACACTTAGGAATGTACGTGCACTTTTTCCCTCACTAGGAGGACTTATTTTCCCTTGTGCATTGTATATACATCCATCTCTCTAAGGCTAAATTATGTTTCTATTTGGGCACTAAGAAATACACTCCCTATTGTGTTCTTGAGCCTTTTCATCTTCTCCAAGTTGTGTGTGAATCCTTGCAACCCTAATTCCAATAGCTTCATAAGGAGTCTTAGATTGCAAGACTTTGGTAGGAAACCCGTTAAGTACATACATAGCATACATTATAGCTATTAGCCTCAAGCAAGAACAAATGTGGTAAAGTTTGACTCTTGACCATACACGTGCCATCTTTGTAAGCAAATGGGTGTTCCTTCAGCAACACCATTTTGTTGAGGTGTATACGGCACTCTACATTTGTGTTTTATCCCACAGCTAGCCAGAAATACATTAAATTCATGAGATATATACTCTCCACCTCGATATGAACAGAGGGTGCCCATAGTACATCTAGAGACATTTTTAAGCCATAGCCAAAACTTTCTTGAAACACATGAACACTTATAACTAAGCTTTAAGCGGATATACACATGCATGCATGGAGTAATTATGAATGAAAGTCACAAGGTACAGGTAACTACCTAAGGATGAAGTTTGCATAGGTCCTTAAACATCCCTATGCACAAGTTAGAAGGTGCTTCAAGAGGTGGCATATAAGAGACCATATTAGATTTCTGCAAACATAGCAAACTCGCAAAATTTAGATGGCCAAAATGTGCATTCTCAAAGTTTTGCATATAAAACAGTCTTTGAATCCACAATTGACTTTGCAAAATTCTACCCATACTTGTCATGCAAAGTGATCTTATACAGTCCATGGCACAAAATGCTAGCTACAACAATTTCATCACTAGAACTGGATCGTGAATTGCATATCTGTCATCCACAAATTTGACAACAAGACCAAGTCTTGCAAGTGCAAATACATACAAAAGTTTTTTTTTGGTCCCTAGTACATAAAGTGCATTAACAAGTGTGAAGGAACCGTCATTTGCATTAGTTAGCACAATATTTCCAACTCCCTTGCCTAGGTAAGAGGCATTGTTGGCACAAGTGATCGTATTCCCATGAGGGGTAGTCTTGAGAGAGGTAAATAAGTCACGATGCAAACTAATGTTCTTTGTAACACCACTATCAAAGTACCAAACATGTGACTCATAGCAATTGACATACGTGCATCATGGACAGAAGGATCATAAGTACACTCTATAATGAATGCCCATTTCGCATCTACATCAAAATGAATGCCCATTTCGCATCTACATCATCATCAAAATCTCCATTTGTAGACGATATCACAATAGCTACATTGATAGTAGACCTAGTTGCTTTCTTTGTGGCTTCTTTGGTCTTTAACTTAGGACAGTCCTTGATCAAGAGATGAAATAATGGAAACACATCTTCTTTTTTCCTTTTTCACTAGAATTTCTAGACGATTTTTTGCTAGTAGAAGCTAAAGCACTCATCATCTTGACTAGGGGGACCTAATGCTTTATCCCCCTTTCAACGACAACAAAGCCTTCAAAAGCTCCACCAGAGAAAGGGTTTAGTTGTTACACTTTGGCTCTTTAATTGCTTTCTACTCTAACAATCTTCATCTCTTCTCTCCAATGTTTCTCTAGATTTCTTATTTATCTCCACATTATCTTATTTCTTTTTGTAAAGTTGAATCAATTCATCATAATAAGAGGTGAAGGAAAAGACTCTATCAATAGATAAAGGAGAATGGTTGGTATCAAATCTTGTGTTGGGTGGCAATCTTTGTTTTACGCTATTTGTTTCATGTTTGGTTCTTACTCTTACTATAGAATGATTAAAATGTCAATTTGATTGTGGTAAGTGAAATCCCAATATTTTTCCAAACTAGGAAGCTGAGAGAGAGAGAGAAGGCAGGTCAAAGGCTAGTCAAACAGGTCAAAGGCAGGCCTCTCAAAGGGTGGAAATAAAGGAAATAATAAACAAAAATAAATAAAAATGCCAAGGGACACTAGCGATGTCGCTAGTGCATCCCCCCCCCCCCCCCCCCCCTTCAAGAGCACAAGTCAAAGAGAGCCAAAGAAAGCAGATGAAAGCAAATCGGCTCCCCCTTTCCAAAGTTTCCAAAATTGGATGCCTGATGGGCCAATTAAGGTGCAGTTTCCCAAATTGAAGATCCCCCACTATAAAATGTCTTTTTTTAATCAAATCAAAGCCTTTTTGGGTGTCGTTTAAAGCCTACAAAATGGAGCTCTCTGACAAAAGAGTGTGCCTGTTCAATCCCTTTGTAATTTTTCTTGATGATACTTAGCAAGAAAATAAAACCATTGTATATATGATAAAAAAAGCTTTGCATCAACACTCTGGTTCTCTCAAAGGAAGTGCCAATGAAGCACTCTAGTTTCTCAATATACAACAACCCCCACGTCTAAAGGGACTTACAATTGAGGGACCCTTCATAGATTGGTGGGTCTAACAAGTCAAGAGTGGTGGAGAACCTAGATATGAGAGACTACTCAATTAATGCCATCAATGTGGAGCAAGAGTGAGGGAAAAGGTTAACAAGTGTCATCCTACACTTTTGTTTGCCATCGACATCATCTACTAATTGACTGCATGCATTGAACAACTCCAAGCTCTCTTTCACAATATTGTGTACATATACCATTGAAGCTAATGCATGTAGTAGAATTGACCCTACGGAATGGTGTGATTGCAAGCAACACATTCTACTTTTGAGCGTTTCTAAAAGAGATGAGAAGTGATAAATGAGTGGTTGAAGAGTGGGGGATCTGTTTTGTCTTTTATTGCCCACCATGCTCCCCTCCCCTTCTACATCCCCAACTCATGACTCTCTTTCTATCAAAAGACATCTATGAGGATTGAGCAACAATTTGGGTTTTGTATCCCCTACCATGGCCATAGTTAACAACAACAGTGAGCCATGACACTCGCTTGTAATTTGTAGGGACTAAGAGAAGATGGTTTTTTTTTTTTTTTGGGAGGGGGGGGGGGGGGGGGGGGGGGGGGTAGGGTGGAGAGCCAACTAGAAAGAATTAGCCTTAGGCTCATGTCACACTTGTTCAAATGGACGAGTTGCAAGTTGATCTAGTCCAATCATGTTACCCACTTTGAAATTTAGTTGTCACATTGTGTGGTATTCATGTAGAGGAAAATCCAACATGGATGTCCACATCGTGGTCAACACTCCAACACTTTCCTTTGAGGGGACACCTTGTCCCCTCCTGCCCAATCAATCTTCTCTGCATGTTGATTGGAGTGTAATCTTTCTTTCTTATGTTACAAATTGGACAGACACATGTTGTGCAATTCTCCTGTGAGTTGTGGACAACGCTTGCCACATCACACGTGAGAGGTGATCATGTGTGAGAGGACCATTTTGTTGGAATTAAGGTTGCAAGGAAGCACACACAACTTGGAGAAGATGAAGAAGCTCAAGGCACACAACAAAGAGTGTATTGCTTAGTGCACAATAGAAAGATAAGTTATCCCTACAATGATGGGTATATATAATATGCAGATGGGAAAAACCTCCTAGTGAGAGAAAAAAGGTTTGTCAGTCCTAAGTGTGTTCACAACATCAATACCACATATATATGGTCCTAGGAGTGATGTGATGAACGAGAGATGGCACATAGCGTATAGTGAAGTTCCATCCCTAAGGACATGATCAATCCACAAAGGTAAGCAAGCCCAAAGATTTGCAAAAAGCTTCAAACTTCTCACAAGGCAATGCCTTTGTCAACAGATCTCAAGGTTGTCTTTTGTCGGCACATAAGCCAACCTGATCTCTCCTACTAAGAGTCTCTCTCTGACATAGTGATAATGCACCTCAATGTGCTTTGTGCAAGCATGAATAACTGGGCTCCTTCCAACTACCAATGCGCTATGACTATCAGTGTAGATGATATTGGTAGTGTCTTGTCCAAAACCCAAACCAACCGTAAGACGTTTGAGCCATACACACTCAACCATAGCTGTGAAGACTGCTATGTACTCAGCTTCACAATTGTAAGTGGCAACAATAGTTTACTTCTTGCTCAACCATGATATGCACGAGCTGTTGAGCATCGAACAAAAACCACTTGTGGACACTTGTGTGTCATAACAACCAGCCCCATACACATCAAAAAAAGCATGCAAATCTACTGGCATTGATCCCCCCTTTGGATAAAACAACCCAAAATGTAAAGTAACACTCAAGTAGCAAAAGATCATCTTCATAGCCTGCCAATGTTTAGACCCTAGGCTGTGCATAAATATACTGACCTGTGCAAGAAAGCCTCTAGTGGCAAAGCATGATAGCCGATGTCAGAGGCTTTTGCAAGACCTGCGATATTTGTCAGTGAATGGAAAGATCAACAGCTACTGACATGACACCTCCAACTCCAATACAACCATTAGGAGTGTTCATGAAGTGGGGATTGCTTCAAGAAGATCACTCCTAGGAAGAAGAGGTACATTATAATGGATGCTTTCTATGTGAGCAAATGGGTTAATGCAAATAATGATAGCATTATTTTTGTATGAATATATCATTTATGGATATAGATGTCCCATCAAAATAGTCTCAAATCAGGGTACACATTTCATGAACGAGATGATTTAGATACTGACTGAGATATTTTTAATTAAGCACAAAACATTCACTCCATACTATCTCATGTGCAATGGATGAATAGAAAGCAATAATAAAACGATAAAGATGATCTTGACAAAGATAGTTAAGAAGGAGCCACATCAATGGGATGCAAAGGTTCAAACAACCTTATGGGCTTATAGAACCGCTTACAAGGTCACCACTAGAATGACACTTTTAGAATGGTCTATGGAACAGAGTCAGTGCAATCCCAAGTCTCACGTTAGCAGTTGATTATGGAATGGACTTCAACACAAATTTAAAGCAATGATTAGATGAGTTATTGCGTGGGAGAGGGGGAATGGGGGAACACACCCGACACAACAACAAAGGCCTCCTATAGCTCAGGGTATCCACGTCACCCTTATCCTCTCAGAAAACACCTTCAAAAACACACTTCTCACTAGAAGACCACCACCTACTCTTTTTCCAATGCTTACACACTCCACAAGTCCACTACACAATGCACACCTACTGCCATGGTCGGTCTCCACCCTCTCTCCTCTCTCTCTCTCTCTCTCTCTCTCTCTCTCTCTCTCTCTCTCTCTCACACACACACACACACACACACACACACACACACACTCAATCTCACTCTCTCCCACAAAACACCGACAGTCTGAGGGGGCACATACATCCACACTGCCAATACCACGAGGAAGCACAAGAGAAGGAGAAAGATAAGGGGGGAAGGGGAAACGACAGCAAAACGGGGCAACAATGGCTTGATTGTGCTTCAAAAGGCATCTATAGAGCTTGCAATGACAGCACCATGGCCATTTTCAAGAAAAATTACAAAGGGATTGGATAGGCACACTCTTCTGTCAGAGAGCTCCACTTTGTAGCTTTAAACGACACCCAAAAAGGCTTTAATTTGATTAAAAAAAGACATTTTATAGTGGAGGGTCTTCAATTTTGGAAACTGCACCTTAATTGGCCCATCTGGCATCCCAATTTGGAAACTTTGGAAAGGGGGAGCCCGCTTTGCTTTCATCTGCTTTCTTTGGCTCTCTTTGACTTGTGCTCTTGAAGGGGGGCTGCACTAGCGACACATCACTAGTGCCCCTTGGCATTTTTATTAATTTTTGTTTATTATTTCCTTTATTTCTACCCCCTCTGACCTTTTTGACTAGCCTTTGACCTGCCTTCTCTCTCTCTCTCTCTCTCTCTCTCTCTCTCTCTCTCTCTCTCTCTCTCTCTCTCTCTCTCTCTCTCTCTCTCTCTTTACCTCTTGGTCTTGCTCTACCTGGCCTTTGATTGCCTACTTTGGCTACCCTTTGGGCTTCTTCCCTTTCCCTTACTCTTTCTCTCTCTCCACACTCCCGGACTGCCCTTTGCTTGCCTTTCCTTTTGAACCCTCTCACTTCCCCTCTGCATACGGTGCCCCTCTTGGGCGGTGCGGGCTTTGAATGCCCTTTCTCTCTTTTTCTATAGGATTGCTCTCTTGCATCGACCTAGTCTGCTCTCCTTCACTGTGGGATTCACCTCCCTTTTGCCCACTCGGATTGCTGCCCAGTCTCTCTCTCTCTCTATCTCTCTCTCTTACCACATGAACAGCCCCTTATCTCACCACAAGCGATATCGCTAGTGGGGGGGGCGGGGGGGGGGTGCTTCACCTTTTTTACTCAAAAGAAGGCCCTTACGGGCATGGGAAGGACATCCAAGGTGGGTTGCCATGTCATCATTGCCAACATGGTCAACCAATTCCAAGCGGGCATGCGCCTTCACTTGCCGTTGCTGCCAAACAGGTTGGCTCAGCCCATCGCGCCACCGCATAGAGCCGCAAGCACCGCCACAACCCATCGCCATGACCACGGGCTCGTTGGGACCTCTCTCTCCCTTTTACACTCCACAAACGGGCTACCGCTTAGCCTTTATACCCCAAGGTGTCCAGCTCTTCTTGCGCATACGGGATTGTGTTGCCTGCCATGTGGCAACTCCAAGACTCCCAAGCCTCCTAAGGCCTTTGAAATTCCAAAGAACCCTTTAGAAAAACCCTTGGAAATGAAAATTTTCTCCCCACTTCAGAGCTTTACTTCTTTCTGCTCAATGATTATATGCTCGAATCGGGGAAACCTACTGACAACTCCCATTGTGGACTTCGACGCGCAACCCTCGCCACCTCTTGATCCTCCCAAGGTCGCAAACAGAGGTCATCAAAAACAAAAAAAATTATATGGTACCTTTCCTCAAGCAATTGCCCCACCAGCAAAAACAAGCTCGAGGCTCAGAATCACGAGCCGTCAATTCCTACTGACTCCACACGATATGCTCTATCCACTTGAACCATGTGGAGATCTAAAAAACACCAGATGGCACAATCCCCCATGCGGTCGACCCGGCCCATAACTAGCCCTCGACAAAACTTCAACTCGCCATAACTTGCTATCCAGAGCTCTGATTAGCAATCTGAGAAGACAAGCATGCTCCATGATTTGAGCTCTACACATGTATCTACTGACATCTGCATGGGCCATTTGTCCCCAGCTGCCCTATCCATCCTAGACCTGCTAAACCTTCTAACTTTGAACTGCAATATCTTGAGCACCGGGGCTCCATTTGACAAGCCGTCTGGACCATTGGCTTCTAGAGCACCTCGAACTCCACATTCTAGAGCACCAAATTAGCACCTTGGGCACCTTTACCTGCTTTCCCATCTAGACTATCCTTGAGATTTTTGGCCTAAAAAACCTCTTTAGATATACATTTCTGCTACCCTTTGGCTGCCCTGAACCTTGGTACCTGCTCTAGCGTTCTGCATTGCACCTATCTACACCCTTTGCTTGGCATATACCACCTTCCAACTTGGACCAACGTTGGTTGCATCATCATTGCCCAGCCCCCTTCTCGAACATGTATGTTCGACCAAAATTATATTTACAAAACTTTAGAAACTTGCACACTAAACTGACAACTCAAAGCACTAGCAAAACAACAACCTTATGCAGGCTATGTACAAAAGCTTTACTTCCCCTCGCACTTTGCATATATTAGGTGGGTTGCCCTTTGATGCACCTGACGCACTAGATTTCTTTCAAAATATAGCTTGAGCCACACATCGTTGTTACCATATACATGTGGTAGTGATGTGTGTGGACAAAACTAGGACCGCTGGGGAATTTTTTCACTCTTTAGGATGGTTTTTCCCCTGCATTGTATATACGCCCATCACTCTAGGGCTATCTATCTTTCCATTGCACACTAAGCAATACTCTTTCAGTTGTGTGGCTTGAGCTTCCTTCGTCTTCTCCAAGCTGTGTGCGTTTTTTTGCAACCCTAATTCCAACAATTGGTATCAGAGGAGGTTGCGTCCTCCCGGGCTTAGTCGCCAGCTGCTCCAGATCATGCCTGCTCACTTTCTTTGATTTTAGTGAACTTTGGCAAGCCTTCATAGGTCGACAAAATTTTTGGAAAATCTCATAGAGCTAAGTCTGCTCAAATTTCTAATTCGGGCTCATTTCGGCCTCCGTTTCCACTATAGCCAGGACTGCACATGCAATTTTTTCATTTTGTGCAGAATTTTTGTCAGCACCAATTATTACTTAATAGGTCCCATACAGTCTATTGTGGGTTGTGCTATATAGCAGGTGCTAGTCTCACTTAGTTTCTCCTCACGTTGAGCAGTTTTCACATCAGGTGCAAGCATTGTCTATGGCTGACAACAACATAGATGTGTCCAAGATGTTTGCTGCTGAGCACAGATTGGATGGGGACAATTACCCTATGTGGGCTTACATGATGCAACATGTTCTTGTGTCAAAGGGTGTCTAGAATATTGTGTAGGGCATTGATGTACATCTTGGTTCTAAGGATGTAGGCGATGTTGAGGATGTTGCAGGTCTTGTTGCTATTAGAGTTGTTTTGCCTAGCAGAACAAGCTCTTTGGGATGTAAAGGATGCACAGGCTCATGTGTTGATTGTGTTGTCTATGAAGCACACCATTACTCCTCACATTCGTTCAGTGAAATTTGCAGAACAGGCTTGGGATATTCTAGCAGGTCTTTATGCAAGGCTAAAACTGCTTTGCTGCATAAAGAGCCGGAATCAAAGATTATGCATGAGGAAGATGATATGGAACACTTTCCTTGCTGGTGTCAAGGATATCAATGAGAAACTTATTTCTGCAAGTGAATTCATTTCAGACACTTCCCTTGTGCAGATTCTTCTTGATGCCTTACCAGATTCTTACCAAACTTTTGCTAGTACTTGGAGACTGATGACCCAAGGAAATCCTGAAGTTGTCAAGTTTGATGCATTATGCACATTGCTGGTGCAAGAATCACTTTCCAAAAAAAACAGGACTAGGCAACATGCAGTTGAACAGGCTTCTCAAAATAAGGGTGGTTACAGCAATGCAACCATTTCTTATGGTTTTGCTACGAGTGGAAAAACTTCTGTTCCTAATGCTTTTGCTGGCAACAAATAGTCTAGAAATTCTGATGATAAAGGCAAAAAGAAGACGCATTTCCATTATTGTAAAGCTAATGATCACTTGATCATTCCTAAGTTGAAGGCCAAAGAGGCTAAGAAGAAAGAGCGTGGTTCCACTGCAAATGCTGGTTCCACTACAAATGCAGCCATTGTTGAGTCTTCTGTAAAAGCAGACTGTGATGCTCATGTTGATGTAGAATGGGCTTTTAGTGCAGAGTGCACTTACAATCTTGCTATTCATGATGCATGCATGTCAGTTGCTGCAGATTCACATGTGTGGTATTTTGACAGTGGCGCTACAAAGCACATTACCTCACATCGTGAATTGCTCACCTCTCTCGAGTCTGTCCCTCATGGGAATTCAACCACTTGTGCCAAAAATGCCTCTTATCCGGTTCAGGGAGTTGGAAAAATTGTGCTTAGTGCTGCAAATGGCAGTTCCTTCACCCATGTTGATGCATTTTATGTACCTGGGATCAAGAAGAATATGTTGTCTGTATCCACACTTTGTGGATGACAAATGTATAGTTCATGATCTCAATTTTGGTGATGAAATTGTTGCATCAAAACTTTTGTGCTGTGGGCTGTATAAGCTCACTTTGTATGACAAGTGTGGACAAAATTTTGCAAATGCAATTGGAGATTCAAGGGCTGTTTCAAATGCAAAACTCTGGCATGCACGTTTTGGCCAGTTTACTGCGTTTGCAAAAATCTAATATGCTTGCTTCTTTGCCGCCTCTTGAAGCACTTGTCGAACATGTTTGTGAAGGCTGTGTTTTGGGTAAAATGCAGTGTTCTAAGTTTCCAAAGGATGGTTAGGTTAGGGCCACATGTAGGTTGCAGCTTGTGCATAGTGATGTTTGTGGGCCCATGTGGCAAACAAAACTTGACAAATTCAGGATTTCCTTGGGTCATAAGTCTCCAAGTACTAGCAAAAGTCTGGTAAGAATCTTGCAAGGCATCAAGAAAAGTTTGCACAAAGGAACTGTTTGAAATGACTTCACCTGTAGAAATAAATTGCTCATTGATATCCTTGCCACCAGCAAGGAAAGTGTCCATGTCATTTTCCTTGCATAAACTTTGCCTGCAGCTCTTTACACAGCAGCAATGCAATTTTTGCCTCATTGTTGTGACTTGCATAAAGACCAGTTAGAATATCCCAGGTCTATTTTGCAGATTTTGTTGAACAAACATGAGTAGTAATAGTGCGCTTCACAAACAACACAATCAATGCATGAGCCTACTCATCTTTTCAATCCCACACACTTGCTCTATTGTAGGCAAAACAACTTTAACAGCAGCAATCCTTGCAGCAAGGCCTGAAACATCCTCAACTTCACTTGTATCCTTAGAACCAGGACGTACATCAATGCCCTACACAATGTTCCAAACGCCCTTCAACACAAGAACATGTTGCATCATATAATCCCACATAGGGTAATTATCCCCATCCAATCTGTTCTTAGTAGCAAACATCTTGAACACATCTGTGTTGTTGTCAGTCATTATAAATGTTGCACCTAATGTGAAAACTACTCGAACGAGGAGAAATAAAGCGGGAACGACACGTGCTATATAGCACAAATGTAAAAGGCTGTAAGGTACCTATTATACAAAAAACGGCACCGACAAAATTTATAATGGAATTAGCCTTTTAACTTGAGTTGGAGTGGAAAGTGAATAACATATTGAGCATTCCTTTGTGTGTAGATGTAGTTTGAGAAAGAAAGTGCTTGGATGGAGAGAGCAACACTAACACATTACTTCATTAACATGGCATGAACAATACTTGTAAAAGAGAGTGAGAGTTTAGAGAAATTGACACCAATAGAGGACCGGATTAGTTGGAGCCGTTCCCCCCTCCAATAGGCATTTGTATTATTGATTCTTCCATGACGGAAGACTTGTTTACAATACAGTTGTTTGTGTTCCTTGAGACCTTCTTGATGAGATGAAGATGGTAAGCTTCAATCACCAAGCATTAGCATGATAACAACAATAAAAATGATTAGCATGAACTTGGAAAATGCCCAGCCTCAATCCCAAGACCTCAAACACCATGAAAGGTGAGGAGAGCTGGCAGGGAGTGAGGAAGAAGAGATAAGTAGAAGCAGCTCTACGAGAAAGCAATAACCCCTTGCACATATTCAGTCATAGCTCTTGTAGCATAGCTTAGCATAGTGATAATGGAGATTAGAGAGATTGATAAGCAAGCATAAGCATTCTCTTGTGTGGATTTGCATCCATAGCCAAGAGCTTGTGATAGTAGGCACTCAACTTCTCAAGCTTGGAGAAGGAGATGGAAACCTTGGTTCACAAGAGTGTGTGAATGCAAGAATGAGAGGAGTGAGAGAGCTCGTGTGATGATCAAATGAGAGAGAGAGAGAGAGAGAGAGAGAGAGAGAGAGAGAGAGAGCTATCTAGGTCGACCCCCTTCCCTAGGCTTTCGTTGAAGCTTATTGGGCCATGTAGCCCTCTAGCCACTGAGAGCTTGGCTCCCTTTGGGGAAAGATGTGTAGTCTCTTGACGAGTGTCCTTCTTTCCCTCTTGTGAGGTTAAGCTATCACCCCCCTTGCTTAAGCACAACTCTTGCTTAAGCAAGCTGCCCCCTTGCCTGCTTGAGCAATGTGCCTCTACACTTGACATGTGGCCCCTTTCCTTTCATAAGAGTATGGGTCCTTGGTGAGGTGCATACTTACTACACACATCTCTCCTTTGTAGGGCTTGCCCCCCTCTTTGTATCAAGATATTTGATCTTGGTAAGTAGGCCCCCTGCTTAAGCACAGCCCTAGCTTCAGCAAACTGCCCCCTTGCCTACTTGGACCTTAGTGACTAAAGTGTAAAAATTAAAGACTATGTCTTAAGGCTTTTAACACTTACCTTTGGAGGCTTTAGTGAAGACAACCCTAAGGTCTTTTGCTCCATTGGTTAACCTTGCTCTTTGATATACCTTTTCTCATTTGGGCCCCTTTGTAAAGAATGAGGATGCAAGAGAGCTACACAAGACAAGCACAAAGCACACAGAGATGAAAAGCTTCTTCTTCTTCTTTACAGAAAAGAGAGTACAAAATGACTAAGTGCTAAAGCTGAAAAGTAGCACATATGTACATGCGGTCACTAAGTGTGAACTCGCTAGAAGCGTACTAGGCTGGCACTATAAGTGTAGTCCACCAGCTGTAGAATAACTGGCAGAGATCCTCCGTGTCGGTCACCTAATGCGCCAGTGAGTAAATGCCGTAAGCGGCCAAGACCCGTAGTGGATGCCAGCTCAAGGTGTAGAGCTCGACATCTCAACACTCCCCGTCAAGCTTTGCATGTCGCAGAGTCCAAGCATAGTCCGGAAACGTCGAAGCTTCTCAGCTCCGAGGGCCTTGGTAAAGATATCCTTTATCTGCTCCTCTGTGCTAACGTAGACCAAGTCGATGTCGCCCGCCAACACTCGCTCTTGAACGTAGTGGTAATGGACCTCTATGTGTTTGGTCCTGGCATGGAACACTGGGTTCCTAGCCAACTGCATGCTGCTGAGGTTGTCACAATGAATGACAATCTGCTGGTCCACCTGCACTCCCAAGTCCTCAAGTAATGTGCATAGCCAAGCTACCTCGCACGCCGCAACTGTTGCACCTCTGTACTCGGCCTCTGTGCTTGATAAAGCAACCGTAGGCTGCTTTTTGCTGCTCCAAGTAACAGCAGCACTCCCAAAAGAGAACATGAAGCCACTCGTAGATATCCTATCAACAATGCTACCTTCCCAATCTGCATCTGTATACCCATACAATGCTAATGGTGCATCTGCTGCATAGAACAATGCGTAGTCAAGAGTACCTTGCACATACCTAAGTGTGCGTCGTACTCCATCCAAATGTGGCTTCCTCGGAAGCTGCATGAACTGACTCTCCAAGCCTACTGTGTAGCTCAAGTCTGGCCTCATGATAGTCAAGTAGATTAGACTACCCACAATCTTCCTGTACATGTTGACATCCTCAACAACATCACCCTTCTCTGCACTTAGCTTTGCATTCACATCCAAGGGAATAGAAATTGGCTTACAATCAGCCATACCATACTTTGACAACATATCCAAAGCATACAGTCTCTGTGATAGCCATACACCCTCTGGAGTCCTGATCACCTCAATGCCAAGAAAGTAGCGCAACTCGCCTAAATCTTTCATTTCAAACTCCTGTTTGAGAAGACCCTTCACATGGTCAATCTCCATAGCATTGTCACCAACAATAATAAGGTCATCTACATATATGGTAATGACCACAATCCCCACATCACTCTCACGTACATAGAGTGAATGATCAGCATGAGCTCTCCTAAAACCAATACTGACAAGATACTTGGATCTCTTCATTCATTGCATCATCCCAATGCACATTTCCAACTGCATCCTCAAAACATGTGGGCTCCACATCCTGTATCACCTTAGCCATGTAGGCTTGGTGATGCGCTAGATACCCATCATAAGTCAATTTCTGAACTGGATTTCTGACTCTATTAGATTTGCGCGGTCCTGGGTCACTCCTTTGCCCTCTAGCATCTTCTTGTACTTTCCTTACACCAGGTGTCCTGACAGCCGGAATTCCAAATTCCTCATCAAGACTTTGTTCAGAACCATCTGAATCCATGTCTACATGTGAAAAACCTGATGATGCATCAGCCATAAGATCAACCTTTTCCTTTCCTTTTCGTGATACATTCCCTGTACCTGTTGGTGGAGTAACCTGCGTACGTAGTCTACCGTTCCATGGTTTCTCAACAAAGCCACGAGAAGAGGACTCTTGTGGTCCACTCAAAACCTGTGATTGTGGCCTCACATTTTGTACAACCACATCATCTTTTACATCAGCCCCAATAGTGCCATGTGCATTATTGTACCAGTTGCTCATCTCATCAAAGACTACATCTCTGCTCACTCGTAATTCTCATGTAGTAGGATTGTAGCACCTGTACCCCTTTTGTTCAAGGGAATATCCCACAAGAATACATTTCTCTGCTTTAGGATCCAATTTTCTACGCAACTCATCTGGTACATGCACGTAAGCTATGCAGCCAAACACTTTCAAGTGTGCCAAATCAGGCTTCGTACCTGTAAACTTTTCCTCAGGTGTTACATCATGCACCGCAACTGTAGGTGTCCTGTTCATAATGTACACAGCTGTATTTACGGCTTCAGCCCAGAAATGATGAGGCATGTTCTTCTCATTCATCAATGCACGTGCAACCTCTGCAATGTGCCTGTTTTTCCTTTGTGCGACCCCATTCTGTTGTGGAGTATATCTGCATATAAACTGCCTGCGTATACCATGCATTCGCAGAAAATCTGAAAAATCATTGGAGAAGTACTCTCCCCCTCCATCTGACCTCAATGTCTTGATTTGCATATCTGTCTCCTTCTCAATCATGACTTTGAAGTCTTGAAAGTGACCAAACACTTCACTTTTGTTACGCATGAAGTAGACCCATACTTTCCTTGTATGGTCATCGATGAAAGAGACATAATACCTACAACCATGTATACTTGCAGTATCGGTTGGACCCCAAACATCTGTGTGCACCACCTCAAGTGGCTTTTTACATACATTGCGCTCATTTGGAAATGAGCCCTTTGACTGTTTTCCAAACTGGCATGCTGCACACACTTTATGCATACCATCCACCTTGAATTTGGGCAAACCTTTTACAATCTGTTTTGATTGCATGCTGCGCAATCTCTGCTCATTGACATGGCCAATGCGTTTGTGCCAAATTTCAACATCAGCCACAACACCTGTGCCCTGTGCAAATAATGCAGCTTTTACCTCAGGCATGTCTACATTCAGCGTAAACATTCTGCCCACACATTTGCCCTCTGTGATCAGCTTACAACCATTCTAGAAATCTTCTACATAACAGCCATTTGGATTGAAGCGAACTTGCAAACCCTGCTCAACCATTTGTCCAATAGAAACAAGATTCTTTGTAATGTTTGGGACGTGAAGTACATCTGCTAAGTACTTTGATTTCCCACTCTTCGTATTTAGAGGTATGTCCCCTACATGAGCAATGGGGTGAGCTGTGTCATCTCCTGTTTTCACATAGCCTAACACATCTGGTTTGCGCATATCTCTAAACCACTCTCCACGAGACGTCATGTGATTAGAGGTACTTGAATCCACATACCAAACATCATCTTGGGTGGAATTCTCTGCAGTCATTGTATTCATTACATGCTGCATAACAAACATGCGCTCGTTTTTGCTGTCATCTGCATCTCTGCTAGTAGATGCATAGTTGCCCTGTTCTCTCTTTCCACTTGCTTTTCCCTTTGGACAGTCACGTGACATGTGACCTCTTTCACCACAAGTCCAACATTCTCTGCTATCTGGAGTATGTTGCTGCCTGCTTGATCCTACACCACAACCTCTTTGACTCCCCCTGCCTTGAGACTGGTTTCCCCTACCACCTGTATTGTTTTGATTTGATTGGCCTTCCAGAAATTGGCCCCTGCAACCCCTTGGGCCTCGACCACGACCTCTACCTCTACCTCTGTTGGAGTTAGAATAGAAGGCCTGTTGAGAATTATTTCTCCATGAGAAGAAGATGTGTCAAGGTTCTTCTCCTAAAGAATAAGCATAGAAATCAAATCTTGGAACACGGGGATGTCGTCTCTTGTATTCATGGAAGACCTAAAATGTACATACTCATCTCCTAGACCATCCAAGCATGCACGGACAATGTCATCGTCTTCCACTGAGACTTTAATAGATCCAAGAGCCTCAATGATACTCTTGATCTTCAAGCATAATCATTGATTGAGAGGTTGTTCCTCTTAACCTGATTTAGCTCTGACTTTAGTTGAAGCTTCCTGGCCTTGGTGTTCACCTCGAACACTCTGCCTAAGTTTCTCCATGCAATGGCGGGGGTTTCAGCATCCTGTAGATAGCCCATCATGTCATCTGTGATGCTCATAGAAAGCCAATACATCACTTTGCTCTGGCCTTGTTGCCAGTCCCTCAAAGCTTTCCTTTGTTCTGCTATAGCATTTGCCTCGGGAATCTCTAGTTCCTTTTCATTGTCTCCTTCTACATAGTCCCAATAACCTTTTCCTTTTAGGAAATTTGTTATTCTGAACTTCCATGCAGGGTAGTTATTTTTCTGAAGCTTCTCAGTAACAATCTGACTGAAACCGTCAGACATCTTGAAGCACTAAGACAAAATAGCTGCAATCTCCAAAAACCTGCAAATCTGCTGAACCTGCTATCGTGGTACCTGTAACGCTTTCTACACTCAACGAGTGTCCACAATCAAGCGTACATACAACCACTGTACTTGTACAGTAAATCTCTGTATACTGCACTTTGGAGACCTGTTCAGAAACTTGTACAGTAAATCTCTGATACCATGTAAAGAATGAGGATGCAAGAGAGCTACACAAGACAAGCACAAAGCACACAGAGATGGAAAGCTTCTTCTTCTTCTTTACAGAAAAGAGAGTACAAAATGACTAAGTGCTAAAACTGAAAAGTAGCACATATGTACATGCGGTCACTAAGTGTGAACTCGCTAGAAGCGTACTAGGCTGGCACTATAAGTGTAGTCCAGCTGTAGAATCACTGGCAGAGATCCTCCGTGTCGGTCACCTAACGCGCCAGTGAGTAAATGCCGTAAGCGGACAAGACCCGTAGTGGATGCCAGATCAAGGTGTAGAGCTCGACATCTCAACACCCTTTACCATTGGCCCCGTGCCAAATAGATCTATAAGCACATCTATATCATAACCCTTGTTCCCATTTATTCTCTCACATTAAGTGAGTTTAATATGAGAAAATCATTTGGGTTGGTTAGATATTAGATTTTATGACAAAAATTTTGGAGAAGATGACAAATTAGCCTGCACAATATTGGTTGTAGTGGAAAACGGAGTCCGAAATGAGCTCAAATAAAAAATTTGAGCAAACCGTTGGAATTAGGGTTGCAAGGAAACACATACACCTTGGAGAATATGAAGGAAGCTCAAGGCACACAACATAGAGTGTATTACTTAGTGTGCAATTGAAAGATAGATAGCCCTAGAATGATGGATGTATATACAATGCACGTGGGAAAAAATCTCCTAGTAAGGGAAAAAATGCCCCGGCGGTCCTAAGTGTGTTCACACACATCACTACCACATGCATATGGTAACAATGCAAAGAGTGTGCGACCCATCACTTTACCCTCAACAACTCACACAACTTGCTCCTTAGCTTGTAAAAATTTCCGTGCCACAACCTCCGGTACCTTCACCTTCCACACATCATCATGCACATATAGCATCATCACCATCTCCTTTGACTTCAACTGCGTTTGTGACACAACCAAAAACACCTAGGGTTTCATGCCTTGATTTTCTTTCCACTATAGGTGAGTCTTCTTCTACTTCACATAACTACTTGCAGGATTTAGTGATGGGTAAAGGTAAACTAGTGTCAGAGAAGATGTAAGCGGCTATGGATCAGACAACCAAGGAAGTGGACACATTGCTCAACTAGACTGAAGAAGAATGCTCCATACCCCAATGTAACAAGATATGAAAATATGTATTTCACTAAGAATAACAAATTCTTCTAAATATTTGAAATCTAGAGGTAGTGTTGGAGGTTTCTAGGCTATACTTTGATGTTGGGATCATCCAACAGGTCACAGATACCTTTGACCCAGATAGTGGAACTACAAAAATCAATGGCATATTTGTACACGCATCAATAGTAGCCCAATCTCATGTGTTGTAGTTTCCATTGTCATCAAAGCCAAACCATGATTAGCTGACGAAGTTAGCAATTTTCTAGAGGAAGATCAACAAGCCAAGAATCAACGGGAAAAGAGCGGCCAAGGGGTTCCAATAGTAGCACTGGAGTACAAGCCAGCATATCGATTTGTAGCAGAGGCCATCAATCTGGAAAAAACCTGACATATGTATCAAAAAAATTATTCAGGAGGCTAATGGTCAATATCGAAATCCTAAAGCCGATATCAACTTGAGTACTTTTTTGCCTGATACAACAAAATGCCAAGGTCAAGGCTTAGAACTTGTTTAAAGCATGGTATGCCTGGCAATTTTTGTACTAGGCAACATGCATCCCATCTCATGTTAATGCAAATAGAGTATGGAAGAAGGTCTTGGGAAAAGGACCCTGGAACGCTCAAACTAGTGAGCAAGAAACAATCGAGGGCCAAAAAAATAGAACATGACACTACAAAGGAGAGAAATGAATTGGAAATAGTGACAATAGAATCGATAAGGACAACTGCCCCAGTCTGAGGCTGGTACGTATGGAGCTAGTACATCTAGTGTCATTGAGCCGCCAATGAAAAAGTTGATGGCAACAGATTTCCTAAAACAACTGAATCTAAAGCAAAAGACGCCAACAAAACCTATTAATGCGGACCATATCAAAGGCACTTTAGTAGACAAGGCAATCAAACTGTCCCATACACCACCAAAAACGACTAAAAAGGATCATCGTACTCTTAAGGGAAACACCAGAGCACCTCCCAACACCTCTCAAACTCATGAGATGGCTAAATTCTAAATTTTGGATGACAAGTGGCACGATACTTTGTTTGTCTTAGCACTTCTTTCTACTTCATAATCAATAGCTAAAGTGTCAAGGTTTAAAATTTAAGAGGCACTATGTTTGGTTTGATGGTGTAGCTTCACAATTCAAGGTAGTGAGGCCTTTCTATTTTATTGGGCAATATTACCAGCTAACAAAGGTGGAAATGGCATGGAACTTCTTTGGCTCTGGTCATGGCAAGGGGTGAACATGATGGTGCTGGAGGAAATCTAAAGAGTGCACTAGCAATGAAGAGATCAAGCCTAATGGTGCTACTTTGAGGTGCACTTCAAATGTAACCAATTTTTTGGCTAAACTAATGCCTCATCATCCTCCTAGTGCTATAGGAAATGCTGATAAGAGAAGCCAGGAGGTAAGCAGGAAGTTTTGGTTGGTCAAGATAGATGATGTGGATAAGTCAAATTCATGGGCTTGTGAAATAGTACAAGGATATTTATCAATTCACAACATCTGCGGGTATTACAAATGTGACCCGACCAATGTGAAGACTAGATGTTTATCGTGCTTTTGTAATGCTTGTGTCACCCGTCATTGGAGGTCCTGTTCAAACAAATCATATGTGACATAAAGTTGAAACCTGATCCGTCATTATAAGCAGAGCAAACAAATTATGTGGATGAAGAGTCATATGGCATCCCAATGTTTGAAAGATCCTTGTGTATGCTAGGTGACCTACTTAATGTGGGAGACGTAAATGTTGAAGCTCACAACTAGAAGGTGTAGAGTTGTATGTACTAAAGTGAGTAAAGCCAAGTGGAAGATAGACAAAGTGTTAAGGGATTCTTGGAAAAGTACATGCACAAGAGGCACATTTGTACTTACGAGTTATTACTACAATCAGGAAAAGGAAAATCCCCAACATTAAAAACTGCTTGACAGTATGGGTGTTAGTCACATGTACTGTCATCTTTTCAGGGCAATCAAATTTGAGATGACCCTAGTAGATGCTATGACAAAAACATACTACATGTCCCTTATGTGGAGTGAGTTGATTTACAATGCCATTCCATATGATGTTGCTTAAATCTTTCTCCATCTCTTCCTGGCCTGATGTGCTCGTGACCTATTATGATTTATCCACCCTCTTTTCAATTGGCAGCAAATTGAAGTGATTTTTGAGACCTCACACATAGGAATTTGAGAATTCATTTTGTTTGGTTATGTTACCAATTATATTAGTCTTGAGAACATGTTTCTTCCAGTCTCATTGGTGCATGCACAAGTCTTAGCAGATCTCACCTCAGGTCATGTCTTTATGTTATGACATATGTGTACATGTGTTTTATAAACCCATGTTATGAAGACAATATATTTAGTTGTAAACTTCTGATGAAACCTTGTTCAAGTGTTTTATAAACCCATGTTATAAAGATGAGATATATAGTTATAAAGTCATGCTATATAGTTGAGTTGCCAAACCATCCAATTACATAAGGAGTGTAGGAATGTATTATAAGAAGGGATTTTTCAAAATTCCATATGTTGTCTTTTATTTAGGCACACTTCCTAAGATCCATAATTGCCTAGAAAAATAATATATACAACATGAGTGACAAAACACCACCACCCTTTTGAGGTCCCACCATCATACAAGCTATCTAGCCAGCGTCATTTTTTATTTGCAACATTGCATGATTCTCTAACACTCTAGATGAAAGCTTGTCCCTCGGATTTGTAAGCATGTGCTCCCTAGTATACCTTCTTCTTGCATCAATAGTTTTCCATGAGGTTAACCATGGGAATAAAACATTTGACAAATAAGTGGGATTATGACCATAATCATCCATACCAAACAACCGCGTGCATATACAATAGCCCTTCGGGTTGAGCATGCTCTTGTAAAGGGTATCATCGGACAAGATCTGCAAGGAACTTAATAATGCATGAAGACATGAAACATGTTGACAACAAATGCATCAGAGTAAGAAGAGGAAAACAGGGGAGTCTGGACAATTCTTGCAATCATATCATATCTATTAAAAAAACTCAAGAAAAAAAGGTGGGCTTCCTTGGCATGCCCCCTTGTGCAAAAAGGTGGTTGGTACATCCTAGAGGTGTCTACTGGGCTACACATTCAACTGTGGCTGGCTTTTTTTCTTTACACAAAAAGTTTCAAATGGGAGATCATAGCCAAAGTCATCACTTGTTGACTACCATGTTTGCTTTGATTTTGGTGTAGCCTTCTTTGGACATGGAGAGGTTATTGTTTGAGAATTTCTTTCCTTGATCTCTAGAGGCTAGTTTCTCTACCAACCTCATGCTTGTGTCCAAATCTTCAATTCGTTGATGTTGAGCTGGTAGCTTAGATCTAGTTGGAGTCTTCTCAGGACTTGCACTTTGTTTTCTTGTCCTCCTTAGGGGGGCTCCTGTAGGCACACTAGACCCATATCCATCTTTTGTGGACATTGCATGCGTCTTTGGAGTAGGATAACTCTCTTGCCTCTCACCTTCATCCATTGGTGTCATCTGAGACTCACCTAGTATGGAAGATTGAAATTCACTAGTCATTTACATCACAACAACCAAGCCATCTTCCACATACTCTACACCAGTACTCTTCTCTAAACCATCCTCAGAAAATTTTTATGTTGCCATCACAAGTCATTAGTTTAGAAAAGCATTTCTAGTCACATGTAGGTGTAGGGGTAAGAAAATGTACCAGCCCTTGCTAGATTTGTGGGTGCACTTTTGGGAGTTTGACATAGCATTACATCCCCATACTCTAAGGTTGATTTGCCTAGCAAAATCCATAAAATCTATACTTTAGTGTCATGAAGAAAGTAATTAATTTGTATTGTAACAAAAACATGGAGTAGAGAACTCACCACAGCTGGTCTCTTTCTTTGCCATGATTGTTGAACAGAGTTCTAGCATATACATCACCCTCTCTAGTAGAGGTTCACTACACTCAGCAACCACACACGTTCCATGCTTTAAGCACATGTGTTCAAAGAACAACATGTGGTATAAACATGCAATACAAACTCTCGGGTACTTTGGGAGGGAGTGCCATAAAGGCATTGTGCCCCATTGACTCAAGCTCCTTTCTTAGCCAAGCACGGAATTGGGAGTGCCCAATTCCTTCTCAAGCTCAATTTGGCACAAAGCTAAGGAATTTTTCACATCAATCCCTCGAGTACTTTGGGAGGGAGTGCCATAAAGGCATTGTGCCCCATTGACTCAAGCTCCTCCCTTAGCCAAGCACAAAATTGGGAGTGCCCAATTCATTCTCTCAAGCTCAATCTGGCACAAAGCTAAGGAATTTTTTACATTAACAATTCTTACTAGTGTAACATTGCACACTAGAACAACAAAAGAACTAGAAAAAAAAAATCCCATGATGACCATTTAGTCTCAAATGCACTATTTAGCCATGAGGTTAGCTTTGCAAATTGATTATTAACTCTTCTATAACCTTCAAATGACCTTAATAATTGACATCAGATAACATTAATGACTGACATGCATGCAATAATGTGGTCAAATGTATGGCTACTAATAAGTAGTGCAAAGCAACTTGATTATTAACCCTTTTATAATATTCAAATGACCTTAATAATTGACATGAAATAAAATTAATGATTGACATGCATGTAGTAATGTGGTCAAATGGATGGCTAATAAGTAGTAGCAACTAGTTATATTTTCCCAGGCAATTATATAGCTAGAACAACAGCTACATAGCTAGCATAACAGCTATAATTTTATGCCTAGCTAGCTACATAATATAGTAGCATATAGTAGTGATCAAAAGTCACTACATAGTAACAAAGATCACTATATAGCAGCATTGCTATGATCATTTATCAGTATGATTGAAGTGCCCTATTAATCTACATTGACTAATCCAAGAGGCATCTCTACAACAACCAAGGAGGGCATGATACAAGTTCCTTCTAGGTACCCAAAGAGCACCACAATACCATGGGCTACTAGGACAAAGGCCATTGTGTAGCAACCTAAGTACCCCTCACTTAGAGCACAAAGAAGAGAGCCAAATCAAGTTCTAGTGCCAAAGGCACTAGTCAGGCGGACCCATATGTTAAGTGAAGGAGATGAGCACAAATGGGTAGCTACCCAGTCAACATTGGTAAATGAATAAAAAGGATGGATAGCTTGATGCTAGCCAACTTTCTACTCAACAATCAACTTGAGAGCACAATTTCTTCAATTCCTACTCCATGGTAAGAGATCTCTAACTTAAAGTCATGTCAATAGGGTGCAGAAGAGGACCCTTTGGCATAGTTAGAGTTTGACAGCTTAGCAACCAAATGAGCTAAACATTAGTCCCAAAGATTTAAAAGTTAATAGGTTATGCTCAACCTGGAAGAGTTGAGCTACTAATGATGTTACTCATGCTAGAATAGGTGAGCTTAAGATTCAAACTCTTCCAAAGTGGTTTTACTATTTTAGATGCACACACAACCTCACTACTAGGACCTTTTACAATAACTCTTGTTTGTGTCTATCCCAATTGAGAACCACCAGATTTCCATCTAGATGGTTGCATGCAAGCTTTATTATTGGTTCTCACTTTTTGTAGTGGCATCATTAGAACTTCGCTTGAACTGTTATAGTTCTTGACCCCTTGAATGCAATAATTTAGTGCCTATATTTGGAAGGGTGCATTGAGTACCCTCTCATTTACATTTGGTCCACTGAATAGTTGGTAGACCCACATAAAATTTAATGTTGTAGTTTGGTTGCCTTTGGGTGTGGCCTCTAACTTGCCACCTCTAAAAGGCTCACATCATACATCATTTTTTTTTCAATTGGGTCGTTATATAATCTAATCAAAAGTTTTACAATAATTCCCACTTGCATGAGTTGTTGGCACATCAAGTTGCAAGCTTGAAAGAAATATCCACCTTTTTTTAAGGGAACAGTAGTCATCAACTGCAATGCTTCCACAATCAACAAGTATGGGGAATCATTCTCAAAGGTGCAACAAAAAAGCATGAATCAGGTGATTATCTAGTCTAAAATTGTGAGGAGAAAACCTCCTCTTGGGATTAGGCAGCCAATGGATCTTGGATCTATTGTGATAGATCTCATCAAACATGTCCTCCTAATGCATACCGCTCGTGAAATGGGAAATGTTAGCACCACCTACAACACAACCTACATAAAGGGGGGAGTAGTGGGAAATGATAGTGCTAGCTAGAGAGATGAGATTGTATGCACAAAACACACACACACAAAGAGAGAGAGAGAGAGAGAGAGAGAGAGAGAGAGAGAGAGAGAGAGAGAGAGAGAGATCACTTGTAAAAGGAGAAGAGACTAGAGAGACGTGGGAACATGAAATGCTAGAGAGATAGTGTGTATCCCAAAATGATGGCAAGCTTTGCACATAACAGATGATAAAAGACAAGGGGAGTGGGGGTAGGACACCCAAATTACATCCTACATCTAGCCAAAAAACCCACAACCTCATAAATAAATGAACATGCCTCCCTCTATAGTATGAAAGAAACATGACTATAAGTGACTATACCTACACATAAAATAGGGGACACTATAGAACTCTAGAGACTCTGACCCCAAAAATCCCTAAGAACAAGGGTCT
The DNA here is from genome assembly GCF_014529385.1 of Adiantum capillus-veneris. Lineage (NCBI taxonomy): Eukaryota > Viridiplantae > Streptophyta > Polypodiopsida > Polypodiales > Pteridaceae > Adiantum > Adiantum capillus-veneris. The sequence goes on from NC_140941.1 coordinate 128,892,579, forward strand.
CGCCTCATGCTAGCCTTTTGGATGAGTACAATAGTGAAAAAATACCACCAAGAATGTATGTTTACCTTGGGTACCAATGGGCATAGCAATACAACAACCACCACTCCCTAATCTACTTCTAGGACACACTGAAGCCACCATTGGATAGGACATTAGAACTCTAATACCCTCTCTTGGCTCCTTGATGGGTAACCAATCCCCAATGGAGCTTGCATGAAGGGATAATGTTGCTTGTGGGAGAGGTTTGGTGAAGATAGTATCAAGTTTATCTAACAAAGGACAATACTATAGTTGAATAGAGCCATCCTTGGTAGTGTTTCTCTATATGCTTGTTGTCTGTGGCCATGAAAAAACTGGGTTCCTCACAATGGCTATACAACTTTGAATTTCTCATGGATAAAATGATTGTATCTCTATATGCTTGCTTTGAGCATGAAAAATTGGGTTCCTTGCAATTGCTAGACAACTTCGATTGTCATGTTAGATCATGGTTGTCTACTATGGCAAGCCAATGCCAACTATAAAGGCTCCCATTGTAGCTTCTATATTGGGTCTTGACACTACAAGGTCATACATGAGACTCCCAAAGCTCCATAATATCTATCAATTTATCCCTGAAAATTGTATTAATGCTCATTGCGACCTCTACTAGTCTATCGGGGGCAGCCACCTCAATGCTAACTTACATCAACTCCATCAGGACAAGTCATGTATGAATGTATCAATCCTAACTCCAGGGTCATTAGGGGAAGTTTGAGGTCTCTTTTTTCCTTTTAACATTCAAAGACAGAGAGTGCTCTAGGCCAATGAGAGAAGGGCTTCCATTATGGAATATTTTTTTTAGAAATTGCTTCTAATTTACTAAAATGAATTTTCTTTAAGCCACAATTTGAGGTAGCTTTCAAGTACGTAGTCTTTTTAACTCAAGAAGGTCTCTTTCACTAACCCAAAGAAATTTTTTGAATCTTCTCACATCATTTGTTTCCCTCTTATTCCCACCTCTCTCTTTGTCTCACCACCTCGTTCTCCCTCCTCTTTTTTGCTATCCTCTCTTCACCTTCATTTGATTTGCATCCTATTCTCCTCAAGCAATGGAGTCCACCAGGTCTAAATGCCCTACCATATCCGTTAAAACCATCACCACTTATGCTAGATTAGATGATTGCAACCAATGGATCTTAATATCCATAACTAAAGGTAGTTGGATTATAATGCAACAAAGTAAGAAAAGAAAAGCCTCGTCCAAAAATATGTCCTTATCATGTTAGAAAGGAATAATGAAAGACTTCTAACCTATTGGATTCAAGAAGATAGTGGAGGAGGTTTTAGTGCAACATGTTTACATGCACAAAGAGCTTCATCTCCATCCTGAAAGCTCAAATATTGCTCTACATAGAGCTTTGTAAGTGGCTCATATGTACACACTAGATTGTTTCCACTTTGCTTTGGTTTGTTTGGTTCTTGGCTTGTTTATGTTTGTGCATGTTTTTTTAATGTTCATTATAGACCTATATCCTTCAAGCATAGAGGAATGATAGCCCGGTGGAGTGTGTCATAGATAGTTTGGATGTACAACATGGATCCATTGGTGAAGAGATTTACAAAGGGAGAACTCATGGGTCTCTACTGATAGAAAAAAGAATATATTTTTTTATCATTTTTATGTTCCACCAAAATCCATGATGGATTGGGGCACTATCTCTAAGCTTGACCTACTTGACTTTAGAAGTGGAGAGTGGCCACTATCAAGCTCAACAACAAGTAAAAGCTATAGGTGCAAGATCTTTCATGAGATCAATAAATGTTTAAAGGCCAACATTGTAAGCAAGTAGAGCACAATTTTAATATATATTCCCATCATTGTATTTGTGGATTTTTTTGTAGAAGTAGATGTGAAAGTGTCTAGAACAATGATGTCAATTTAGGGCTTAGAAAAAAAAGATGTATTAGAATTTTTGGATGAAGGTTGGGCTCAAAAAATAGTGAATGGAGTCCTTTGCAAAGTGCAATCTGGCTCTATTGTGTGTAAATACATGATCCATACCCAAAAATTCATTATATCATTTTTTTTTATAGTCAGTGGCATCATGTGGGGGGTGACCTAGTCCCTTCAAATCAAAACATGGATGGCTCTAATGAGAATACCATCTAGGAGATTGATGTATGGATGAATAGTGAACACCCTCGTGAACACCTGGAAATGTTGAAGATAATCACCAAGTGCATGCTGCACCAAGTGGGGCAAGACTTACACAATGAGGAGATAGATTTTCCTATAGCTTTTGATTTTCAAATAGATGAAAAGAAGTTGTGTAGATAATGCTTTCTTTCTTTCCACCATTCTTTGCTTTTTTGAGATAGAATTTTACTTTCCCTATTTTTTTAGTTATAGCTTGCAAGTTCGATGAGGATTGAGAAGAAATTTCTATGCCAGGAAGTCCAGAAGGGATAGTGCATCTTCTTCCAAGCTAAAGCATGATCCCTACCAGTACTAATTTACTAACCTACCAGTATTGTAGGCGGATTGTATCAATTGTATCATAATACCTTGTTGGTTTTCATTTTCATTTGATGCCACTATCATGCCCTCAATATTATATAATTTTTGTATGTTCAAAACATTAAATTGAAATCTTGTCTTCCAGTTGCTTCACAACACTATACATAGCTCAACCTAATTTAGGCAACCCACGAGATATGGCTAAGGATTTTGGATCCTCTTCCTCACTTCCTCTAAGCAAGAAGGAGAAGAAAAAAGAGAGAAAAGCCCATGAAGAGAAGAAGGTAGAAGAGAAAGTAGAAGAAAAGGTACAGGTAGACTCTGAGCCTGTTTTTATTATCTCCACTTACTTAAAAAATGTCCCCCATGGTTGGAAAATTATTTAGGCCGTTCAAGTGTAGGGTTGGAAGATGGCATGGATTATGCTTTGGGACTTGACATGCTATTGTCAACACAATTGGCTTGGGAAAAACATGCATAGGTAGATGCAAGGGCTGCCACAACTACAGCAAAAATTGAAACACTATATTGGGAGTTGCATGAAAGTTGGAGCCAATGAAAGTTATAGAATTTAAAAGAGATGTAATGTTTGATCTTTACAAAAAATGTTAGTTCTCAAGGAGAGAATATGTAATGTTTACAAAATGCTGTCAAGGAGAGAATATGTACTATTTTCAAAAAAATTACTATCTACAAAATGTTTTTGAGAGTTTTGGGAGTCCTACAAGTCTTCCTTTTGTTGGCATCCTTTATTCTTCTTGGGCTCTTTCTTGGTGTGTTTGGCCCTTCTTCTTTACTTTTGTCCTCCTTGGGCTCTGGATCTTTTGGTGTCTTCTTTTTTTCCTCCTTAGGTTCTGGCTCTTTTGGTCTTTTCTTTTGCTTATCTTCCTCCTTCCTCTTGGCCTTTGGTTTCTATGATGCCTCTCTCTGCTTCTTCTTTGTCTCCTTCTTCTCTTTGGCATGTATTTGTGTTTTTCTAGGGCTCTTTCTAAGGGCAACATGCTCTTTCGAATTCTTCTCTTCCTTTGGATCTTTCTGTGCCTTGGGCTTCTCTTCCTCCCTCTTTGCTCTTTTTTGTGGGTCTACCTTGCTACCATCTATGGTGTCTGGCCTCTTCCTTTGGCTTCTTTAACCATTTTGGGGCTTTTGGTGCTACTATGGGTAGTGGTATTCGGACAATGTACCTAATCAACTTTTCCCTTACCCAACAAGTAGAAATTACTATTGACTAACAAGAATGATGAGTGTGTTAGCTCTCAACAAGAAGAATTCAAATAACAAAATATTTTATATGGCACATGCTTACCTTAATTTTCTTTTTTGGGTTGCAATAGGTGTAGTCAACCACTAGCTTTGCATTTTTTATCACTCTTCATCCACATGAGAACGACTCCTCTTGCAAGAGGGGCTATATAAACACAAGGGGAGCCATTGAGTCATTGTTAAAAAAAGTATTTACTTATAACCTACGAGCACCATACCTTCACATTTAAGATCTATATGTCATCCATGAGCTTTGTGACGGGAGGAAATTACTCAATTGCCTCTATGAGCCTTGAGGTTGCCCTATTAACAAAGCTTCAAAGCATTGGCTTAACCAAAGACAAAATAACCAAAAGTGGGAGCACTGGCTTAACTATTGGACAATTACACTTACAGCCTATCCATTCCATGGTGGCCCTCAAGGGAGTTCAATATGAAATATGTTTTATCGGTGATATCAATTGCTATAAGACTCTAGTATGAGTTGTGGCAAGAGCATTGGACAGTGTCAAAAGCCTCAAAGATTAAACCCTCATATTGAACTAAGGTTGTAAAAAAACATACCTCTCATGATAGGGGTAGAGAAGGAGCTCAGAAGTCTCAAAATCAATATTGGGTAACCATATCTTTATGTTAAAATCAATTTTCTCAAAAAGTGAGAGATGGTTGGATCACCACCTCCACTTTATGTTGGATATCTAACTTATAGTCATGCATCAAAAATTTACAAAAAAAATAAAAGGAACAATTATTAACTATCAACAATCTTTTAAAAAGCACAAAGAACATTTGGATGGAAGGAAAACCTCAAGGATGCCAAGACAATAGAGTCATTGATCTCTTTTTGCTAGCTTTTAAGAATGTCAACAGACTCAATATCTAGGAAAATATAATCTTTTCTTTGAAGAAGGTCATCCTCTAACAAGATAGCCAGCTTGAAGCAATTGGGATTGACACTTCTAAAAAATGAAGGGAGTTGAACTTCAATATTCCTAAGCTCTGAAGAGACTGTGTGTACGGATGCGTGCGTACGTGGTGTGATGTGTGTGTGGGAGGGAGAGAAGGAGAGACTACACAATGTGTGGGTGCAGCAAGACTTTAGTATGAGTTGCCCCTTTTTCTTTGTATATGTACACAAGAAAAAGGTGTTAGTGGGCGACGAGCACCCATAGCCCGGGCGATCGGGGAAGGCACATGCACCTTTACCTCAACAATATCCCACTTAAAGGCTAATGTGCCGATAAGTGGGTCCTACTAGCTAAACTATTAGTATGTACAAGAAAACATGTGAGAACTCTCTCAACCTATACCCTTGGCTCACTCAGTCAATCTACATGCAACTATATTAGCTCTAGAGATAGGCAAGCGTGCGTACCCACACAGAGCCTGCATGGAAATCCCGCAGACTACTCTGTATGGTCTACACAACTCCACTATGCATCATGCTAGTGTTGGCCATTGCATGACTGACAACCCCTACTGCAAATGCTCCCAGTGCACCTGCTAGATCGAGCCTCAACACTAGTAAGTCAAACATAAGATTCCTGAACACTGACATACGTGAAAACCTGGTTGTACTCGCCTCCCCTATGCTATTTTCATATTGTGCATCATCAGGACTAGCTGTCACAAATGGATGTGCCGACTCTGACTCCTAAAGGACCACCTCCCCCTCATCCATAGGGATGCAATGCATGTGTCCTGATATCACCTCATCAGCCTCTAGCATGAGCATATCAAATAACTCCATGTCTCTCATCTCTGTTTGTGTCTCTAGGGAGCAGGCCTGCTCTACCTCTGCCTACAGAAACTCTAACAAAACCTATTGTGTCTCACTAGAGCATTGTCGCTCTACCTCTCTCTCTACCTTGGGGAATTCACTCTATATACAGAACGGGATGCCACTTGCAAGTAAAAAAATTTGATAGAATCCCTATGTACAACTCATATTAAGGAATATGACACCCCTTTCTATGCTTATACGACAATCAATGAAGAAAACTATCATACCCCTATTTTACATATAACATTTAGGTCTCACGTGATCTAATTGAGTAAAATTAGTCAAAGAGTGTGTAGCATAGTGACTAGCAACGTACTAAGGAACCACTTATATTGATAACCAGATGTACCCTCAAGGTGTCTTAGTTTAATTTTCAAACTATGTGTCTAATCAGCCTGCACTCTAGCTACTCTTCCAATTCTGACCCATCCAAAGCTGGTGTAAATCAACCTTAACCTGCTCCAAATCAACCCTTATCTATGACCGGTTTGATGCAAAATTTGATGTGTGACCTGATAAAAAACTATCCCTAAATTCATCCAAGTTCTAGTGCACATCGATGACCAATCATTACAAGTAATCAACCCAAGTCAGGTCCCCCCCCCCTCCCCCCCCCAAAAAAAAAAATGATAATTCCCTCCCTTATTTTTAAGCTTGGGAGATAAATTATTGGGGGCTTGCCCCCTAACTTATACGCTTTTGTAACTTATAAAAAAACCCCCCTCCCTTGCACTTATGTGGTGCGGTAAGTTTTCCAAGGTGAATTCCCGGGGGTCTCTATAGAGTCTACTGGCACATCCTGCTTAGCTAAATGCTATGTCTCGTGAGCATGGTGGAGCTCACTTGTGAAAGAGACACATCTCGTCTCTCACTCAAAACATGCTAGCAACAAAACCAAGACTACACTGTCTCCAACCTTAGACACATGCATAGGATATAACAGGCCATTGCGGGTTTCTCTGGCAATCACTAATGAACTACAATCCATCTAGAAATGCTGCTCTCTAAGCAATATCTGACAACCAAAATTTGATAACTGTCTCACTGAGATCAATTTCTATCTCAACTAAGGAACGTAGCACACATGTCGTAGCGTGTATGGCATACCACTGGGAAAAGACAAACAAACATCTCCTCCACCCTCTATGTCAAACGCCAAACCATCACACAACCAAGCCTTCCACTAGAAAATGTGTTGAACCATTCACGACATGGTGTGACGTGGAAAGCAACATCGCTATCTAGTAACCAATGTGGAGAAAGTGTGATATCCATAGACATATTTGCAAGAGGTACACTCAAGGCAAACATGACATCACTGTCACTGTCATAGACCGCCATTGGAACTGCCTCTATCAAGGCGTCTAATGTGCCCTGTGTGACAACTATACCAACAACGTACGTATCGGCAAGAAGAGACCGCAGTCTCTCACTATCACACATATCTACTGCCATAAGTGAACGCCAGAATGGCAACAAAAATGGAAGATCACTCGACCACTACGCAATCATGAAAACCATGACCAATCGCATCAAAATTGATGCTTGCATATGCATAAAATAGCTCCACAATCTGCTATCAGCAAGCATATAATCTGGGACAAACTGCTCAACCGATCGTAAAGCACATAACCATATACGCAAGTAAAGAGAAAACTAACTCAAAATGCATCCCACAAGAGAAACTGCCTACAAAAGTCTGTAAAAAATCTGTGAAACCTGTGACTGGCAAAGTCTGTAGCCACACAAGCATACGCTAATCCTTACTCTTGCGAGAGTGGATACAAGAACATCAACCTGTGTCCAAGCTGACAAAACTTGTCAAAGTGAGAGTAAACACTCAATCATTGTCAAAGTGGGAATATATCGACCACTATACAAGATGGCATAACACTGCAAACTTTTATGACAAGAAGATGGGGAAAAATGAACAAAATTCTTTGCAAAATGAGTCAAAATTCAACGCAAACTGCAAGCCAAAAAACTGTAGATAACTGCCAGTCAACTCGACCATTAAACAATGAGAGAGTAAATTGCGAACACGTGAAAACCATGGCAAGAATCTAGGAAAAATCTTGCAGAGTTTTTCCAAAAAACTGAGCAAAAACTCAAGTACAATCTCTACCATAAATCATAATACTACTCAATGTCAACGAGTAGAAATGCCAAAATGGCTCCACATTTTCACATACAATGGCGATCTACACTCAACATACATCAATGGAGTGACCGCGCATAAGAAAGCACCAAAAGAGTTGCAATCCGGACACTTGATCAATGCAAAAACAATGCTCTCAAGGGAGCTCACTGGCACTTAAAAGTGATCGCCAAAATGCATGTACAATGGGCATCGACCATGCGCCATAACCATATGCAAGTCTATCCGCAAAGATCATTAATCAAAGCACAAAATCACTGCCAAAGTATCCTGTGAAAACCTGTGAAAGAAGCTCCACATGTGTGCTCCAAAAATCGTGTCTCTCAAGAGTCCGCTTCAATGGTGTGTAAACGCCTCCGAGACTCTTTACCCAAATCTACCAAAAACCCTCAAACCACAAGCTTTGCACAAGCTAAAATTGCATCTTTACCTCAGAATTTATGCACCCACTTGGAGCATCTGCTGTGCTTCCAAAAGTGCATCAAACTCGCACACTATGCGAAAACAGAAAATTTGCAATTTTTGTATACAGTCAGTCTGAGTTGAATATTAGCAAAACGGTGAGGAATTTGCAAAAACTTTTTTCTCAAAGTTGTAGACCACATTGAAATGGGTGGGCGAAGTAGTGAAATTCTCAAATTTGCATTCTACGAGGAGAAAAATGAATCTGAAAACAGTGTTGTTGCACACACAGTTTTTAGGGCAGCACCTTCACTTACACACTATCTTCTGAGCTTCCACAAGAGTATAGATCACCCTCAAATGAGCTCACAAGCTCCCATTGCATTCTCACAAAATCTTTCAAGCGTTCTTGATCCATCCACCGTCGCTAAGCTCAAGCCGCCATAGCCAAGCTCCGTCGCTTCCATCTCGCCGAGAAGCCATCGCACGTGCATCGCCAAAGCTTTAATACCAATTGAAGAGTGCGTGTGTATGGATGTGTGCATGTGGGAAGGAGAGAATGAGAGAGTACACAATGTGTGGGTGGAGCAAGACTCTAGTATGATCTGCCCCTTATTATTTGTATATGTACACAAGAATAAGGTGTTAGTGGGCGAGCACCCATAGCCTGGGTGACCGAGGAAGGCACATGCACCTATACCCCAACAAGCTCCTTTGTTTCTAGCTCATCCTTGTCAATTTTTATCTCCTCCCCTTCTTCCACAACATGCTACTCCTCCTCAAAGATCTCCTCAATCACCACTTTAGGCTATTTTTCCTTTCTCGACAGAGGTATGTTGAGGATGTTGAAGGTTTTCTCACCCTGTAGATGTGTTGGTTGAAATATACACCTTAATCTCCTCAAGATCATCATATATTTGTCCATAAGTGTGACCCTATGAGAGTGGGTTGCACATATGTATGCATCTTGGAAGAGCTGAATCAAAAAGTTTTCATCAACCTTTTGCATACATGCCAAGGCACCTCATATCAATCTTAAATTTCTCTGCTACGTGCCTGCAGAGCCTTTGAAAAGGTAGCTTAGGAATTGCAATTGTAAGGATCTTCCGTGCTTTCCTGAAACATCTCACCTTTTGAAAAAAACTCCTTTTCTTTGCAAGTGGAAACTTCATATCAACTCCCTTTCTAGTTGGTTTCTTTGAGGATGCAAGAACTTTACCTCCCTTTGAGCTCTCACCTTTATCTAAGGCATCTCATGGTCTGATATCTTCTTGTGTTCCTTTGACATCTCTTGGGGTTTGACATCTTCTCTTTGGACCTTCCTTGCAATTTTTTTGATCCTTGCCATAACTAGAGCTCACACCTACAAAATAAGAGAAAATATAGCACAACACTATATTTGATTATAAGCTTCAATGAATTAATAGTTTTAAAAAATTAGTGTCCCCCTTGCACAAAAATAGAATGGTCGGAAGCTTGTCCTACTACTCTGTTTTGGTACAAGGAGGATATGTGTCATTGAAAAAAAGATGTGTCACCCTTGCACAAAAATATAGTCAAAAGCTTGTCTGACTACTCTGTTTTCACACAAGGAGGACACAAGTTATGAAAAAAAAAGACGTGTCTCACTTGTGCAAAAATAGAGTAGTCGGTGACTACTCTATTTTCACACAAGGGGGACATAGTTCCTCACAAGAAAGATGTCCTCCTCACGCAAATTATGTATAGAAGGAGGTTCATCCATCCATGCATAGTTCACATACAGAGGACACATGTTAAAAATAATTTTGTGAAGAAATATGTGCAAAAGATTTGTGAGAAAAATGAAGATGTGTCTCCCTTGTGTAAAATATGAATAGTCAGAGGCTAGTCTGACTACTTAACTTTCATGCAAGGGAGATATATCTTGATCTTACAAGTCCAAACTTTTACCGAGATATGTAGCAACCAGGGCTTAGAAGAAGATATTGAATAGTAGTTACTCCTAATGTAAAAAATTTGCTTTGAATTGAGCTTATGAAGCATATAGAAAGGAATATATTCTTGAGAATTGTGTACTATTCAAAAAGGTAGAAGAAATGATGCAGAGAGGAAGAGTAGTTACTCAAAGGAAATCCCCCAAAAAAGGTAGAAAATGTTGTTTGGGTGAGATCTCTTCTATATATGCTAGTGCACAATTATCTATGAAAATTTTGATTTGGCACAAATTACGATGCATGGATTTGTCTGTTTTGCATGGATTTGATCGTTGTGCACAAGTATCTTGAGGTTCATAATTGGCATACTCTATATAGCTCAAAATTTCTATAAATCTCATTTTTGGTCAATCTTCTCTATTCTGCCAAAATTTTCAAGTGAGACTCACAATCCACAATGATGTTTAGAGGGCATAAATATGTGTTTTTTCTTTTATCTTTTTTTAAAATCAGTTTCTTTAAATGATTTTTCTCTTCAAACATGTCTCATCCCTATGCAAGCCCAAATGAGCCCCCGCCTACAAAGAAATCACGTAGGGAGGACATATCTTTCAATTGATTTTGTATCCTCCCTAATGAAATCTTTAGTTGTCGGTAGATGCTCATCCGGGCTTTCTAATCGCATAAGGAGGACACGTGTTAGAGTATAAAATTTTGATCGATTTTTTTTGGCATGTGTCCTACTTGTGCAAATTCTTTGTTTTCGGATGCTCCTTTGAGCCTTCTAAAATTGCGTAAGGAGGACACATGCTAAAGTATACAATTTTGAGTGCGTTTTTTTGAATGTGTCATCACTCTCCATGCACTACATTTTTGCTTAGGAACGAAATATGTGTAAAATACATATGTGTTAAATACATCTGTGTATTAAATAAGTAATTGACCTAACACCAAGCGAATTTTTTTGAGTAAACAAAATACTGAGCGAGCCATACATCTACTAATCAAGGAAAAGATTGACTAAAAGATGTGATTTGTCTACTTGTTTACAAAAGGAAGATGACATATATAACACAATTTTAATTTATGCTCATATTGCCATTGAAGAGATGTTGCGAGATCATGACATGAAACCCAATCATCAAGCTTGCTTTAGGGAGAGTAGAGACTACTTGTACTAACTAATGTGCATGATGACATTGAAGAGATTCCCTTGTATACTGATTTATAAGCCATCTCTCTAGAGACGGTAAAGACTGCAATAGATAATCCAATTTACAATAAAGGATATTTTAAAATTATTTTACTTCAATTTTTAGTGAAATATAAACTAACAATAGAAAATTACAACTTTGATCTCACTTTTATATTCTATGGATACACTTTATTCTAACACTTAACGAAAGAAACGTGGCGTGACCTAAAACCTTGCAAGGTATTTTGTGTCAAATCATAGATAGTTTATTTTTATAATATTATGTGAGGGAGATAAATATTGATAATTTTGATTTGTCGCTCTGTTTGAAATGCCCATAATCCTAGAACGACCACGGCATTGAGATGTCTTGAAAACCTTGAAAGTAAATATCCATATATTTTGTTATAAAGAAAAAAGCTTCCAAAAAGCTTTGGGCTAATATAAATTTTTATAGTTGCTAAGTTTAGCAAATTTGACCACACAATTACATATCGAATGTCACAAACCCTAGAAAGGATTGCCCATATGCCTCATTTTGACACCCGAAGACGGGGTTTTGAGCCAGAAAAGGTTTCGAAATTGCCCCAACAAAGGGTAGCCCTGCGCCGAATGGTTGTGCATAAAATGACTGAAAACCCTAGAAACGACTATCCATACGTAATATGGCCCAAAATTGTGAAACTTCATTGAGAAACTCCCGGGTCCTACGTCGGTGTAGGACCCTTTGGGGCAATTGCGAGACCTTCTTTGGCCCGAAACCTCGTCTCCGGGTGTCAGAATGAGGCATATGGGCAGTTGTTTCTAGGGTTTTGGGACGATTCGGATGCAGCAGTGTGGTCAAATTTGCCAAACTCTAGCAAGTATACAAAGTCATTAGCCCTCTTTTTTTACAGTATCACATATAGATTGATTTAAAGTCTTTTGAAGCTTTTTACTTCATTTTGAGGTCAAAATTCCGTTCTAAACTCATACTAAGACGTATGGATATTTACTTTTAAGATTTTGGGACATTTTAAATACAATGATATAGTCAAAATGATTAAAAATTTTATTTCTCTCACATTGTTATATATAAAAATATCAATGAATTACTTTGTGTACATATAAATATTCTAGGAGGGGATTAGATCATTTTTAAGTTGAACATCTCTTACTTGGGTGATATATGAGGTACATGTATTTTTCATTCAGAGTAAAATTCTTTGGTTTGAGCTCAAACTTATTTTTCTATATGTGTTCTTTTAATAATATCATGTAATTGATGAGGAGTTAGGGTGGATGATGGCGAGATGTGGTCATGGAGAGGTGAAGGCGTGCAGCACAGAGAGAGAGAGAGAGAGAGAGAGAGAGAGAGAGAGAGAGAGATTTGACATGCTAAAAACCATATACTTTGACTAATTACAAAGATACAATATGTCATAATAACCAATATCTAATTCTCCAAAATGATTTTCTCATGTTAAACTGACCATTTAATATGGGGAATTACCAGGGGAGAAAAAGCTAGAATATTACTTAAGCTGGCAGACCGGTCACAGTAGGGATCCAAAGGAAGGAAAATAGGGATCCAAAGGGGGGGGCATCTGCAAAAGAGCAATGTGCAACAATGGGCTTCAAAGACCCTAAGGTTCAGCGCATTAAGACTTCCAAAATGCTAAGGTTCCAAAATTCAAAGGTTAAGTTCAATGGTCAAAAGCTAGGAAAGATTGGATGCTTGTGGGAAGACTCAAAAGTCTTCCCACATCCCTATCTTGGAGGGGGCAAGCCCTTTTAGTAGGCGATGAGAGAGAAACACACACATACTCTAGCAGGCTCCCTTTACACAAAGGGAATAGGGGACACATATAAGCTCCCTAGCCCAGTTGCCCCCAAGGTACATTCAAATCCTATTGGATGGCCATATAGGTGGACCAATGACAATAAGGCTAGAGTACATTTAGTTTAATTCATTTTAAAACACTTGATAAAAGAACTAATAGAAATTAAGCTCTCTAGAAGACTAGTGGACAGTCTCCAAAGGGGTCCAATGAGCATTCAGCAGCCCAATGGCTTGCCTAATTCCTATTGGCCAGAAGACTAAGGGGTCCAATGAGAGTTTAATTGCATTATTTATTACCTAAAGCTCTCACAAAAGAGGAAAGAGGGACACATATCACAAGGCTATCACTTATGATTCTTAATTATCATTGGTTAAGCTTTGCAGGGTCCAATGGGATGTCAGCATGAGAAAAAATCATGAGGGGTCGACCAAGAGAGAGAGGGGGCTGATTTTTGCAAGGATTATCACTTACACACTCGCACAATCTTATGTGTGAAGTAAAGAAGACTCTCTCTCCTTCTCAAGCTTTAAGGGAAAGCTCATCATCTACTCCAAGCTTGTGAGGAGGGAGGCCTACACCAACAACTCTGCTTTGTGATGCAAATCCAACCAAGAGCCAAGCTCCAATGCATGCTCATCTCCTCTACCATGCTAATTACTAAGATATGCTAAGATATTATGAGTGATTATATGAGGAGATATACTTCTTTCTCGTAAGAATACTCCTTCTTCCTCTCAATCTACTCTCATACCCTGCTAGCTCTCACCATCTTCAAAGGTGTGTGAGGTCTTGGGTCCGAGACCGTGAGGGAATTGATGTTGTGTTTTACAAGTCTTAGCTTGGTGCTTGAAGCTTCCATCTTCATTGCACCAGAAAGTTATTGAAGGAACACATAGTATTGTATTGTAAAATGTCTCCCTTGATGGGGGAAACCTATAATACAAAGCCTTTTGGAGGGGGTACCGGTTCCATGTAAATCCGGTCCTCAACTGTTGTCAATAGCTTAATTTTCTCTCTCTTTTGAAGTATTATGCATGCCTATCTAACTAGGTGTTATTCTTTTTGTTGCTCTCTCCATCCAAGCACTCTTGCTATGCTCATGAGGAATCTATTCTAATGAAATGCTCACTATGTTTATGCTATTTTCCACTACACACAAGTTACTAGGGTATTAAATGTTACTTTGGTATTAGAGCACAAGGTTTCTCTTTTCTTGCTCAAGAAGGGAGGTCCTCAAGAAAACTATAAATGGTTGGTATTATTAATTGCAATTGAGTAAGTAGAATAGGGATTTTCAGCCTTGTAGTGCGCTTGCTTTGTGCAGATAACGGGGCATCACCGTCGAGAGCTATGGTCTTAATAGTGGAGTCCTTCAGGCTTGCCTAAGGCTTTAACCACTATTGAGCTATTAGAAGCTTGACAGGAGTTGGTACTGTTTTGGTGTTGAAAGACCCTCTCTTCTATTCCTTGCAATTAATGATATACGAGCCACGAGTACAGGAGCTTGAGTGCTGTTCTAAAGGGGTTAAGAGGAGTAGCAACTAGGGCTTGAAGTGCCAAAGTGCGCTTAAACATTTACACCTAAAAGTTGTTAGAATGGCTGACAATAGTAAAGAGAGTGAAATTAATGTTGATAGCTTTGATTTTTCTAATGAGCACGCTACTAATGATGCCCCTATGCTTGTTAACTATCTTGTTTCTAGGCTTCAACAAGCCATGGAAACCCATCCTCCAAAGTGCAACAGTAGCTACGTGCTCCTGGGATTCTCCAAACCCCCCACCATGAAGAGAGAGTACTTAGGAAGCCTCCTTGTGAGGCTTCCAAAAGAGGCCTCTCTCCAATTCGGGAAGAAGAAGAGGATTCGTACGAAGGGCTCAAAAATGTACTACTTGACGACGCATCTCCTTCCCAAACAAGAACTCAAGAGCTCCCACCAAAAGAACGAGAAAGAAGTAAGTCTCTTGCCACCTCGGCGGAGACGGCGGCCCAATGAAGATGGTGGGCCAAACGCTCTCCAACACCATAATTCAAAGAGGGATGAAAGAAAACAAGAGAAGAAAAAGGCGAGAAAGAGGTCACCCTCTTCTCCATCTTCTGTTAAGTATGGAGCTTGATTTACCCCTTGAATTTTTTTGTATTAAAAGCGCACATTTACATAAGGCCCCTGTTATTAGGAGAAGCCATCGTACATGAAGAAAAATCACTCGCCAGAAATAAAAATCACTCGTGGAAACCAAATTTTTTGCCGGAAAATGATCGGTCGGTTGGCTGGTTGGCCGGTTGGCCCCGGTGGTCGAAAGTCAATGGCCGGTGGGGTGGCCGAATTCAAAAGCGGACTTGTCTTCTCAAGGACGGCCACACATGGTTAGATTAGAGGGTCCGATTTGGACATATCTACACAAGGGCGGCTACACATGGTTGCCTCTCATGAGAGAGGGCAACCCTTTTGGCCTATAAAAGGAGGCCATTTCTACACACATTTCACAGTGTGAAGTTGATGCAACAAGGTGGGTGTGAGGTGGTGAGAGTGAAGCAAGGCGGGAGCTCTATTAAGGGTATAATCCCTTTGTAACCTACTTCTTGTTTGAAGTACTAAAGCCATTAAGTGGCTGCTATTCCCGTGGATGTAGCCCACATTGGGTGAACCACGTACATTGTGTATCTCTCTCTCTCTCTCTCTCTCTCTCTCTCTCTCTCTCTCTCTCTCTCTCTCTCTCTCTCTCTCTACTCTATAATCTCTTG
This sequence comes from Adiantum capillus-veneris, assembly GCF_014529385.1. Lineage (NCBI taxonomy): Eukaryota > Viridiplantae > Streptophyta > Polypodiopsida > Polypodiales > Pteridaceae > Adiantum > Adiantum capillus-veneris. The sequence goes on from NC_140941.1 coordinate 128,908,362, forward strand.
TGTGTGAAAATTATCTCTCTCCATTAAGTAATCTACTCAATTATCTACTTAGCTACGTCATATTTCCTAACAACTGATATCAGAGCAATGTTTGCTCGTAGCTAAATTATCTCAAGGAAAGGATTCCTTGAATTGAGTGGGAGTGATGGCAGAGGAAGGGAAACTCAAGATCGAGAAGTTCAACCGTAAAAACTACCAACATTGGAAGATGCAGATTGAAGACTATCTCTACCAGAAGGACCTTTATTTGCCACTAGGCGGTCTTGCAAAGAAGCCCACAACGATGGCAGATGAAGCATGCATTGTCCTTGACCAAAAGGCACTGGGAAAGATCCGGTTAATCTTGGCGTCAACGGTGACCTTCAACGTTTCGGAGATGAAGACCATGGAGGACTTGATGAAGTCACTTGACAACATCTACGAGAAACCATCGGCATCCAATAAGGTATTTCTCATGAAGCGCTTGTTCAATCTAAAGATGACAGAGAATGGTTCAGTCGCTCGCAGAACACCTAAATGACTTTAGCACAAACATAAGTCAACTTCGATCGGTGAAAATCAATTTTGATGATGAAGTGCGAGCTCTCCTTATACTATCATCTCTATTGGATAGTTGGGACAGCCTTGTGATGGCTGTAAATAATTCTATCTCTGGCACAAATACTCTTAAGTTTGATGATGTTGTGGGTGTTCTCCTAAGCGAGGAAATGTGAAGGAGAAGCACGGGAGAATCACCAAGTGCTGCATTGTCAGTGGAAACAACAGGAAGGCCTAAGGAGAGGTTTAAAAACCAAAAGGGTCGTGATCGCTCAAGGCAGAGCAAATCATGCACAAAGTCAGTTCTTGAATGTTGGAACTGCGGCAAGACGAGCCACGTCAATAAGAATTGCTGGTCCAAAAACAAGAAGGAGTTGGAGTCTCAAGACAACAAGCCAACAACAGAGGCCAATGTGGCAGGTAAGGTAGAGCAAGATGCTCTAATTCTTTCATTAGACAATGTGTCTAATTCCTGGATAGTAGATTTCGGGGCTTCATTCCATGCGACACCTCACAAGCAACATTTCCAAGATTACACCAAAAGTAATTTTGGGTATGTATACTTGGGAGATGATGAAGCTTGTGAAATTGTTGGCAAAGGTACAGTTTGTGTCAAAACTGCTAACGAAAATGAATGCAAGCTTAAAGATGTTAGGCATGTTCCTTCTCTTCGCAAAAATTTGATCTCTACAAGACAATTGGACGATGAAGGTCACAACATTGCATTTGGAAGCAAACGGTGGAAGATCTCAAAGGGATCTTTGGTGGTTGCCAAGGGAGAAAAAGTCAGTACACTTTACTTGTGTACTGTTAGCACGCAGTCTTCAACTTGTGCAATAGCTACGAAAGTCGACAGTGCAGTGTGGCTCTATCGGCTTGGGCATATGAGTGCCAAAGGAATGCAAATCCTTCAAACAAAAAGGCTTCTACCAGGTTTGAAAGAAGTGGACTTAGAGTTCTGTGAAGATTGTGTTTATGGTAAACAAAAGAGGGTAAAATTTCAAAAATCAGGAAATGAAAGAAAAAATAAAAAGCTTGAGTTGGTTCATTCTGATGTTTGGGGTCCTGCAAGTACATTATCACTTGGTGGCTCATTGTATTATGTAACATTCATAGACGATGCGACTAGGAAAACATGGGTTTATGTCATGAAGAATAAATCCGATGTGTTTTCCATATTTCGAAGTTGGAAAGACTTTGTGGAGAATGAAGTAGGTACCAAGGTTAAATGCCTCAGATATCCGACAATGGAGGTGAATATTGCAGCCAAGCTTTTGAAAGATTTTGTGCTAGCAATGGCATTCGGAGGCAAAAGACAACCCCAAGGACACCTCAACAAAATGGGATTTCAGAAAGGATGAATAGGACAATCATGGAGTGAGCACGAAGCATGCGGCTACATGCAGGCCTACCGCTTGAGCTTTGGGCGAAAGCTGTAAATACGTATGTGTACTTAATCAACCGATCACCCTCAACGGCATTGGATGGGGGAGTTCCAGAAGAGGCATGGACAGGTACACCGGTGAATTATGCATTTCTCAAAGTGTTTGGGTGTGAGGCTTTCATGCACATAGATAGAAGCCTAAGACCAAAGCTAGACGCAAAGTCCAAAAAGTGTTTCTTCATTGGCTATGGAGAAGGTGACTTTGGGTATTGCCTATGGAATCCTGAAGATGGTAAAATATTTAGGAGTAGGGATGTAATTTTTAACAAACAAAATATGTACAAAGATTACTTGGAAAGAAAACAAACAAAAGAAATAGGTGATGAGTACATGGAGCTTGAGGATGGTGAAGACTCAAGGACTGCAAAGGGTGACAATGTGCAACAATGTCAACCAAATGAAGAGCCTCAACCTATTTCTTGAAGATCTACAAGAGGAAATAGACCTCCAGAAAGGTTCGTTCCTTCCTTCAACCATCACTTGATCTCAGATTCTGAAGAGCCAGAATCATAAGAAGAAGCTATGCATCACGAATCCAAAGAAGAATGGATGAAGAGCATGCAAGTGGAGATGGACTCATTACATCGCAACCAAACATGGGAGTTGGTTGATCTGACTAAAGGTAAGCGGGCACTTCATAACAAATGGGTGTATAAGCTGAAGGAAGAAGAAGGTGGGAAGAAAAGGTACAAGTCTAGGCTTGTGGTAAAAGGGTTTTCTCAAAAGAAAGGTATTGACTTCAATGAAATATTTTCTCCTGTTGTAAAAATGAACTCAATTAGGCTTAAGCCTTGTGGCTGCTCATGATCTAAATCTTGAGCAAATGGATGTAAATACGGCATTCCCTCACGGTGACTTAGAGGAGGAAATTTACATGCTTCAAGAAAATGGGTATGAAGTAAAAGGTAAGGAGAAAATGGTTTGCAGATTAAAGAAGAGCTTGTATGGTTTAAAGCAAGCATCAAGACAATGGTACTTGAAGTTTGATCGATGGATGTTGGATCATGTATTCACAAGATGCAACTCGGATCATTGTGTCTACACGAAGAATTTGGGAGATGGGAAGTTCATCATCCTAATGTTTTATGTTGATGACATGTTGATTGCAAGTGCTAACATGCAGGACATCAAAGACCTAAAAGAGGAGCTGTCTAGATATTTTTCAATGAAAGATTTAGGTGCTGCAAAGAGGATACTTGGTATGAAGATATCAAGGGACAGGACGAAGAAGACAATAAAGCTATTTCAAGAGGATTACATCAAGAAGGTACTAGAAAGGTTTGCAATGCAAAATGCAAAAACGATTTCTACACCTTTGGCTGGTCACTTTAAATTAACCAAGGATATGTGTCCAAAGACACAAGAGGAGATAGGCTATATGTCTAAAGTTCCATATGCTGCACCAATAGGTTCTCTTATGTATGCTATGGTCTAAACAAGGCCAGACATTGCACATGCAGTGGGAGTTGTAAGTAGGTTCATGGACTACCCAGGTAAAGAGGACTGGCAAGCTGTGAAGTGGATACTGAGGTATTTAAAAGGGACAACAACAAATGCTTTGTATTCTGGAGGAACTGATATTTTTCTAGAAGGATATGCTGATGCAGATATGGCAGGTGACAAAAGATACTCGAAGGAGCACTACTGGCTATGTCTTCACGGTTGGAGGCACAGCAGTAAGCTGGGCTTCAAAGCTGCAGAAAGTGGTCTCATTTTATACCACGGAAGCCGAATATGTCTCAACGACGGAGGCAAGCAAAGAAATTTTGTGGCTTCACAGATTCTTAGAAGAGCTTGGATTCAAACAAGACAATTGTGTCGTGTACAATGATAGCCAAAGAGCTATCCATCTTGCAAAGAACTCAGCCTTTCATTCAAGGACAAAGCACATTGAGGTGAGATATCACTTCATACGCACTCTTTCAGAAGAGGGACAGCTAAAGCTTGGAAAGGTGCATACAAGTGAAAATCCTGCAGACATGTTTACAAAGGTGGTCAACAAGGAGAAGTTGAGCTTTTTCTCACCTTCAATCGGCATTCAAGGATAAGAATCTAGGATGAAAATCAGTCACAGGTTTGGTTCGGAGATCAGTCTCCAAGTGGGAGACTGTTAAGTATGGAGCCTGATTTACCCCTTGTAATTTTTTGTTTTTTAAAACGCACATTTGTAAGGCCCATGTTATGAGGAGAAGCCATCATACATGAAGAAAAATCACTTGTCGAAAATAAAAATCACTCGTCGAAAACCAAAATTTTCACGCCCAGTCTCAAGCCCAAGCTCGAGACTGGCTTCTCCAGAATATTATGGCCGGACGGCGGGGCCGAAAAATGGTTGGAAAACGATCGATCGGTTGGCCGGTTGGCCGGTGGTCGGAAGTCAATGGCCGGTGGTCGGTGGCCGAATTCAAAAGCGGACTTGTCTTCTCAAGGGCGGCCACACATGGGCGGATTGGAGGGTCCAATTTGGGCTTATCTACACACGGCAGCTACACATGGCTGCCTCTCACTAGAGAGGGCATCCCTTTTGGCCTATAAAAGGAGGCCATTTCTACACACATTTCACGATGTGAAGTTGATGCAACAGGTGGGTGTGAGGTGGTGAGAGTGAAGCAAGGTGGGAGCTCTATCAAGGGTATAATCCCTTTGTAACCTACTTCTTGTTTGAAGTACTAAAGCCATTAAGTGGCTGCTTTCCCGTGGATGTAGCCCACATTGGGTGAACCACGTATATCGTGTGTACTCTCTCTCTCTCTCTCTCTACTCTATAATCTCTTGTGTGTGAAAATTATCTCTCTCCATCAAGTAATCTACTCAATTATCTACTTAGCTACGTCAGATTTCCTAAAATCTTCTTCATCCACTTCCTCTTATGAAGAAAGTGATGGTGTAGGCAAGGAGGAACAAGGGAAGAAAAAGGCGAGAAAGAGATCACCCTCTTCTCCATCCTCCTCAAATTCTTCCTCCTTTGAAGAAAGTGATGGCGCAACTTTTGAACCACCAAAAAGAAGAGGCCATAGGAAATCCTATGCCGCGTGGAAGAGGTCATCCAAGCTCAAAAATTTTAAAGAGGGAGGAAAGAACTTCTCTTTCCTTACCTACGATGGCACCTTTGGTGCTATGGACAAAGTTTTGGCCTTCATTCAACAATTTGATGCGGCGTTTGGAAATGAGGGCTTCATGAAGGCCTCTAAGCTACGCCATGTAGCTATGCATTTTCAAAAGTCCGCCAGGCAATGGTGGTCTATCATATGGGCAAATGGTGAATCTCCACAAACATGGAAAGCTTTAAGAGCTTCCATCATGGAGCAGTTTTTGGCTACCGATGCCAAAGACAAAGTACTCATTGAATGGCGAAGCTTAAAGCTTTCTCCCTACGAATCTATTCACAAATATGTAGACAAGTTTTGGGACTTACATCTCAAAGCCACTGTCTTCATAAAAATGGATTTTGGAGAGAAAAAACAACAATTTTGTGCAGTTCTTAACTAAAGATATGGTGGAGTATGTCAACTCCCAAAGGCCACGCACTATATCTGCGGTCATACACCATACCATGGTGGCTTCACGAATCAATTTACAACAAGGGGCTAAAAGAAATTTTAAGCCCACGGAGAACAAGGACCGTAACAATGAGCCTAAGGGGAAGGACAACGTCCAAAAGTCTCCTAAAGGCAATGCCAACAACAAGAAAGCTAAGGAGAAGGGAGTTTATAAAGGCAAAAATAAACTCTCTCCTGAAGAGCTTGAGCATTATCATAAAGATAACCGTTGTTTCAAGTGTGGGGAGCAAGGGCATGCTTATCGTGCTTGCCCCCACAAGAATACACAAAATGAGCCTCCTAGAGCTACCTTGGTCAAAATAGAAGAAGAGTAAGCTCACCACAAAGGATCTCCTCTATGCCATGCTTGGGGAAAGGTAAGAGAACATGATGCTTTTATTCTCTTTGACCCTAGTTCTACTCACAATTTCATATCCACAGAATTGGCTATCAAGCTAGGCATCCAAGCCTATGAGATGGGAGATGTCCTACCCTCTGATGGTGCTTTCAAGGGGCAAGAAGCTTCAGTCACTCCCTTAATTGGGAAATTGAGGCTCCATGTCCAAAGCTATGTGGACAAAGAGGAATTATTTATCTCTCCCCTCAAGCACGAGGATGTAATCCTAGGGGCACCATGGTTTGATCGCATGGCTGCCGCCGATGTTAAATTCCTTGAAAGGCGAATCTACTTTAGGTTCAAGGAAAAAGAGATATATATAGATGCGAAGGAGTTGGGTAACACCATACCCATTGTACTCACGCAAGCTTTCAATAAGTCAATAAAGAGCTCTATTTCTGTGTGTACATGATTTTTGTTAAAGATTCTCAAAATGAACCTAATGCTTTAGCAAAAGAAAATATAAACGATCACAAGGAATTAGAGTTATCCAATTTTCTCAAGGGATTCCAAGATGTTTTTATTGACGATGTCCCTTGTGAAGTACCTCCTATACGAGGCAATGATGACCATGCAATTGAACTTCTTCCAAGAAGTTCACCGCCTAATAAACCTCCTTATAGAGTTTCTCAAGCTCAAAAAGAGGATATTATGTGGCAAGTGCATGAGTTAGGTGAGAAGGGGATGGTTAGGCCTAGCTCATCTCCATTTTGTTCACTCGTGTTATTAGTGCAAAAGAAAGACGACACATATCATATGTGTCTCAACTATAGAGCACTAAATAAGGTCACTTTCAAAAATAGGTTTGCTGTTCCACGGGTAGAAGACCTATTTGATAAGCTACAAGGGTCAACCTACTTTAATAGAATTGACCTAAAAAGTGGCTACCATCAAATAAGGATAGTTGATCAAGACATTGTAAAGACCGCATTTCGCACCACGTTTGGTCTTTATGAATACATTGTCATGCCTTTTGGCTTGACCAATGCACCAGCCACATTTAACCGCTTGATGGTGGAGAAGCTATTCAAGCCTCACCGAACCTTTACTAGAGTGTTCTTTGATGATATCATCATCTACTCTAATTCACTAGACGAACACAAGCAACACCTCTAGGTAATATATCAAGTCTTACGAGAGAATAAACTTTATATTAATCGAAAGTAAAGTGAATTTTTCTTACAAGAGATTTAGTATTTAGGTCACATTATCTCTCAAGATGGCATCCAAATGGATCCATCAAAGCTAGAGGTAATAAAAGGATGGCCTAATCCAAGGAATCTTCATGAACTAAGAAGCTTTATAGGTATGTGTGCATACTATAGACGCTTCATAGAAAAGTTCTCACAAATCGTGGGACCATTACATGACCTAGCAAAGAAAAACGTTAGGTATACATGGTCTGCCAAGGAGAAAAATGCTTTTGAAAAGCTTAAAAAAAGCTTATCTTTCAACCCGTGCTTACACTGCCGGATCTCTCAAAGCCATTTGAGGTCCAATGTGACGTTTGTGGTGATTGCCTTGGAGCTGTTTTGCTCCAAGAAGGGCACGTCACAGCCTATGAAAGTCGAAGGCTCGACCCTGTTGAGCAAGCTCTAGGCATACATGAAAAGGAAATCATCGCAGTTCTACATGCCTTAGACTCGTGGAAGCACTATTTATTGGAGACTCCTTTCATTTTGCAGACGGATCACCAAAGCCTTAAGTACTTCATGACGCAGACCACGCTCTCTGACAAACAAATGAGTTGGGAAAATTTCCTTTCGCAATTTCATTTTCATATTGCTCACATTGTTGGCAAGCATAATCAAGTAGCCGATGCACTCTCAAGATGGCCGTGAGTGAATGCAGTTTGCATAGCAACTCACAATGATCTATCTTCTATGATAGATGAGTACGCTATTGATCCCGATTTTAGAGATGTGATTTCAGCCCTTGCTCTAGGGAAGAAAGAGGAACCATTTACTTTACAAGATGGTCATCTTCTCTATGGCAATAGACTATGCGTTACTAACTCACTCATTTCACTTTAATTTGCCAGGTATGGAAACCAGTTCCATTGAACTTGTCGACTTTCGACGCCAAATTTGAATCTTTTGATTTGACGCCGTGTAAATTGTGCTTCGAGCCAAGGTTTGTTAATTTGCTACAGATTTAGAATTCATAGTTTTGAGCTTAAAAATAAGCTTTCGAAACCACTAGCCAGTGTGCTACTGAGCATCGAGCACAAAAGGTGTGAATACTCTCTTTGCTTAAAACCAAATGGTTCAAATAAGGATGACCAAGTAAAGATAATGTAAATTTTGTTTTTTTATAAATAAAACTTGAACTTCTGTAATTGATCGACAGTGCAGACGAAGACAACGCGATAGCGTTTTTCTTCAGAGCCGTGGTGCTGAAGAGCACTGCTCAAATGATGTTTTGAAAAGCCCTATAGAGAAGTGCGCCTTGCATCTCTGCCTATCGCCACCAAATCAGGCAGCATCTTGAAATGCTTCGCAGGTTCTGTGCACCCGCCTGAGTGTGCTACATGCAACGGCGTCTCAAAACGCTCTTAGAGAAGTGCACCTTGTCTAGGAGATGACGACAATGGCGCGTGCGTTTTGATATGCTGCGGAGTCCTCGCCTGTAGCGCCTGCCAAAACGCGATCGTCTTGAGAGGTGATGCTTGCCACACCTGCGACCTGGGTGCTCTGATACCAGTTGATGGGGAGTTTAGGGTGGATGATGGCGAGATGTGGTCATGGCGAGGTGAAGGCGTGCAACAGAGGAAAGAGAGAGAGAGAGAGAGAGAGAGAGAGAGAGAGAGAGAGAGAGAGAGAGAGAGAGATTCGACACGCTAAAAACCACATACTTTGGTTAATTACAAGGATACAATATAAGGCTTTTCCATGCAAACTTACCCTATTAAACTGAAGTTCTACTGCATGCCCTAAGAGGTAATTCCCACATGCTTGACACATTGGACCAAATTGGGCTTGCATGCCCAACAGTAACACTATTAAGACATTGATGTTTATAATTGCTTGTAATATCCTATTGTTTGTAGAAATCAAGAATATACAGCTTCTAAAAGTAATTCATCTTTTATCTTTTGTGTGGGCTCATTGTAGGAATCTTGTGGTCAATAACAATTTTGCGGTGGAACTACTTGTTAACATTTTTGTAGCAATAACACAGTCTCTCATCTCGTAGGATGTTTTAACCACACTTTGTGTGATTGTTTTGATTGCCTTTATGATGGTAGAGAATATCAGAGTTTTGGTCATCTTCGCTTGTAATTCTACTTTGTTCTCTTTTTTTGCTTGGACAATGGAAATGCTCCTTAGGACGTTATCATTAGTCCTTGAGAGAAAAAGAAAAGATAAAAAGAATGATGGGCTGAGGAACATGTCTCAAGTTACTGTAGTGTGTACCCTTTGCATATGATGTTGTGCATTGTATGCTTGGTTGGTAGCTTATCCTATAAGCATACAACAGTCTGCTTGTATGACACTCTAGAAGAGAGAGGTAACATAAGACACGTCCTGATCCAACTACCTTGTGTGTGGTCGTGATTGTACCAGGGTGACTTCAATATGGCACTTTGCTTGTGAATTAAGTCCTTGATTTAGGTTCCTTGAAGGGTTGTTGTTTGTTGACAACCATAAAATAAACATAAATAAAGAATATTTTAAGACATCAATAACTCACCTCGTCCTTGAGAGAGTAGCTGGTGTTATAGCGGAAGCGTAAACGATAATGAGATGGAATTATGTCCACCTCACTAGCATGCCGTGCACGTAGAGGTGTAAGCCCTTGACAACAATGATGGCTCCTCCAGATTGAGCCGAGATCTTAAGTGTTGTACACAATCTGTACTGGTATGTATTGCCAATTCTCCAAACTTGTGTGTTCGTGTCTTTGATCTTGAGTCAATGGGCCGCACCTTGGCATGGGCTAGAAGCCTTGCTTCTCATAAATGTTGTCAAAGAACTTTGCTTTGTACAATAGACAATTTTTGTCGATCTTAACAGTCAATTTTGTTTTTTGAAAAAACTTAAAGGTCAAAACATATAATTGTCTAACTTGGTTGCTGCTCTCCCTCCGTCTGCCTCGCATCTATGAGGCTTTTATAGGGAACATACTAACGAACTTTTTACTGAAGAATCAATAAAGTGTCTGTGAGATAAAAGATCAGATGCCTGCGAGGTAAAGCCATCGTGCTCTTGGCCAACAGCAGATAGAGAGAGGGGAGAACGGCAACAGCTGACGCGAATTTCGCCATTTCCTCAGGCAATGGCCATCCAGGGCATGGCATTCTTCTTCAAACGCCTTGTCGTCTTCGTTGCCATGATTCAGGGTTCTACTTTTCTCCCTCTCGCCATGGCAGCGACCCCACCCTCTCAAGGTATAAAATTGGCTTAACGGTTTTTCTGCAAATCTGATCTACATTTTGCAAAATACCAACGCCACTGTCGTACCCTCCCATTGCGCTGAGAGATTTCCCTTGAAACGCTTACGATCTGCCTTCCTCACATGTCGCATTTCTGCTTCTCCTTCCTCACCTAACAGAATTCTTGTGATAGCTGCTACAATACTCCATTTTTCCTTCGACTTTGTCTGGTTTGGGCAGCTCATTCTGCATTCTCTTCTGTGTTTTTCTTTGAGCCCTTTGCCTACCTGCCTTTGTATTGTTGTAGATCTGCTTTGTCCTTGTGAACAATCATCGTGATGGAAGTATAAACTAAGGCTACTGTCATTAAAGTGATCAGAAGTCTTAACCGCACCACCACATCTTAAGGCTTTGAGGATGCATGCACTCCCTTTATCGTTGGTAGATCAAAACTGGTTTTTCAACATTCGTGCTCTTTAAAATGCAATGCAGCTCCTGAATCATCCCCATCTCCCATTGCCGATGTCCCTGCTGTCACTGGCCAGGACCAGGCTTCGGAGCCGTCACCGCAGATCCCAGAGAATGCACCATCTCCATCGACATCACTGCCTGGCCCTGCATCATCTCCTTCTTTCACAGGTTTCCCCATAATCTACTTTTCTAAATGTTGAAAGTATCAATTTTCTTGTCTTTTGATATAGCTTAGATCTATCCGGCCCGTTGACTAGAATTATAAATTTTTGAAACTGTTTAAAGATCACCAGTTTACAATCAAATCCTTATGGTGGTAGTATGCAGAGTGCTCTACCTTTTGCCATCGCCTCCTAGAGTTGTTGTCAAACGAAGTGTTGTAAATGTCATGAAGAGCCATGAGAAACTTTAAAGCATTAAACGACCTCTAAAAATTGTTTTACTGCCCCCTCCAGGCCCATCAACCTCGCCTGGGCCTTCAAGTCCAGAAATGGGTGAGCCCCCAGATGAAGGGGAGGAAGCTGCGGACTCTAACCACACTGTCTTATGGTGTGCTGTCAGAGATGAGTTTTCAGATTGCGAGTATTATCTCAGCCTTCTTAACACTGGTGAATACAAATGGTCCTGGTATGCTGTTTTCGTGTCCTGCTCATTAATAGCTTGAATGAGCCCCTCAAACCTTGCATTGAGCATGTGCTTTTGACGTCTCATGCCATACCTTTGGTGGTGTGTTTGTTGGTTCCGAAACATTTGCACAAAATAATATATTGCATTTGAGATGTATATGTTCATAAACATATGTTATGTACTATTTGGCCAAAATATACAAAGTCACGAGTTAGCAAGAATGCTCTAGAGATTGCACTATTGATGCATTGATGCGTGAAGTGAGTACGCCTGCTATCAAGACAAGTGTGACCCCAGTCTCATTTCAGTGTACAGAAGCAGAGTGCGATGGAATGCATGGAGGCCATGAAGGCTAAAAAGGTTGACCTCATTAGTTTGGATGCTGGTTTAGCATATGTTGCATTCTCGCATTATTCGATGAAAGCCCTGATGGCTGAGGAGTATTGCTTTCACAAACGCTCTTATGAGGCTGTTGCGGTGGTGAACAAAGCAAGCTGTGATGAGAACTCTGGATTGAGCTTAAGGAACTTTCGAGGAAGAAAATCATGTCACCCCGGTTACCGAACTGCAGCAGGATGGAATTTTCCTGTCCATTTTCTCATCAAGACTGGCCTGGCGACACTTTCTTTTGACAGAAGTGATACTACAGTGGTTGACAATTTTTTCTCAGAGACTTGTGCTCCCTCTGAGTTTGAGGGTTCAGGATTATGTACTTCTTGTGGCAACAATGGATCGTGTGATGCATCAGTCAGTGACGTGTACCAAGGTTACTCTGGGTCTTTTCGGTGTCTTGTTGAACGCGTCGGTGACATTGCTTTTTTGAGATCAGATACGGTGGCCAGGCTTTCAAGTGATGGTCTGAATGCTCAAAAGTGGTCCACAAAATCTGTGAATGAGTTTATGTAAGTTTTTGTGTTGAGCTATCCTTAATGTAATAAAATTTAGGTAGCTGGTGGGGCCCTTTTTGCATGATGTATGTTCTGAATATATGTTTATTGTTGTGTTTTTCCTTCCATAAAAAGTTTGGCCTGCCTAGCTAATAAAAGCATAATAGTTCTTGAAGATTATTAAACCTTGTGATATATTCTGCCTGCATGGAATTCTGGTTGGGATTTTCTTATCCTCAAATGAGACTGCCCAAAGCTTTAGATTTACTGTTAACAATGATACTCTTTAATAGGCATTTTCAACAAGTGAATTGTGATTGTCATTCTCAGAAGGTTGTTCCACATCTATACAGGTATCTCTGTCCAAGTGGAGGGTGCAGGCCTATCAATGATAATATAGGTGATTGCAAGTAAGAGTTTAGTTGTGTGTGATTCAAAGCATTCTTCTTGGGCAGAAGTATTTATTGTTCTGCTTTGTCCCTGTTGCAATATGCTCTTATAAGAGCACTCTTCTTTTGTGTTTTCAGGTTTGCTTCAGTTCCTGCCAATGTGATCATGACCTATAATTCTCAATCAAATGCAAAAACTAATGCCATTATAAAGACTCTTCTTAACGCAACCTGGACGGATGCCGTTTACAGTGGTCGAAATCAACAAGATCATCTACTCTCTGCCAGGTAAGGGTGTGGTTGTCTCCTCTTTTATCTTTAAAAGCTTAAGAATAAGATTTTATTTGCACCAGCTGCTTTGGTGCAATGACGGGCATACAGGCATAAGTGAATAAAACGGACTTGCCTAAATTTTACTCTGGCTTATAGCAATTCTTGACAAAAGTTCTGTTCTCTCTATTGTTCATGCAGCACCCAAAGTTTGGGCGAGGTACAGCAATTGACAAGATCTTATCTGGGAGAGGCTGCAATCATCGCACAAGTCATGAATTCTCTTCAGGATGTCGATGTTTCTATCCTTCCAGAGAGTGGTAATTTAGTCCGTGTTCTTGTCCAAATGCTTAAATGTTAGATTTTACACGCAAGCAGCATAGTTCTTATAGCCACTTCTTTGCCATTTTGAAAACAGGTGGTTACCATATTAGTGGCTCTGTGTGTTTCTGTTTCATCATCAGCTTGGTTGTTGCCAGTTTGCCTATGGTTCTGCTATAAAAGATGGAATTATTGCATCTTCATGGCTACCACCTGTACTCCTACCTCATGGAGTCGGGACTAATATCTGCAGGTATCATGCATGGAGAGAGAGAGAGAGAGAGAGAGAGAGAGAGAGAGAGAGAGAGACTCCCCCCAAATAACTGGTTTTTTCTGTCTCACAGGAGGTATAGTGAAGGTTATGTCAACCGCTGATCACGTTGCAAAGCTGATTACTTTGTATACTGCATTCTTTGCGTAAAATTGATTGTTTCTCAATGCATTGTGCCTCTTAGAGGCATGTGCTCCTGCCTAATCAATCGCTATGCCTGCTCGATATTTATCTTCAAAGTGACAGCTTGAGTGCAATGGAGAACCTTGCGATGGCAATTGTAGGAAGACAGTTTAAATCTTGCTGGTGAATACTGAGCAGGGACATGCCAATTATGGTCTGTCGTTTGCAGACACTCCTTGTCAGTGCACGGCACAAACACACACACACAGAGAGAGAGAGAGAGAGAGAGAGAGAGAGAGAGAGAGTAGCGCACCCATGGGTGAGCGGGCCATTGGAGCTTTTGTCGCAGCTATTGCAGGTTTCATTGTAGAGAGGCAAAAGCAAGGTTTCAATGGTAGAGAGGCAAAAGCAAGTCTCTGATTGGTTGGCACCTGATGAACGTTGTGAACGCATTTGGGGCGGGGGCGAGGGGGGGGTCATGGCACGGTCCGTCAAAGTCCAGGGTCGGAGGGCAGCCGGTTCGTTCACGCCTCGTTCAACAACCTGCCAAAATCTACCTTTTTTGAGTGGTAGGATCATTGCCCTTTTTCGACGGTAAACGGGTGCATGTGGCCCCCCTAAGAGAGCACGCATTGTCAGAACAATGAGAGAGAGAGAGAGAGAGAGAGAGAGAGAGACTTTTGCAAGATTTGTGCCTCGAGGAATTGTCGCAGCTCAACTAAGAGCGAGTTCACGTGGAGCTTTGGTTTGCAACTTGTTGCCAACTAGTTGGGAACTTGTTTGGTTCCCATGAGGGGTTGCTTGGAAAAAGTTTGCAATTGGTTGGAGACCGGTTGCAATGCTTTGTCTAGGGGAGGAGGTTGGAAACCATGGAAAAGGACAGAACTGTGCTCACTTTTTCAGCTTCGCAAAGGAGAAATACGCCATTTTTCAATGCATTTTCAATTTTTGCATTGAGTGAGTGGTTGCGAGCCATGGCTCCACGTGAACTGGCTCTAAGTATGTAGCTGGACCAAAAGAAAAATGAAATATCGTCGGGCAAAGCTATACTAAAGGTCGATTATTTGAATTTTAGTTCTCCATGTCTTGCATGCATCGACTTGGTAATTCTACAGCACATCGCATGGCAATCTTCGAGCTTTCATGCCGTCAACTTCTCGCATAGCCGTCGCACCCAATGGCCTACTGTGCAACTCACCATAACAGAGCCGCTAATGACTTAGGGTTATGTTGTCACAGACTTTCGTTTCGTAGCTGCAAACAATGCATAAGTTTTCCAAGTCTGTAGAGTTGTGATAATTTTACCTCTTATCTCTTTTCTCGCTCCTCAAAATGTTACAGCCACTTTATGTTTGAAAGGCTACGTACATTACGCTCATAATAATTAGCCACAACGGCAAAAACAATCTCACACATTGCCAGAGAAAAAGTAAGGAAAATTACCTAAATACCCCACTTGTTTCTATTTTGGTTGGATTGTTCACGATTCCCTAATCTTTATTCCTTTTTGATAATTGACATCCGTTTTTGAGTGCTTAGCATTTAATTTGTCACAAATTACCTCTTAATAAAAGGTAATTATGTTCTAAGAATAGTGAAGCAATTCAACTCCAAAGCTTGTATAACCAGTTCAAATTCTAGTTAGTACTTTATTGGCACTACTTGCTTGCAGGTAGTGATATAGGTATGGTGCCTACCAAATTGTGTACACATTTTTAAAGCATTCTTTTAGGCTTTTTAAACTATTTTTTACACTTACTAATAAAAATAACATATCTTTCTCTCTATCTCTCCCTCATTTGTGTTGCCAAGTCTCATCTTGATTGCCACAGCAATCAAGATCTCTCTCTCTCTCTCTCTCTCTCTCTCTCTCTCTCTCTCTCTCTCTAACAACAAGCAATGTTGCCGTTTGTGCGTTAGTGTTAGCTTGTTTTGATAGACAATTAATCTGCTTATGAAAAGCTACAATTTTTTTTATAAATCTTTGGAGGATTTATGCTCACGATCATGGTATTTTAGGAATTTTGGAAAATTTGAAGGGCATTTTGGAAATTTATGACAAAATATTGGGGGTAGTTTGGTAATTTTCCCTAAAATGTAAGGCCCATAGCTTGGGACTATGTGTGCGCTCCCATTGGTTGCCACAAGATGAGGAAGAGAATGGGCTGGGTGGGGAGGCCAGAACAACTTTATTGCAAATTGGGCATGACTTAGCATGCCATGTAGGCTTTGAGTGTAGTTGGGCTTTATGTTGTTTGAAACATGCATTCATAGGCAGCCCCTCTCATTGATTGAACATTGAAAAAGTGCCCAACACTTGGGTAGTGTGAACGGGGCCTAAAGAGCTTTGAGGCAACTAAGGGAGGATGAATAAGAGAGAAGATCTCTAAGCTTAAGGGTCAACGTGGGCAAGCTCTCCATGCTTTACAAGGCTAGCTAGAGATGGTGGGTAGCCTAAGGAGAGGAAGACCAGAGTGAGAGTGAGGAGAGCTATTAGAAGGTGCTCTTGCTCAAGAGAGAGAAGGTAGGAGATGGAAAGTTGTAACAAACTTGGACACCCCAAGTCAAGATTCTACCACGACACAATAGAAATTCACTTCAAAATAGTTCACAAAGTTGACACAGTTTGGCGTAGTTTCGTGCCCAAAGGTATTGGCCCCAAAGACTGGAGCCCCTTTCGGTATTTCTTTTTGTATTAATCTGTGTTCACAGTACAAGAGAGTAGGTAGGTGCTCACTCTGAGACTTTGCATTCAGATGCTCTAAGAAGTGAGGCCTTGCCCACTTATTTATAAGTATAAGGGATGCCCAAAAGCAGAGCCCGAAAAATCTCTAAACTCAAAAGCTTTTAATCTCAAAAGCAATTTGTCCAAAAGCTGCCATAAAAATCAGCCATCGTAATTTTTGGAATTTCGTACAGTGTATTGCATACCACGTCATCAACGTAATTTGCGATGGAAATTTTGGGCGTTTGTACTATCTGCTACGTGATCAACGTGATTTTTGGTGTTTCGTACGGCCTGTCACGTGTCTGTCAGTCTGAGTCAGTAGGAGTGTGTGTCCAGGGGTTAGCCACGTCACCAGTTTGTGACATATCCCCCTCTCGAAAGAATTGTAATCGCTCTCGATTACGTCATCAAAAAAGATAGAGACCATAAACTGTCTTAGTAGACACTGATTGTTAGTACTAACCTACTAGACACGACATATCTAGCACATGTACCAATCAGCAGTCACAACACTTTACATCACAGGACATCACATGAAAAATTACATTCAAATTCATTCCAAATCTCAGACCATGATTAATCGGCATCGCATCTAGATCCAGTCGGGACCTCACAGATGCCCGATTAAGTAATCTATATTGCAATCATGTCTATAAAGATTTATGAGATCGAAATGTTGCAATCATTTTGTCTTTCAGTTCCTACACTCAAACAAATACAAATCAATCAATATCATTTTCATTTTCGGGAATTCCAGTTCATAAAGTCATATAGTAGAATACTGTCAGCCCAGCAGTATCCTAGAAACCCAAAGGGACATCATTGACTCTATATCAAAAAATTGGGGTAATTTCTTTAGAAAGGAGCGAGTCACTCCCCTCTTGTGCAAACCCGTTGCACTAGATTTACCCATGTTGAAATCGGGGTTCTATCGGAGTAGACTATGCTAAACCGAATGCCTTAAGGTAAAGTCCTACAATCTGAGGAATATCTGCTAGGTCCTCCTCCTCCATCCACTTAGCATCCAATGCAGAATAGTTATTGAATTTAACCAAGAACCGCCTAATCACTTTACTTTTAATCTTTCTACCTTTATGTGCCAGTATCTGTTTTGGAACGAGGATCTCCTTACTTTCCTCCACTTCAACTTGCTCATATGGTCCCCATCATCGAGCACATCGCCTTTAAAAGGCTTCAAGAGACCGACATGAAAAGCATTGTGAATTCTTCAAGTATCGGGCAACTTCAGTTGAAAAGAGATATCATTTATCTTTTCTTTTATCTGGAAAGGTCCATACTATCTCCTTTCCCTTTTTCTTTCTCAGGCGTGCCTTCTCAAATCGTAAGAGCACCCAATCGTCTTCCTTTAATTTCAAATCGTGTTAGTGTTGATCTGCTGTCTTCTTGTGTCTTTCTTGAGATTTCGCTAAAGCCTCTCGGAACTTGGCAAAAGCAATGTCCAAGTCCCTCGTGTACTGGTTGGCTTCAAAAATCTTATCTTTCGTGCTAAGGAAGGGTGGAATCTTCGTAGCACCTTTAGTAATCTCAAATGGTGTCTTCCCCGTTGAAGGATGGATCATGTTATTGTAGGCAAATTCCACCAAGGGCAAATTTTTTTCCCTTCAAGTCTTTTGATAAAAAATGTAAGACTTTAATTAATCCAGTTCGATTGAATTTGCAATCTCAGATTGCCCATCTGTCTGTAGGTGGAAAGATGACAAGAACTGCAATCGTGTGCCAATGTTCTCCCAAATAGCCTTCCAAAACAAACTCGTGAATTGAGGATCTCTGTCAGAGACTATTGTCTCAGGCGTGCCATGTAATCTGAATATCTGGGCAATGAACAGTCTCGCTAAATGATCCGGCTTGACTGTTTTCTTCACTGGAATGAAATGAGCTTGCTTGCTAAATCTGTCAATAACAGTCCAGATACCATCGTGCCCACTCTGTGTCTTTGGGAGATCAAAAATAAAATCTATGGCAATACTTTCCGAGGGACGGGTGGGAATGGGTAAAGGCTGTAACAATCCCTGTGCTTTATGCCTGTCAAACTTGACCTTCTGGCATACCAAGCAACTGTGTACAAAATCGTCCACGTCCTTCTTGAGTCTTGGCCAAAAGAAATAACCTCCACACCTTTTAAGGTGGTGTCAATGCCGCATGACCCATAATGGTGGACAATGGCATTCAATTAGAACCTTTTTCCTCAACGGCTGTGTAACACACAACATCGTTTTCTTCATCAAGTAACCATCCCGTATGGAATATCCCTCTACTACCTCCCCATTCTATATTCGTGTGAATACATCCAAAAAATCTGGATCCGTGGCGTACGGATTGACCATATCCTTGAAGCTTCTATGATGAATCACAGAAATAGCCAAGACCAATGGCTTCCGGGACAAAGCATCTGCCACCAAGTTCTTATGTCCTTGTACATGGACAATCTGGAAGTGAAACTGTGACAAGATGTTAGCCCACCGTATCGGCTTTTCCGAAAGCTGCTTCTGTGACAAGACGTAGCGTAAAATCTGATGATCAGTGAAGATCGTAAAATCGGCTCCGAGTAGGTAATGTCGCCATTGAGTAAGAGCATGGATAATCGCCAAAAGCTCTTCCACATAAATCTGTGCCGTCAATTATGGCGTTGAAAACAATCGGCTCTCATAGGCAATGACATGTCCTTCTTGCATTAAGACCGCACCTAGACTACGACCACAAGCATCACAATATACCTCGAATGACTTTTGCAAAGTCGGCAAAGTCAAAACTGGTCCTGCAGTCAATTTCTCTTTCAAGGTCCGAAAGGCAGTCATCTCTATGGGTCCCCAGGAGAAAGGGACTCCTTTCTATGTCAAAATCTGCAAAGGGGAAGCGACCTTTGCAAAGTTTCTAATGAACCGCCGGTAGTAAGAACATAGGCCTAAGAAGCTTCTAACTTCATGAACATTCTTCAAATCGGGCCAATCACGTATAGTCTCAATCTTGGCCAGGTCCATCTGTACTCCTGCTGTTGAGACACTATGTCCCAAAAAGTGTATCTCCAGTAATCTTCTTGGCATTGATTACTAACTTGTAGTCTCACAATGCTTGAAAGACTTGTAGCAAATGTTGTCTATGTTCTGTCTTATCCTTGGAGAAGACTATAATGTCATCAAAGAAAGTGCCAACAAAAGATATGTACTCTATGAAAATCCTATCCATCATTCGGTTAAAAGTCGTTGAAGCATTGGTAAGGCCAAAAGGCATCACCAAAAATTCATATAAACCGAAGCTCGTCTAAAAAGCTGTCTTGTAGACATTTCCCGGCGTGATTTGGATCTAATGATACCCGCTTTTCAAATCGATCTTGCTGAAACAAGAGGATCCCTGTAAAACCGGTCAAGAACACCATCGATCCTCGGAATCGATTTTTTTTTTTTGATGGTGATTTTATTGAGAGCTCTATAATCAATGCACATTCTCCAAGATCCGTCTTTCTTTAAAACCAGCCTTTTCCAAAAGGTCTCACTTGGTTCATAATCTCTTCATTCTGGGCTCGGCTCACATGGTATGGTGGCTGGCTCGGTGGTGTGCTTCTAGGTATCAGATCAATAGTATGATCCACAAGACAAGATGGTGGCAACTCGCTTGTTAGACACTAAGAAAAGCAATCGGCATGAGTGTGGAGAAAATCTTGGCGTTTTTTAGCAAGTTCAGACATATTCGTCTTGTGTTCATTATTTAACTCTTTCAAATAGATCAAGTAAACAAACAGACTGGATTTCATTTATTTGGAAACGGCCAAAGCCGATACAATAGGGACACTCGTCCTTCAGTTTCACATCAAGTATAATTTTTTGGCCCTTTTCATTTGCCAATGTCTCTTTCTTCGTCCGATGATCGACCACATCGTTGTTCTTATGGTACCAAGGGACTCCAAGGAGGACTTCACAACCTTCCAAGGGAATTATATAAAAGTCCTCATGTCCCAAATACCCCTGACAATGCAACCGAAGAGTTCCAAAATCTTCCAAAATCTATGGACATAGACAACATTTGCTACAAGTCTTTCAAGCATTGCGAGACTACAAGTTAGTAATCAATGCCAAGAAGATTACTGGAGATACACTTTTTGGGACATATTGTCTCAACAGCAAGAGTACAGATGGACTCGCCCAAGATTGAGACTATACGTGATTGGACCGATTTGAAGAATGTTCATGAAGTTAGAAGCTTCTTGGGCCTAAGTTCCAAAATCTCTTGCAATAAGCGTCCAGAGAATCTCCCTTGGTCATCCGAAGATGATTCCAAGTAGTTTGTATATCTTGTTCGTACTCCCGAGTCAGCCAAGAAGAAATAAAAAGCCTTTTGAATTTCAACCATTTAACTCGAGCTTCCTTTCTTAAAAGAAAGGTGGACCACCATGTTCGAGCATTTCCCTTGAAGAAAGATGTAGCCCTCCTAATCTTGGAGTGCTATGAGTAATGCCCTCTAGAGAAAGCTATGTCAAACTTTTGTATGAAGGCCAAAGCCTTCAGAGCATCTCAAAATCCAAAAAAAGAGTCAAACTTAATTGACTGTCCACCTTCTTTGAATTCTTTTACTTTCTTGCTTTTATTTTTGAGGAAGTCATATTGATTGTCTTTGTAGAAATGCTTCTTCTTTGCATAAAACATGTGATCGTTGGAGTCCGCATTGTCTAAGGATGACTTCTCTATAGAACTGTAAAAAATTGGGCGAAATTTAGGCTTCTTTGCCTTTTTCTTGCCCTTTTGAAACCTTTGCTTTTTGCTTCGCTTTTTGTCTTTTTTGTCTTCTTCGCTCGAGTCAGAAGAGCTAGAAGGATTGTAAGAAGAAGAAGAAGAAGAAGAACTTGGTAGTCCTTCAAATCGTACACGCTTCTTCTGCATTTTTGCCGATGCAAAAGAAGATTGACGACCCAAATAACTCGGGAAGTTAGTCCCTTTGTTGTGCTTTTTCTCATGCTTTTTGGATTTGTTGTTTGCGTCCAAAAACCGGTTGATCTGTGTTTGAACCACCTCTTGTAATTCTTGCTCTATAAACATCCTTGGAGAAGGAGGTTTCTTGATTTCCGGTTTGATGTGTGGTTATGTGGCCTTCTGCCACACTGGGTGTGTACTTCTGCGATGGATTGCTGAGATTTTTTTTTTGCAAATTTCGGATCTTTCACAGTTTTAATCAATTGCTTCCTTGCCTCGTCAACCAATTTTCGACGTTCCATTTCTTCAATCTTAGACTGAGTAGACTGAGGTGGGCCGTACTCTTCCTTTGTTTGCTCATGAGAATCTTCTTCGTGATCTGCTCCCGCATTCAAAGATGCAGAAGAAGTCGATTGTTTCTTGTTGGAATCCATAAGTGCCGCAAGAAAAGGATTGAATTTCCCGATAGAAGAGAAATCGGCCGCGCTCTAATACCACTGTAACAAACTTGGACACCCCAAGTCAAGACTCTACCGCAACACAACAGAGATTCACTTCAAAACAGTTCACAAAATTGACACGGCCCGGCGTAGTTCCGTGCCCAGAGGTATTGGCCTCAAAGATTGACGCCCCTTTAGGTATTTCTTTTTGTATTAATCTGTGTTCAAAGTACAAGAGAGTAGGTAGGTGCTCATTCTCAGACTCTGTGTCGAGATGCTCTGAGAAGTGAGGCCTTGCCCACTTATTTATAAGTACAAGGGATGCCCAAAAGCAAAGCCCCAAAACCCTCTAAACTCAAAAGCTTTTAATCTCAAAAGCAATTTGCCGAAAAGCTGCCATAAAAATCAACCAACGTAATGTTTGGAATTCCGTACAGTTTACAAAATGCCACATCATCAACGTAATCTGCGACACAAATTCCGAGTATTCGTACTGCCTACCACATCATCAATGTGATTTTTGACATTCCGTATGGCTTGCCACGTGTCTGTCAGCCTGAGTGTGTGTGTCCACGGGTTAGCCACGTCACCAATTTGTGACAAAAGCTCATGAAAAAGCCACTTGGGCATGAGAAAAGGAGGGCAAGCTTGTCAATCGTACCGAAAAGTGGCTATCTGGGCACAATCAGAGGCAAGGAAGTGACCTCTTAATGGGAATATTGAAAGGAGTTAGCGAAACAGAGTTAGAATTGACTTGTACTTGGATAAGCCAAGCACGGATTTTAATTGGTTGGCTTAAGAGTCTTTTTTAAAATGTTCCACTTGGCTTAATGGCTATCATTAATCATAAGGCGATTAGATAATGCAAGTGCTCCATGCGTTTTTGATGTCATTATGCATAAATAAAAAATGTTGCACGACTACAAACTCAACAAGAGCAATGATGAGCAACACAACTTTTTCCAATACATAGCATGACTCGAGGTATGAAGACATGATCAAGGTATGAAGACAAACATACCATGATAGAGAGGATGAATATAGAAGGGATTGTAGCCACAGGGATGGTGATTGAAAGGCTCACAAAGAGCATGATGATTGCAGGGATATATACAATGGATATGTTGGTTTGTGTCATTTTTCTATTGCATGATGGAAACTTCAACCCTTCGTATGGTTTTCTTGTAGCTTGACAAAGCAATGTTCTCTGCCATGCACACTCGTACGAGACGCCTACTTAGTTACCGATTCATTAGTCCAATTAGTTTTTCCATTTCTCTACACTATAATCTGCTATGTATAGACATATTGTTCCTAAGTCGCAACAATACATCAATACTAAACTGCATCAATAAGTTGCTCCTTGTTGATCTATAGATTGTCCTCTTGATAATTTTTGGCGACTTCTTGCCGTTATTTCTTTGTTACTTGATGATGCTCTTTTCAAAAAATGGATGATGAAGCCCTTTTACTTTATTTTGGTCTCACTCTCAGTCTCACTCTCACTCTCATTCACAATCACAATCACAATCTCAGTCCGCCATCACAATCGAACAACCTCCTTTTGATTATGGGGATTGTCTTCCTTTCGAAAAGTGGCTATTTTCGTCCTCCTTCTGTCTTTTGGCCCAAAATGAGGCTCGAAAAGAGGTGTCCTACACATGAACACATAAGAGCCGCTAAAAAACATCCAACACATCCAACACATGTGAGTCATAAAATTCATGGCATTTTCAACCACTCATAGCTCCCAAACGGTTCGAAATTTGCCCGGGGCAGTCTCGTATGAATTTGTTTGTCTTGTTGATCTCTTCAACAATCAAGTGATGCAAAAAATCCATATCCTAGTCGATTTGGCCAAAAATTTACGTGCAAGTTGGCAATTTCTACAAAAACAACGTAAAACAGTATTTTCTCTTAATCTACGGATTGAAACAAGCATCAAAATGAAGGAATTTGAGAAAAAGAAGAAACATTTTTCCTCATATTAAGGATTACATTTCCTACATACAAAACTTTTCCAAATTTTGACCTTAGCACCTTCAAAACTGGCTCCCAAGAGGTGCCCCATGTCAAAATTTGAAACTTCACGAAAACAATCAAAATAAAACCCTAGATTGTGGAAAAAACTTTAAAATGAACGAACTTAATTCCAAAAAAAGAATATGGAAAAATCTTTGCAAAATAAGTCCTATTACATCAGATCGGATTCTTCAAGAGAGGCAAGAAGTTGGGAAGTCCTACCCTTTTAATTTGCACTTAAATTGTCAAGTATTTCTTCTTTCCTAATGTGTGGTAGGCAAGGAACCGCCGTGTGTTTGAAGGAGACTTGATGTAGTAAGATTCACAGAGATTATGCAAGAAAGCAGAGTGTTGATATGGGTGTTCGGGTGTAAGCAAAACTAGGATGATTTGGTCTAGGGCTACCCATGCCGTGATATCAACAGGCGATAAGTAAAGCCTAGAACTTTTGATCACATAATGTGGTGTTAGGCCTTCATAAGAGGCGGGAAGCATCCAACTTGTAATCTTAAGAATTCATGGAATGGATCCTTCTCTGCATCATGCATTCTACAAGACCAATAGGAAACTAAAGGTGGTGTTGTGGTAGGGTGAGGTGTGAGTCGGCCTTGCTGGAGGGGGTGGATTTGAGGTGACATAGCCAAGAAGCTGTGGCTTTCTCTAGGGTGAGGGACTTGGCAGTTCCACCCTCTAATCTACATCCCTCCCTTGTGGGACCCCTCTTTTTTGGATCTTGGGAGTGGCCGCCTCTCCCACCTCCTTCCAAGGAGGAGAATGGATGGCATGTTGAAATGTCTCTCCCCTTACAGTCTTCTCCCCCTGACAGCCTGCTAGTCGGTAGGATCAAGGAGGTTGGGACTTTGGTCTGAATGTGGATGCAATGGATCCTTGATCCATTGGTTGGGAGCTTGCTTTGGATGTGGATCCTTGATTTATTGGTTGCTCGTGTCCGTGATAGATGATGATATGTATCCTGTTTTTTAATATATATTTTCTATGTTGCTAGCCGATACAAGCACTGCTGACAATGTGTGAGATGGTCAGTTGTGGTGCAGCTTTTTTGGTCATGCTTAAATGTATATGATCATTGTATTGGGTTTTTGGCTTCCCTGCAAAAAGTTCGTCGCTATGGGCTCATATGTGATTGGATGTCAATGCTCTGGCTCAGTGTGAGCAAGGCTATGTGTAATTATTTTGGATTTTAATATATCAGCATTACTCACAATTTGTGAGTGTTTCCCAAAAGAAAAACATGATATAATTCAAGAAACCATGAACATAGGATACATTCAGGTCTTGTGACCTAGAAGAGCACTTTGGTATACAATTTGTCCATCAAATGTGCAAAACTAAAAAAAATAACTTTTTTTGAAAGTATAGTATAAGACCATAAAATTGGCTTTTATATTTTAAAGCATATACGTTTGTAAGGCCAAAAAAGAATTGATAATCTTTTCACTAAAAAGATTAATGCATTGATTTTAATTCTTTACATGTCCAAATATTTCTGAGAAAATATTTTTTACGAAATGCATCAAAGACCCACCGCATCCACATCCAAACCAAGGTCCCAACATGGACTTTGAAAATTGTTAGGAGATTTACATGGGATATCAAAATTTTTAGCAATTTTTTAATCAGTTGTACCCAAAGGATGACCCTTGAAAAATGATGTCTTCATGTGAAATTATTTCTTTCTAATTTTTATAAAGTCTCCACATGCCATGAAAGCCAATCTCTAAAAGATTTTGATGATATTTATTGTGGTAAATGAGAACATGAATTCATAGGTTATAATTATATTCATGAGGCCCCTAGGAACATATGCTACATGATATAATTTTTCTTGCTAGATTTTAAGCTTTATTTTAGAGGGAATTTTAAACTTCAAAGATGCAATTTCGAGCTGAGCTTTGAGTACAAGAGATGGTGTTGAGCTTGAGGGAGGATGTTGAGATATCAAGCTCAACACATGGTGCACCCACATGACTTCGCATCTATATTTATGACTCAAGTGAGGTAGTAGAGACAAGGATCATCGCCAACAGTACTATTGCTAGAGTTCATTGACATGGTCTACCTACCGGGGACTGATGTTCACTTCTCTTGCTAGCTCACTTGCTAGCCGTTCCACATTGACCGTTGTACATGGTCTCTTATTATGTTGTATTTCTTATGTTTTGTAGACCGTATCTGTCAACTAAGGGACACACATGGAGATGAAGATGGAGCTTAAAATCTGCTTCTACTTCTTCACTACTCTAAATTATATGCATGGATGACTTCTCATGTACGTTTACCATAGGCATGAGGTAGTGGACACAAGGATCATCACATGGTACTAGAGCTATAGTTCACCGACGAACTATAAACTGGAGTGATGGCCACTTATCTTGCTAGCTCACTCACTAGAGGTTACACATTGATATTTGTACATAATATCTTCTTTAGTTGTATTTACTACTTATTTTTTGTAGATCTTATCATCATTTTGAGTAGTGAAGAAGTAGAAGCAGCTATCAACCTCCATCTCCGTTGTGTGCTCTCTTGGTTATGTGCATGTATGCTTGCAAGAGCTCATGCTCTCTCATTCTCTATCTCTTTATAACTTAGAATTTTCATTGACTATTGAGGTCTGAATGGAGTCACATCAAAAAACAAGTTATGATATCCCTCGCATTGATGAACTATTGGACCATCTTCATGGGGCAGCTATCTTCTCCAAGATAGATCTTAAATCTAGGTATTATCAAATTTTATCAAGAGAAAAGAAATATATAACTAGAAGTAATACTTATCTGGTCAGTATGAGGTTATTGTTATGGTCTTTGGACTTGCAAATGCCCTAGCAAGATTCAAAATGACAAAGATCTTTTGAAAGCATCATAATGATTTTGTGCTTGACTTTTTGATGGCATATTGGTTTACTCAAAGAATCTAGAGGACAATGAAGGAAATGTGTGTTGTGTACAACTCCTTCAAGAAAAAAACTATATGCAAGGCCAAGCAACAAATGCACATTCTTCACTCGAAAAGAATAGAATATCATGGGTTCATAGTAATAGGTGATGTCTTAACCCAATAAGGGTGACATGTTGCTTATATTTCAAGGAGGTTGTATGCCCATATTAGCTAAGTTATCCTACTCATGACCTTGAATTGCTAGTTGTTATTCATGCTCTTAAATTCTTGATGCCATGATCTATTGAGCAACAAATTCAAGCTTCAGATGGAACATGAAATCCTAGAGTAGAGTTACTCACAGTTGAACCTACAACAAAGATGATGGATGGAGCTAATATATGAGTATGATCTTCAACTATTTACACACAAGGGAGAGAGAATTTGATAGTTGATGCCTTGAGCAAAAATTATCATTGCTGCTATTTCTATTTCTTCAATCCATGTAATAAATTCCTAGATCGATGGTCAAACTAAGTGACCACGATATTGTGTGCACATTGCATGCATCAACCTTCAACTTGGATAAGGTACCTTTAACTTGTGGATTTTGTTTTTTCATCATCAGCACGGGGAAGGTAGTAGGGAGAAACTATACACATATCATGTACTTACAATTGTACATTGTTGTAGATTACACCCTCGAGGGGAAACCATGGGAACTACCCCCCCCAATAGGGAGGAGAATACACCCAAGAGAACGCAACCCGTGAGCCTCGAACCCTCAACCTTGGGGTTACATCACAAAAATCTCACCAACTGAGCGACTCTTCTTGGATGCTTGTGGAATTTTCTTACAATGCTTCATATCAAAACAATTAAGGCATGTCAGCTTTCAAAGCTCTTTACATACAAGAATGCTTAAGTCCTTTGAAATGAACCAGTCCGCTCATTCAACTTTAACCTTCAAAAGAAATTCTTTGATGAGATGCAACAATAGACTGATCTCGTTCAGCTAGACATAAAGGCAACTAAAGGTCAACAAAAAACCTATGTAGATATAAGGTACTTTCTCCTTAAAAGTATAAGAAGTTGAGTTCTAGATATTATGGACCTTATTGTATTACTTCATATCAAGGTATGCGATGTATCTCATGTTAGCTTGCTCAAGAGTATATATTAGACTTGGGTAACATATTACAAGACTCTTAGCTTGTGAATTGCAAAGATGAAACCTTTGACGTCTATCTAGAGCAAGTACTACAAAGTAAAACACATATCTTTATGTATAAAACCCACTGAATACCTTCTCAAATGGTCTAGCTACTCTGCAGAATATGCTACTTGGGAAAGACGAGGAAACCCTTGAATTCTTTAAGTTAAAGATGCTCATGTTGTATTTTTATCCTTTAATTATATTAATGTCAATTTTTATTACAAAACCAAAGATGCAAATCTCTTGGGTAAGTACTTATCCTTCAACGTGCCTTCTTACTCTTGCATCAAGGAAGGATTGGATCATTAGCTTTAATGGGGATATCTTTAAGATTGGGGATATCTTTAATCTTAAAGATATCCCCCCCCTTGTGCACCACTCTTCACCAACTAAAACATGTTGCTGCTGAGGTTGCATTGAACACACTCTTGAAAGAAGCCCTTCTCAGTCCCTTGCTTCCAAAATTATAGACGAGATGCGAATGCAAGAACTTGTTGCAAGAGGCATCCCCAAAGAGTTAGTGTGTCTCTCCCTATGTACACTACCATGAATCTAGGGGCAAGGCAAACCATACATATCTCTTTTTGTTCACTCGTTCATAGCACTTGAGGAAGGTCTTACTATTTAAGGACGATTGTGTCCTCTTACCAAGAACACACATGAGGAAGGTCTTATTGTTTAAGGACAATAGTGTCTAGTCCTCTTACAAAGGATATGCAAAGAATATCATCACCAAAATGAGGATAGAGTCATACACTGCTGGGTTTATAGAACATGATGAAGATCTTCCTGTTGAAGGGCGATAGTGTATAGTCCTCTTATAAAGGACACACATAGAATATCATCACCAGAATGAAGAGAGTCATACATTGTTGGGTTTAGTGTATACATTGTGTGGCTTGGTGGTGCAAAACTAATGTAAGTTGGGATATTCCATCATGTTAAGCACTCACATAGAAAGGATTTGTTCACAAAGATGTTATAATGAGCACATCTACACAAGAGAGTACTCTGAGATGCAATATGGGAATGGCATCTTGGATGGGGCTTGTTACTTGTGGCATTTGAATTGCTTTGAAAATAAGGTTTGATTTTTTCTTTTCTACTTAGAATCCATTGAAGGTCATTCTTCACATTGAGTTGATATTGTGTGTAGGCCACACAATTGTCACTACTATAAATTGAGATTGTAGAGCGAGTGGGGCCTGGTTGGCTTTAAGATGGAGCCAAGTCAAGATCCCTTGTTGTGGTGAGGGGCTGAATTGAATGGAGGAGCATGTATAAGACCACCACAAGCGAGTACAAAGACTTAGATTGCATGAAGTGGTTGTGGGAAGATCTGCTCGTGGGTAGGTGCACCACAATGATTGGGTGGATGCATGGTTAGGTGGTACACTATTATTGTGGTAGTTACCATGTTTTCTAAATCAAAACATAGAAAATGAGCATCACTGTCTACTTAGAAGTCTTTTCCAAGACCTATTATGGAAAGGGCACATCAAGCACCTTCAAATGAGCTATTGGGCACTAAGTTTGGAGGTGATATTGGAAATTTATACTAGAAGCTATAAAGTGTCTCAAATACAGGTATTTAGTCCACCTTATCCAATTGCAATTGCAATTTCTATGATTCTTGCCAAAAGAGTCCCAAAAGTGTAGGAAAAAAGGATGACCTTTGGGGTTGTAACACACTTTTGTTGTTTTGCACACTACAAGCGATGTGTGTTGCCGTGATGCACATGCCAATAAGTTGGTGGAGACGCTGATTGTGCATATTTGCCGACCAAAGTGCTATTGATTTTCACTAAGTATTAGATGGCATAGCCTTTTCAGATAGCCGACCTTGGTGCTACCCTCTATAGCAAGTTGTGCCACTAGCCACAACCCACCAAAACTAGCATCAATGTTAATTCTTCTAAGTACATTGCAGATATATGTGAAAGCTATGAAGATGAAGCCAAGTTTGCTACAAAATCCACCGAGATGGACCCCAAAGATGGAGAGACGACACAGAGAAAATTACCACATGCCTATTGATTGTTGGCAAAAGAGACTTCACAAAAAACAATTGTCAAGTGAAGCACGATTCTTTTGAAAACCTCCAACCTATACAAAGTCATGATTTTTGCAAACCAACTCTCTCTCTCTCTCTCTCTCTCTCTCTCTCAACTTACTATGCATGCAAACAACTTCGAGGCTTCCAATTCAAGAAAGCAAAGCTTCAATTGTTAGCGTAAAAGAAAAAGGCACTCAAACTAATTGTCAACTTTTTTTTTTCAAAACGCGCAATGGTGAGTGTATTATATTACCTTGACCAAAAAATTATAGATTTTGATCATGCTCGAGTCGGCGGGCCATGACATCTCCGAGCACCCATAGATACATCGGTTGACAGGTGAGCCACCCTGCGACACTTTGAAAAGGACCTCTACTTGAGCAAGGACCCAAACATCTATCCAAATATTGCGACATCAATTGCCATGTTCCACTCAGGAGAGTTCATTCGTTTCCCTATGATGACAAATACTTCCTTGCTATCTAGCACAATTTCAACAAACCTAGCTATTTTCAAGGTGTTCTCAAATAGCCGATAGTTCGTGGACCTCATGTTTGAAGTAGAAGTATCCAACAATTTGCATGCCGATAAATAGCACTTGTCTCTTGAACACCATCTCACCCAAGAAGAGGTCTTTCTTGAAGAACCTTATCTTCCAGGTCTTTTGAACATATCTGCAAATCTTTCCTGCAGGGATTTCAAATTGTTTTTTTTTTGTGATCACATTGTTAATTAACAAAATTCTCAATTCACAAGTCTTCACATTCACAAAAAATGGCATGGTGACTTGAAGAAGATCGGGAGGCTCGGTGAGATTTGCTCGCCGGGATAGCTTTGTTTCTCGTCGGACCCCATCGGGATACTTCAGATACATGGAGGGCTGCGGCCCCAACGGCCCGCTTGGTTGGCCAACGGGCTGCCATGGTACCTGTATATAGGGCCCCTAGGGGCCCCATTCTCTTCACAATTCTATCCTTTGAGTTTTGATTTTCACAGGTATCCAACTAAAAGAGTCCTCACAAGGAACAAAGAAAACTACGATATAAATTTTAGTTTAACTTCGTAAGCTCTTTTACTATTTTGTTTTACTTTTTTTTAATAAATGCTTTTTGTACTTTTAAAGGTAGGTTGATCTTGCTTTTCACGTCGACATCGGTCCTAATATTGGATCGGAAGTGTCGTTGTGAAACGCTAGACTAACGAACACTGTTTTATAATGTGTCGATTGTGTTCACTTCGACATCGGTTCTATTTTGGATCGGAAGTGTCGTTGTTGAACATAGTTAGTTATGTTCAATTTATAGGTAGTTCTATTAACCTTGTTTTCGGCATCAGTTCTATTATTGAACTGGGAGTGTTGTTGTACAAGCTAATAGACTGCTTTTTGTGTTTTATGAGTGATATACGTGTTGATAGGCTAGTTCAATGTTTCTTTCAGCATCAGTCCTACTATTGGACTGGAGGTGTCGTTAGATTCATCGAATGATGCCCTTGCTTTTTAGACTAGTTTGGTGTTTCTTTCGGCATCAGCTCTACCATTGGACTGAAGGTGTCGTTAGATTCATTGAATGATGCCCTGCTTTTCAGATTAATTTTGGTGTTGCTATCGGCATCAACTCTATCATTGGATTGGAGGTGTTGTTAATTGCATTGAATAATGCCCTTGCTTTTAGGCTAGTTTGGTGTTTCTTTTGGCATCAGCTCTACCATTGGACTAGAGGTGTCATTAGTTTCATCAAACAATGCCCTGCTTTTTAGGCTTAGTTCGGTGTTGATATTGGCATCAACCCTACTATTGGGTTAGAGGTGTTAGTTGCATTGAATGATGCTCTGTCTTGTTGCATTAGTTCAGTGTTGGTCTCAGCATCAACCCTACTACTGGGTTGGAGGTGTCGTCACTCTCATTGAATGATTTCCTACTCTTTAAGCTAGTGTTGTCATCAGTTTCAATGCATGATGCATATATTTGTTATAATATTTAAAGTTATGTTGTCTTTAAAAATCATAAAATATGTGTTAATTGTAGCAAACATGGATTGTGTGGAAATGAAGGAGTTAAAAACCAAGATCATATCTCTGTTGGTCACATGTATATGTGCCCTGACCACGGACGAGATCACCTTTTTATTGGAGAGTGAGACGTGCATAGATCGTTTCCTTGATACGATAATTGAAGCAGTTCAGGCACACTTCTCAGCTGTAGAAGCAAAGGCTATCCATAGTCTAACCAATAGTATTGTGGACAATATGGCACAATTCTTAAGAGACTTGGGTGTTGATGCACCAGCGGATGCAGATCTAGCCAAGCTACAACATTGGACTATAATATGACGTGTAGAGAGGTCAAAATAAAAAAGAGCGCGCAATATTGATGCTCAAGTTGTCCTCTCAAGATACTGTAGGTGCAAGATCAGATTCAGAAGCTAGTATGGATCATTTTTTACACACCCGCTTTATGTCTCATTGTACCATTGGTGTTTACCTTACACCCAAAGCTATCAAACATGATCAAAAGCTTGGGAAAAGATGCTATGGAGTTGTTTCAAAGTGCACAATTGATGGAGTCGCTTGGTTGCCACTGCTGACATTGTAGTATGTGGTCAAAGACTTCAAAGGAGATGCAAGAGAGAGCCGCCAATCTTTCGCTCTAGAGGCGAGCGTGCAATTGTTCCACAGGGGCATCGTTAGATGCATTGCACAAACACACCAATAGCCATGGTCCCTTGTTTTTCCTCTCTTCAATGGAATGGATCTGGGTGACATGTTTGGGTGTGTTTCACCACCCAAAGGAAAATTCTCTAACATACTGGCAGCTCAAAAAGAAGATTCTAGACGCCTCCCCATAGAGAAAGAGTTAGAGATATGCAAGCATATGCTCAATTGGGTGCCTTCTTTTATGGATGCATTTGTGAAGACCATGGTACATGCTGTTAGCAGTGGCTAACATAGGCTACACCGAACATGCATCAAGCGAGAGATATCTATGGATGTCACAATATTTTCCACTCACTTTGTATAAGTCTTGGGCTCACTTGGAGTTCCAAAGTTGTATATGGTAGCTAGAGGGCTCAAGCTTAAACCCATAGTAGAAGGGATTGTGGTGAAAGCCCTTAAAAGGAAGCCTTTAGGCAAGGAGGCTTCATTCTTGAGTATCCACTCTTGAGGATCCACTTTTGAGAGCTCCCTCTCTCTAGAGTGTTCACTCTTTGGCTTAGCCTTGAGCTTAATGCCCATGCTTGAGAGGCTAGTGCTAACCATTGTAATTAGAGTAAGCTCTTCTTGATTAATCTAATTCTTATTTTCTCGTTAGTCTACTTCCTCTCTACATTTCATCTTGTCATGAAGTAGTATTACACTTTCATTATTCTAGATTTGAGAGATGTATGTACTTCTTGCTAGTAACCACTCCTATTCTTCCATAAGCATTCGATTTTTGATATTTAGCATCACTAATTAGGTTGGTTAAGTTGGGTCTTAATCTTGTAATTAGTGTGTGTGCCCTATTGTTTGCTTGTGTGTAGATAGGTTTTATGAAGCTCTAGCACCATTCACCTTGTGTGTGTAGCTGTTGATGAAGTGCCATGATTGACATGTGATAATTAGCGTGTGCTTATCATTAGTGTGCTTGGGGTTTCTAGTCTGTGGTAAGTCGGCCTTTGGTGGGCTTGATGTGTGTAGGAGTTGTTTGAATAGTGATTAGAGTAGGTTTAGAGTTAGTCTTGCCATGGCTAATCTCTACTTGCAACGGAGAGGTGATCTCTTGAATCATCTATTCCATTCATCTGATGCTCGTGCTTCCATGGCCTAACCGGGTTGCCGATCCACGGATTTGATAATTTTGTGTGGGTTGCGATTAAATCGTGCTACAACGCCTCCCAACACATACACACAACAAAGGAATTATACACTGTGACTTGCGCCCATGGAACATCATGACTAAATTCACTAAGGAAGGTGTGCCACATGTGGGTGTCATTGATTGGGGGTTGGCACTATGAGTTGGCATTGAGAAGTGAGCAACCAACATCAAAGACCCCACAGAGCATACCCTACATCCTTGGAGGCCCCCCAAGCTTTGCAACCCAAAAGCTGCTTGTCTGTATTCAAAAACCACTTACACATATCGAGTTGCTTTTTGCATTGAGCAACTATGTGGTTGGTGCAAAGATTTTTCATAGCATTACAATGTGCCATGGCAAAAGCGACAGCAAATTGATTGTGGCATGATTGCCTCTATAATGTGGAAAAACTACTTACAACAAGGGCCTAGGTGGAGAAAGACATTGTTGAATATGAGTGAGCATTTAGACACGTTAGAGCTCAACTCGGAGATGTGTTTGTGTCCGCTTAGTGAGATGACGCCTAGATTTTAGTTTACTCTAGTCACCTTTGTAAACAGTATTCTCTTTCTGATATTTGACGTATGCAAATGGAGCTTTTTGTATATTCATGGACCATTGAGTTAAATTGTACCATTTTATAATGATGTAGTTATGGGGAAAAACGATTAATACACAATGTGATGTGTCATGATATTTTCTATTGAATTTTTGAATTTGTATTCAAAAGTAAAGTCTTTTTGTAATAATGGAGCAAAGTGATCAATGCAAAATGTGGCGTGTTGTTATAGTTTAGTTGAAATCTGGAGACTGTATTCACAAATAAAGTCATGGTGCACAATAATTAATACAAAGTGGGGTGTGCTGTGATAACTTAAACCAAGGTGTACCAGTGGAATTTCAAACGTATCTGTGATGCAAACTTAAGTTCTATTGCACATTGAGATATTGTAAATGTGTTTGTGACAAGTATAGACGAGAGTGAAAAATCTAAAAAAGCATACGATCACTTGCATGCACTTGTTGATGCAATTGACCTGAATGAACAAGTGAGAGTTTCTGCAAGGACTAGTGAGTGGGTGCTAGCGAATGGCAATCAGTGGAAAGACATCAATAGAGATGTCACCACCACAGAGATGGTCAAGGAAGCATGGCCAAATGTGTTTGACTTCTCTATTCGCAAGGGAAGATGGAAATTGGATAAGTGTGTTGTGCCAACCATACGCACGCATGCCAAAGCTATATACCTTGCATGAACAGGGAGTACACTAAACCACACAGATTGTCCCTTGTGGTTTGCAAAGATGCTATGTGTCCAATTTGTTCAAAATGAGCCAGTGGACTTTAGCAACAGAGCCCCCAATAAGAGCAGAGTGGATATCCGAAGTGAGACGATCACAATATCACAAGAAGAGCTTAGATATGCATTGGTTGGCTCCATTATGCAAACATATGACACTGTGGAGGAATTGCAAACACAGCTTTGTACCTCCACATAGATGACGGGGGAAGGGGACTCAAGCAATAACAAAGAGTTATAGAGAGATATCAAGCTGTTCAAGTGTGAACTCCGTGAAATGAAGGAACAGATTCAATAGCAATCGATCATGACAATGATCAAGCATCCTAACACATTGCGGCGACCTCCAGGTCACACTGAGGATGCAGTTGGCCCTTGCACAGTTTGCGAACACTTTTTCCATAGTTGGAGTGGACACTACAGAATAGCTTGTGGCCACATGTATCATTTGCCATGTCTCATGCAAAACATGGTAAATATAAAAGAGTGCCATATTTACAAGGCTCTAATAGACGAGCTTATGTATTTCATGTTCCAAATGGAGAAAGACTATCAACGCTTATTGGCAGCAAGAAACTGCAAGGGAGAGAGATTCTATTTTGGATAGTTTGAATTTATCTTTGTAAATTGTAAACATCTTAGCCTGGAGTAGAATGTATTCTATGTTTTACAAGGCTGCAGTGACTCTTATGACCCTTGTATATATCTCCCTTGCAATGAACATTGGAGCCTTGTAAAACCTACTGTGACTTTTTGAATGTTGGTAAATTGATCCATGAAGGTTTCATAGTCTTCCTTGGTGCATAAGTAATGTTATAAACTCACAGTGTGTAAATTTTTTCATTGGAATTGCAAATAGAATTTATGATACTTTTTAATTTTTTTAAATGACAATGCTCAAACTATTGTCTTAAATGGAAATAAAATAAAAGTTGTGTATGTCACTTGGTCCACGGGCCACAAGCCACAAAAAAAGGGTTTGCATTACAATCAATTGTTTTGCACCTCACTGAAGTGCTAACCTACAAAGCTATTTTTGCTTACATCATTGCTCCGCAATGCCCTTCGTTGCCGAGTACAAGGAAAATCATCCACCTCAAGGTTTGCATTCAATTCAAGAAAAGAACATCCACCAAGCTCACAGAACTCAAGTTCTTCGACTATCACCTCTTTCCCTTGCTCCTGGTAATCTTCATTCATATCCACAGTCCACCGTGGTCTATCTTCTTCATACCTTTTTGATTGATTATTGTTAAGTAGCCTGTGATTGCAATGTAGGTAAACCAATTTCTTGGCCCACACTGAGAAGCCAATTACGAATAGTCGAGTGTACATGGCTGTACATACTCCAGTTTCTCTCGGAACTTGAATTGGCAGCACATTGTGCAAGAACCCTAAAAACCAATCGATGCAATGTAGGCACCAAAGGACCATTCATGAGCCACCATCTCCATGCTGGTTGTTCCGATGGAAGGTTTTGCACAAACTTTGAATTGAAAAGGCCATCTTTTACCCTGTACTTTGTCAGGTTGGTGACTGCTTGGGCTTGATCATCTGAATTGCTATAGAAATTACTTACCACATCATAGAAG
Source organism: Adiantum capillus-veneris (assembly GCF_014529385.1). Classification (NCBI taxonomy): domain Eukaryota; kingdom Viridiplantae; phylum Streptophyta; class Polypodiopsida; order Polypodiales; family Pteridaceae; genus Adiantum; species Adiantum capillus-veneris. Next base: position 128,945,029 of record NC_140941.1, read on the forward strand.
TCTTTAATCACCTCCTCATCTAAATCATCACAATCCATGTTCCAGTACTCTGGATCAAGTAAAAAAGTAACACAATGTAGTGGGCTATGTGCACTAACCCATTGAGCATGTACATACTTATTTAAGATATCTCTTTTAGCCTTATTAAAAGGTGCTCTCTAGAGCTTGATCAAACAATTTTTTGGCTCTGAAGGAGAGTTCAAGCTCCCCTAAACATTATACCAGCCCATGTACACCTTCCCTATATTGGGTAACTTAAGATCAAACAGACACCAAAGTTATCATCACAAGCCTCATCACAAAGTATGCTTCCACAACATCAGACCAAGAGTGTCTGTCATCAATAAGCACTTTCACAGATCGGACCTTTGTTTTTACTCGTAGTGGTTTCTCTGCTTCCCACTCATAGAAGTTTGCACAAACAAATCTCTCTAAAATAGCATTTTTCTTTTGCAAAAGACTCTCCATACTGTAGAAGTTAGTGCAAAATCTAGTTTCACATGGAAGTTTCAATATTGTGGACATACGTTGCCGATACATGTCCAACACACGTTGTCTCTTCAAAATAAACTTCACCACCTTCCTTGCATTATCTATATTGATTTTGAACCAATCAGTGTCCTCTTTCTTATACCAATCCTGCAACACAATGTTCAAGCTATATGCATTCAACCAAACGTGTACAAGCTAGGAAAGCGCTTCTCCAAGAGACGACGCACTGCTCTATAATTTTTGGCACTGTTCATTATCACCTGTACTACATTTTGGACACCAACTTTATGAATTGTTTCTGTGATTATATCGGCTATATAGTTCCCTGACTTTATCTCACCTGAGCTGATTACCGATTTAATAAAGCACTCCCCTCGAGGACTAAATGTCATAACATTAATCAGCGGTCTGCATTGGACATTTGACCATCCATCACTGACTATAGTGCATCCTATTTGATCAACTAATTTCAAGATCAATCTATCAACTTCTTTTTGGGTGTCACCGAAGCATTTATCCAAGAAGGTTGTTCACATTTGATGATATGATGGAGGGGAAAAGCTAGCCCCATACTCACCAATCTTCTTCCATGCATGTTTCCATGACTCTCGTATGACCATCAACATAGAACCACCTGTAAAATACATAGCTTGTGCAAGAGTAGATTGTGCCTCTTTAAGAGCAATTGATCAAAAGCTTTTCTTTAAACTTACTTGCCTCATTCTATGCATTTCAAACTGGTACTCCAGCGATCCATCTTGAGTGCTAGCTCTTTGTGTGTGTGTGTGTGTGTGTGTGTGTGTGTGTGTGTGTGTGTGTGTGTGTGTGTGTGTGTGTGTGTGTTGGTCGACATGGAGGGTGTACCACTATTTTGTCCGCTTTGTGTTGAGGTAGCACTGCCTTGGTGCTCTGAAGCACAACGGCTTGGAGTCAGTATTCTAAGTCACCTTGCATTGGCTACACCTCCTAACAACTCTCTCAAGCATTTCACAGCACTCTCATGACCTACACCATTACATATGCCTCCATTAGACCTATTCGTTGTTCCATTCCCTGATCCAAGGAAGTGTTCTTTAATACAAGGTGCACCTCTTGATTTTTCTTCGCCATATAATTTGCAATGCCAATCTATAAATGATCTTACATTCTCAACAAATTGCTCAGGCCCTGGCACCTTACCACCGACGGCCTTACACTTCCCTTTATTGGAAGCTCCATTGTTTGATACTTCACCACCAGTCAGATGGGCGACTAGAAGTAGCTGCATTGATGTTTTGAGAGCAAGCATTGGCGTCCATGACAAGTTCACAAGCCACCTATACATTCATACAATTGTAGAAAGAGTAAGTTTTTGAAAAACAAATTTTAATTGAGAAATTGTACAATAAAGTAAAATAATATACATATAAACATACAACAAAAAATGAGCCCCAAGCACTTGCAATCACCTATACCCTCCGCAAGGATGCTCCCTACCCAAACCTGTTTCCAAGCAAAGAGACACCCAAGGGAGGTAGCTATACATAACAAACAATACATAGGTGTAGTGAAAGGAGCAATCCATTTCAGCCATACAAATGAGCCCCAAGCACTTGCAACCCCCTATACCCTCCGCAAGGATGCTCCCTACCCAATCCTGTTTCCAGGCGGATGGACACCCAAGGGAGGTAACTATACGTAACAAACAATACGTAACAAACAATACGTAGGTATAGTGATAAGGAGCACTCCATTCCAACCATAGAAATGAGCCCTAAGCACTTGCACCATCTATACCCTCCTCAAGGATGCTCCCTACCCAAACTTGTTTCCAGATGGATAGACACCCAAGGGAGGTAACTATACGTAGCAAAAAATACGTAGGTGTAGTGATAAGGAGCACTCCATTCCAGCCATATAAATGATCCCCAAGAACTTGCACCACCTATACCCTCCGCAAGGATGCTCCCTACCCAAACCTATTTCTAGGCAGACAGACACCCAAGGGAAAGTCAGTTGTAACAATTCGTGTTGTTAAAAAACATAGGAATCAAAGCTACCTGAATGAAAACCAAGACCTCAAATAAGCCAGCAAGTGTGCCAAAACAAACGGAGACAAGTATGAGACATTGTTTATATAACCACCTCCAGAAATGGGAGGCAAGAGGAGGATATAGCCGAGCCCATCGGGCTCCACCAAGGTAATTTAAAAGACCGTTGGGTTACCACTTCGCACTTCACATGAAGACATGAATGAAATCTGTGCTTTCCTACCATGCCACATATTGTTGGACACTCCTTGAATAGGTGAAGGAGATCCTCTAATTATCAATTTATTAACAAACACTCTTGATAAAGGCACTTAATCAATCATGAAATGAAATTACAATGGAATAGCTCAAGTGAAAATTACAAGATTAACACCAATGTCCAATACAATGCAAAGTGCGATTTGCTCCTTGATCTACTAAAGTACACCCTCAACTCATAAAAATAATAGTAATAGTAATACTAATACCTTAATATCTCTTGAGTTGGTACTTACATCTAGAGTTACATAAAATGGCTGTTACTCCAATCTACTTTGAGGAGAAAGTCCACATATCCTTCAATATATACTTAGAAGTACTTTCCAAGACCTAACCTATTATGGAAAGGGCACATCAAGCACCTTCAAATGAGCTATTGGGCACTAAGTTCGGAGGTGATATTGGAAAGAGCTATAAAGTGTCTCGAATCCAGGTATCGGGTTGTAACACACTTTTGTTCTTTTGCACACTAAAAGCGATATGTGTGGTCGTGTTACACATGCCAATAAGTTGGTGGAGGGGCTGATTGTAAATATTTGCCGACCATAATGCTATTGATTTTCACTAAATATTAGATGGCATAGCCTTTTCAGATAGCCGACTTGGTGCTACCCTCTATAGCAAGTTGTGTAACCAGCCACAACTTGCCAAAACTAGCACAAATGTTAATTCTTCTAAGTACACTGCAGATATATGTGCGAGCTATGAAGAAGAAGCCAAGTTTTCTACAAAATCCACCGAGATGGACCCCAAAGATGGAGAGACGACACAGAGAAAATTACCGTATGCCTATGGATTTTTGGCAAAAGAGACTTCACAAAAACAATTGTCAAGTGAAGCACTATTCTTTTGAAAACCTCCAACCTATACAAAGTCATGATTTTTGCAAACCAACTCTCTCTCTCTCTCTCTCTCTCTCTCTCTCTCAACTTACTATGCATGCAAACAACTTTGAAGCTTCCAATAAAGAAAGCAAAGCTTCAATTGTTAGTGTAAAAGAGAAAGGTACTCAAACTAATTGTCAACTTGTTTTTTTTTCTTTTTTGCAAAACTCTCAATGGTGAGTGTATTATATTACCTTAACCAAAAAATTATAGATTTTGATCATGCTCGAGTTGAGCCATGACATCTCCCAACACCCATAGATACATCGACTGACAAGCGAGCCACCCACAACACTTTGGAAAGGACCTCTACTTGAGCAAGGACCCAAATATCTATCCAAATAATTCGACATTAATTGCCCTATTTCATTCATGAGAGTTCATTCATTTCCCTATGATGACAAATGCTTCCTTGCGATCTTGCACAATTTATACTAGAAGCTATAAAGTGTCTTGAATACAGGTATTTAGTCCATCTTAGTTAATTGCAATTGCTATGATTCTTGCCAAAAGAATCCCAAAAGAATAGGTTTGCAAGCATGTCTCACTGAGGGGAATCTCGCAAGATACCTAGCTTTGGGGAAAAGTATGACTTTTGAGGTTGTAACACACTTTTGTTCTTTTACACACTAAAAGTGATGCGTGTTGTCGTGTTACACATGCCAATAAGTTGGTGGAGGGGCTGATTGTGCATATTTTTCAACCCAAAGTGCTATTGATTTTCACTAAATATTAGATGGCATAGCCTTTTCAGATAGCTGACTTGGTGCTACCCTCTATAGCAAGTTGTGCAACTAGCCACAACCTGCCAAAATTGGCACCAGTGTTAATTCTTCTAAGTACACTGCAGATATATGTGCAAGCTATGAAGAAGAAGCCAAGTTTGCTACAAAATCCACCGAGATGGACCCCAAAGATAAAGAGACAGAGAGAAAATTACCACATGGCTATTGATTGTTGGCAAAAGACCCTTCACAAAAAACAATTGTCAAGTGAAGCTCTATTCTTTTGAAAACCTGGAACCTATACAAACTCATGATTTTTGCAAACTAACTCTCTCTCTCTCTCTCAACTTACTATGCATGCAAACACCTTTGAAGCTTCCAATTCAATTCAAGAAAGCAAAGCTTCAATTGTTAGCGTAAAAGAAAAAGGCACTCAAACTAATTGTCATCTTGTTTTTTTTTTTTGGTGTGCAAAACTAGCTATGGTGAGTCTATTATATTACCTCCTTAACCAAAAAATTAAAGATTTTGATCATGCTCGAGTAATCGAGCCATGGCATCTCCTAGCACCCATAGATATATCGATTGACAGGTGAGCCACCTTGCAACACTTTGAAAAGGACCTCTACTTGAGCAAGAACCCAAACATCTATCCAAATATTGTGACATCAATTGCCGTGTTCCACTCATCCGAGTTCATTCGTTTCCCTATGACAACAAATGCTTCCTTGCTATATTGCACAATTTCAACGAACCTAGCTATTTTTAAGGTGTTTTCAAATAGCCGATAGTTTGTGACCTTCCATCCAGCAATTTGCATGCCGATAAGTAGTGCTTGGCTCTTGAACACCATCTCACCCAAGAAGAGGTCGTTCTTGAAGAACCTTATCTTCCAGGTCTACCCTCTTGGGCTGCTGTTGTTGATATCACTCACTCCTGTGAGCTGCCAAAAAAAAATAAATGCTTGCCTCTTATATTGGAAATCAGCAATCACATATAAATCACATCTTAAAGCGTCAAGGACTTAAATCACATATCATCTGGGCCAAAATTATGTTCCATATCTCAAAACTTTCTGTCCACTTTGAGGAGAAAGTCCTAATATCCTTCAATATCTATATATGAAAATTATGTACTATATATGAAGCAGCTTAAAGTTTTCAAAGAAGGAGAGACCCTCCATGTGTCACAGTCTGCTTCATTTTAAAAAGAACCTTTAAAAACCATTTAACCTAAAATGCAAAAGTGAAGAGCCTACTAGATGATAGAAAATAAAATACTTGAGGGAGTCTTGGCATAGGAAAGTTAAAAAGACCTTAGTATTTTAAAGACCAATTTAGAAAAAAATGGAAATTATTCAATTCCCATTTTTTGAGATGAGATTGAAAATAGACTCTTTTTCGTAGAAATTCTTATTCTTATTGAAATTGAGAATCATGAATTAAGTTGTTCACTTTGGCTTATTTGATACCACCCGATAGAGAAAACAAGTGGAATATACAAAGACAACCCTTTATGATATTGAAACAAGCAATCAAAGAAATTTAGCGCATATTCAAGTGTTAATATTGTTGTCACTTATCATCAAATGAAAAGGATTTTGTCTTTTGACACAGACTGTATATTCTTCATTTTTTTGATTGTTTTAACTTGTAAATGTAGGATGCACTTTGTGGTTTGGTAGACTCGATTTCATGTTTTAAACAAAACGCATTGTTGGAAATTATAAATTTGATAGTTAGTATTTATTTTTTATATTTTTAGATTGTTGTGATTTGTAAATATAGGATATACTCTTTGGCTTTGGTAATCTAAATTTTCATGTTTTAAACAATGATCAATGGTGATTACAAATTTGATACATACTTATTCTTGATTTTTTTAAATTGGTATGACTTGTAAATATAGGATTTACTTTGTGGGTTCACATATTAGTTATTCTTAATTTCTTTAAATTGCTATGACTTGTAAATATAAGATTTACTTTGTGGTTTTGGTAGTTTTAATTCCATATTTTAAACAATAAGCATTGGTGGAGAGATTAGAAATTTAGGAGAATAGATTATTATGCTAAAAGAAATTTGCAAAATGGAAGTGTTTTATGTCATTTATGACATATTTAAGATGATGCCTTATATTTTGGATAAAGAAGTTGAGCCTCCTTAAAATGATGATTATGAACTTACAAATACCTTTGATAAGTCTTCCTCTAAGTGTTAGATATTTTTTGGTAGGGGCTATGTTATTCTAACTATAGTATAGTGGCAGAGTCCAAACTTTATGGTGCCCTATGACCTAACTAAAAATTTATAGAATAAACTTAAGCTTAATAATGTTGGAGTGTCACCCATATCCACTAAGGAGGAAAATCCTTATCTTTAAAACAACTTGAATGAAAGATAGAGACCCCATATGTTCCAATTGGAGGCTAATATATTCCCAAATAAGAAGAGACTCGTGTTGTGCCGCTTAGGAAATATAGGGTCAAAGAAGTGGAGTTTCAAGCACTCATGGTATTTCCCACGTAGGGTGTTTGAAGACTCGAACTCAAGCTTAAGAATTGTGATGGTTTCTTGTCTAGTGTGGCTAGCAGTTTCAACCTTCACCTACCTTACATCACTAGGAAATTACACTATAAGAGTTTGAGACTCCACATCTTCACCTATGAGGAAAAAGGTTCAAACTTAAGTTGGAACCTAAATCCTTATAAGTCACTTGTCACCTAGTGTGGCTTAAGTTCAATCCCCCATCCTTAGAGGAGGTGGTTACTTGCCCATTGTGGGCAAAGGCTTAAACTTCAAGTCGAGCCACTGAGCACGCTTATAGATTGTCTCTTTCGTAGTTTCCTTATAAAGGATATTTTGTCTGGTGTGTCTAGAGGGTTCAAGCCTCCATCCTTACAAATGGTTTCCTTACAAGTGGTTCTCTTGTCTAGTGTTGTTGGAGGCTTGAACTTAAGTTTGAGCCTCCATCCTTCCAAATGGTTTCTTCCCCACTACCCTCTCACAGGTGGTTTCTTGCCTAGTCCGGTTGAAGGCTCGAACTTAAGTTTGAGCCTCTATTCTTATAGGTGGTCTCTTGGAGGCTCTATTCTTATAGGTGGTCTCTTGGCTAGTATAGTTGGAGGCTCGAACTTAAGTTCGAGCCTCTATTCTTATAGGTGGTCTCTTGGCAAGTATAGTTGGAGGCTCGAGCTTAAGTTTGAGCCTCTACTCTTATAGGTGGTCTCTTGGCTGGTATAGTTGGATGCTCAAACTTAAGTTTGAGCCTCTATTCTTATAGGTGGTCTCTTGGCTAGTATAGCTAGAGCTCACGGTTTTTTTCGCCTTGGAGGCTCAAAATTAAGTGTAATCTTCCCCACCTTGGAGGCTCATAATTAGGTGTGAGCTGTAAAGAAAGAGGATGCAAGAGAGCTACACAAGACAAGCACAAAGCACACAGAGATGGAAATCTTCTTCTTCTTCTCACAGAAAAGAGAGTACAAAATAACTAAGTGCTAAAACTGAAAAGTAGCACATATGTACATGCGGTCACTAAGTGTGAACTCGCTAGAAGCGTACTAGGCTGGCACTATAAGTGTAGTCCAGCTGTAGAATCACTGGCAGAGATCCTCCGTGCCGGTCACCTAACGCGCCAGTGAGTAAATGCCGTAAGCAGCCAAGACCCGTAGTGGATGCCAGCTCAAGATGTAGAGCTCGACATCTCAACACTCCCCCATGGTTATCTCCACTAATAGGATCCCCAACTAGAGTATGCTTTAGACATTTAGAGCGGCTTAGTTCAAATACTCATGAGATTTACTTTCTTTATCATATAGAAAATACACTAATTCTACCCTAATTAATTTTTGTTATACACCTCACTCTGGCCAATCGAAAACCAAAAGCGCTCGTAACCTCCAGTGGAATCGTAGCCATAGTTTCCATACAACTCCTACTCTATCCTATATTCAACGAATACAAATGCCTTCCACCCAACAAGGTACAACCAGTTAGTAGCCTCTATAAGCGCTAACCTTATACATACTTCAACGGGCTAGACCCTCATAACACCAAAGCTTGTCTTTGTACATAGAGAAGAAATTAGCCGCTCAAAAGCTGGATCCCAATTGGATCCCAATCCAATTTAGGAAAGACACAATAGAGTGTGCGGCTGCCATACTCATAGGCGTGGCAGTAATGAAGAGACCCACCAAGCTTCCAAGAAAGAAGATCGCAGCGTGCCGGTAAAATCGAATCATGTGGTCGAGGCTAGGTTTGTATACTACTACTTTGCAAGCTTGTGTTCAAGGCCTGCTGTAGTCTAGTTCACTATACCTTACCAGGTTGCGAGCTTCAAGGCCTGCTATAGTCTAGTTCACTATACCTTGCCAGGTTGCGAGCTTCAAAAATCTCTCAAGTTTGCAAACCTACGAAAATCTACAATATGAAGATATTGGCCTACAATCTGATTCATACCTTGATAGGTTGTCACAAGCTTTGGAAGTCTCTCTTGCCTATAAACCCACCGACATCAGCAATATGGAGATATTGACCTGCAGTCCCATGTGAGCTTCATGACTGACTCAAGGTGTTGAGCTTGTCTTTGAGATATTGTTGCACCAATAGTATCTCAATGATAACCCATGGACATCAGTCCGCACACCCATGAAGATAAGCTAGGTGTGCGGACTGATGTCCATGGGTTATCACTGAGATACTATTGGTGCAACAATATCTCAAAGACAAGCTCAACACCCATGAAGATATTGTTGCACCAATAGTATCTCAGTGATAACCCAGGAAGCTAGTCTTTGAGATACTGCTGCACCAACAAAAGGCTGAAATTTATCGAGCCTATAGACCTTTGAGAAAATAGTGAGAAAATCAACTTCAAATCACCTTCGTAAGGACACATGTGCCTTCTCCATCAATCCGCCCTTGATCTCCCTCAAGCCATGGAACCTGAGAAAGATCTCTTCCTATTAAAAAATGATCTTGCCACAAACCTCTGTGTGTAATTGTCATGCCAAGCAGGGTCATAGGACCAAAGCAAGGTCACCAAGGCACATTCCTCATTGCAACTTCCACCTTCTGTCTACATGGTACAGTTGACGGCGGCTTGCCGTCAGTTTTGAATTTTTCCGTCAGATTCAAAATTTGAAATTTTCTTGTGACCTCATGGTGTGTTTTTGGGTTTCTTTCTGGTGCCCTTCTCGAGTACCATCCTTGTCTTTCTCGAGTCAGATCTCAAGCTCGCTCTTAAGTTTGAGCCAGCCTAGCCCAAGTAATACTAAATTCCTTGCTCCAAATACATATGTTCATAGTCTCACAATGTCTTTGAGGCATGCTTAGGGACTGGCTCTTTTTTTCTAGATTCCTTATGACCAAACATGCACTTGCCACTCTACAAGACGAGAGCTTTCCCTAGATTCCTCTTGACCAAACATGCACATGTCAATCTACAAAACAAGAGCTTGGGTGCTCACTGTTCAATTCTAGCTAGCCTAGTTGAAGCAAGACCGAGGCTACATGGATTTCTCAAGTCTCCCTTTCAAGTCAAGACTATCCTTTTGTGTGAACATAGTGATCATGTGGTACGAGTTTTTTTCTAGTAACCTTTAAACAATTGCAATGAACTACTTGCTTCTACAACTAGAGCATACCCTTGCAGCTCTAGAGAAACTAGAGCTTGGGTGGTCAAGCTTGAATTTGGGTCAGCAGAGCTCAAGTAGGACTACGAACTTTTCTCAAGATTCCCTTGAGTCAAGGTCTCCGTCTATGTCAAAGCACTTGTCATGTGGTAATAGTCTTCTTCTTGTAGGTTGTACATTCTTGAAATGGACTAGCTAGCTTGCTTCTGAACTCAAGCTTAGCACGAGGAGAGCATCAAACTCTATCAAGTTTGATTTTTTGTTATGTTGTAGGTATGCTTATGAGCTTCAATATCAAAACCACCTTCCAAATTTGTATGAAACAAACACTTGACTTTTGTTTTCTAAGAGTTCCACACAAACTCCAAGTTTGAGTTTCATATGCTTGATCTCTTTGTTTACAAATAGGTTCTAGATACACTAACAAGCCCACCTAGTAACTACTCTAACAAGGTATCAGTATATCACTTCCTTTCAATCAGCCCCCCATATTTTGTGTTTTTGGTTCCCCTTTGTTTCTTCATTAGAATTTGAAACATTGCAATTATCCCAGAGAAAAATCATGTAGTGCACTACTTGATCAAGTCATTTGTTGCTACGTGGAGTAGCTTCAATTTTGGTTGGTCTATCACCCACAATGTACATATTGCGCACATCACAAAATCTTCCTACCTTATGTGTCTTCTTCTATTGTAGAATGTAAGCTTGATCCCTTAGCATACTTCATGATTAGGATTTATATTTTGGTTTGACATGGCAAGCACTTCAAGGGGATCCACGTTCAAATATGTCCTAGAATTACGAATTTTTCCCAAAATCCCTAAATAGGAATTTTTATCTAAATTTATAATACTTAAGCTTATAGTTTTTGGGCCATTTCACTCCGGCCCTCAACTTCAAGGTTGACCATTAAATTCTTTTATTTTTTAGAATCATTTAAAGAGTGGATTTCCTTTACATTTTGAAGGCCGAAAAGGATTTCTCTCGATGTGTTGTTCAATGAACCTCTTTTCGGAGGTTTACACGGACCTTCTATCATAAATGATCTTTTCCTTCGATGTATGAAGTTCAAAATCTAGATGCATGTATTTGTGTGTGTGTGTGTGTGTGTGTGTGTGTGAGAGAGAGAGAGAGAGAGAGAGAGAGAGAGAGAGAGAGAGAGAGAGAGAGAGAGACCATTCTCTCCATGTGTGTGAATACAAGAGACAAAGTCGATGTACCATTGCCCGAGGTGTTGGCGCATTTTACGAAGGATTTTCACATTTGCATTGTTTCATGAAGTACATTGAGCTCAAAAATTCAACAATAGGAGTCCAAAAATTTGTTATGGATGTCTAGCACGTGTTATGTGTGTGTGTGTGTGTGTGTGTGTGTGTGTGAGAGAGAGAGAGAGAGAGAGAGAGAGAGAGAGAGAGAGAGAGAGAGAGAGAGGGCTCTCACATCGGCACTAGAGAGAGATGGGAGGGAGAATAAGCATTGGTTTTACAATCAACAATTGACAAAGCGATAATCGAAGAAATCCAAAATTGAGCATAAAAAATAAAAAATCTACATCGACATCTACGAAATCGAGAATATACAAAATTGAGAGTTGAAGCAGTTTGGAAAGTTCAATCCAACAAATCCAACGCAGAAGATGTGCAAGCCCAATGTAGGAGCATACCTCAACAAATGGAAAAGGTGGATGACGAGAGGGAATTGCGATAATTCTCGGCTATTTTTGAAGGTTTCTATGCTATATTTCTTTGAGCTTTGTTAGTACTCTCACCTTTTTAGAGCGTTTAAAGGAAAATTAGAATTTTTGATGCAAATCTCAAAATTTTGTAAGGGGGGTTACACTAAATCGAGTTCAGGCACATTGCTTTCTCCTAAAAACTTAGAAAACTTGCATATAAGAAATTTTAGGGGCAACTTGATTATATTTGAATGCTTTTACACTCAATTTTTCTATACTTTATAGGTTTTCTCACCTTCAAATCTATAATTTAGAAATAAATTTCAAAATCTGCAGATGGGATTACACTAAGTTGAGAATTTTTCAAGCATTTGGCTGTACTATACCTTTTTTCAAATATTTTAGAGGCAAATTTACTATATTTGAAGGTTTTTGCACTAAACTTTATGCTATATAAAATGCAGCTTAAAATTTTCTTGGAAGGAAAGGGCATCCACATATCACACTCTATATCATTTCAAAGAAAGCTGTGAAGAACATTTGGTAAGTTGTAACTACTAATAACTATGGTGGTTGAAAATGAAAAGACATAGTTTTGGGTTCTGTGTTCCGAGTTCTTAGTTCTGTCAAAAAGTCAAAAAGCTTAGTACTCTATCTATATTTATATTATCTATCCTTGACAAGGCCATGGAGTCTCACTCCGGCCAGTGTTTTGGAAAAGTCAATTTCACAAACATACAAAATTTTCTTTAGGGTAGATTCACAGAGGGAATTTTTTGAAATAATCGATATTTTTTACAGCGCACCTCTATTTTCTTAAATTTTTCAAGAGGATTTTTTTCTTCTTCCCCTCCCTTCAACCAATTGCTTTAAGTTTTCAGTTCGCTCAAGGCAAAGCTAAGACACACTTTTTCAAACACTAACTCCAACCTTTAAATTTGAAGGATGACTACTTCTATTTTTGTAAAGGGTTGCTCTACTTTGCATTTTAAAGTCCATAAAGAACGCAGAGCACTACATGGCATATGTGTGCTCAAATGGGATCAAGGGTGGAGGTGACGGATCACAACATGCATGCATTGTAGACTATGCGATCGATACCCAAATTTACAAATCAACCCGCACTTACAATGTAATGCATTGGAGTACCATGATCTTCAGTTAAAGCATGCGGGCGTGGTGGTTAGAGTCTATGCCTTGAAAGGGGCAGGTTGTGGGTTCGACGTGCAAGGTGCGAGACAATCTTGACTGGCTCAAATTTACTTGTTGGTTCGAAGTTATTTTTTCGTCCTGAATTAACTCAACAATTTGAATTTGATGATCCGAATGACCCCCACCATCCGGATATTCCATTTGAATGTGCCCGTGCTAGATAGTGCAGAGGATAAAGAACTCCCTTTTCCTTCTTTTTTTCCCCAACAAGGCAGTGAAAATTATATTAATAGTAGAGAGAAGACAAAGTTACAACCGTGTAGCATGGCGCACATGAATTCCATGTCTGTGACCATACCCTAGCCAGGGAAACTCTCCCTTTACAAAACACCACAAAAATTTTCCTTGATACAAGACATAGTGTACTGCCGATCATAAACACCACTACAATATACATCACTTTGACCATATACATCATAGAGTAATCTTTCAGAGCATTGATCATTCTTTGTATCTTTTCCATGAAGTTCCCAGCTTTGGAAACAGCCTCGAACGCCTCCCAAGAAGCTTCTTGATTAGCAGCCAGCATATTCTTTATTTCCAGCAGCTTTCTCTTGTTGAAAGGAAGTTCTAGCTCCTCTTTCCATTTCCATGTGAACCTTCTCTGCATCTTTGATAATCTTGTTTCTCAAATAGTAGAATAGTAGATGTTCACCTCGTTGATTTTCACTTTGAATACCTCTGCATTGAAATGGGCACAGATGCCTGTGGATAGCCCAACATTAAGGCTGTCCACGGAGCTTTATGGAGGATGAGCCATAGTAGGACAATTTTTTAGGATGAATTACTTTGTCCCACAGTTTCTTGAACTTGAACATCCACTGTCTCCTCTCCAGACTGATGTTACAACTCCTGTTTAAGGTGATATGCAGCGGAGGACTAAGGTCATAGAAACTCATATGCGGGTGTTGAAGCTTATACTACCCTTTCCATCTGAAGGCATTAAGTGGAACTTGTTGGTTAAGAGACAGCTTCCATAGCTCAGAACTGTGAAAGATTTCCATTCTGAAGCTTATGAGCGTGAGTTCCCATGGTTGGAGGGGGAACTGATTAATAGTTCCTTAGCTGATTTCCACCTCTGATGTTGTTGCACGTTCCACAAAACTCCCCAAGTGGATATACCTTTCAAGTGACATCAAACAGCTATCCTAATTTGGTTATTATTGATCGGGGTTAGAGGAGGAAGAAGAGGCCACCAAATGGAATCATATTGCCGAACTGCATTGGCCCTGTTAGTAAGCCAGAACACTGAAAGATTAGCTCTAACCCTATTCCAAGCACCCCATAAAGAGATGAGCATTTCCGAACCTTTAGCCTTGATAGGATAAGGCCCAAAGAATAGACTGACCCAATCCAGATTATGCTAGTGTTTCGCAATTTCCAAAGAGAACGTGGAGATTTTTTTGAACAACAGGAGGGACCATTCTTGATTAGTGTCTTCAAGGGCTTGGATTAAAAGTTTAACAACCATTTTATCTGCACAATTGTTGATGTTTTTTTTATCCCCAAGCCTCCTTTATCTACTGGTAGGCAGCAGGTTTCCCATCGAACTTTGGCTGCTGGTTTCTTAAATGATCTCCTCCCCAGAGGAAACTCCTACAATATTTACTAATGATGCCCAAATGAGAGTTAGAAGGGCGCCAACAATTGAGAAAAAACAAGATGTAAGAGTGTAAAAAGTGATTTCAATAACAAACACTATGCCAGCAAGTGAGCCTTGGAAGCCTTTCCATCTGTCAAGTTTGATTCTGAAATGTTCAAGCACCCTAAACTCCCTTTTCCTTTCTATACAAATGCACACCTAGCCTTGAAATTTATACTTGAGCTTCAAAAAATGTAGAACTTTCAAAGATTGCGCACATTGTATAATGTTGAGTTAGAATCTTGCACTTGGCACCTCCATGTATAATTGTCCTTATAGCCCCAATAATATACACATTGCACATTGTAGCTTTGTGTAAAGGGCCAGAGTCGAATGGTCTCGGAGTTGAATTGGCACGCACGTGCGAGTGAGTGTGTGTGTGTGTGTGAGTGACTGTGTGTGTGTGGAGAGAGAGTGTGTGTGTGTGTGTGTGTGTGAGTGACTGTGTGTGTGTGTGTGTGTGTGTGTGAGAGAGAGAGAGAGAGAGAGAGAGAGAGAGAGAGAGAGAGGACTCGAATAGGGTCTACCAAATTTAAGCTAAAATTTAAAGAATTGAGGATATTTACACTAAAACTTACAAAATTTTGTCGATTTTCTTCAAGGCAAGCTTGAAATCTAGCCAGAAATTTGCAATTTTAGTGGTAAACATACAATACATCTTGGCTTAACTAAACATTGGGAATCTCAAATAGCCCCAAAATGGAAGAGCATAATAGACATAGAAAAGTTCAACAGTATATCCACGATCACTCTCTCACCACCTCGAGGACATGCTATGCCAAGAAAGGATAGGCACACCAATTGAAAATCTGTTACAACCTCCCATGGGGCACTGATGTGTGTGTGTGTGTGTGTGATACACACACACACACATACACACACACACAAAGAGAGAGAGAGAGAGAGAGAGAGAGAGAGAGAGAGAGAGAGAGAGAGAGAGAGAGAGAGAGAGAGATGAGCCCTAGAGGCATCCATGTGTCATTTAAAATGTGACTCTACTTTTCTTATTGAAGACCATAAAGAAAATCCAACCCTCAAATTTGATGGGTGACTCTACTTTGATATTTCATCTTAAAGGGCTTAAAGAAATTTGAGCGCTCGACGCTTCTACGCATCACACACACACACACACACACACACACACACACACACACACACACACACACAGAGAGAGAGAGAGAGAGAGAGAGAGAGAGAGAGAGAGAGAGAGAGAGAGAGAGGTTTTAATGCCAAAGGAACACATCAAGAGAGTTCAAATCTCTTGAACTTTAGACATAGTACTTAAGAGGGAATTGTGATAACCAATCTTTTCCTCTGCTTATTCACTAAGAGAGATCCCAAACATCTAGCGAACAAGTCTAAAACTCAAAACTTTGCGTGTATGTATGTGTGTGTGTGTGTGTTAGAGAGAGAGAGAGAGCACAAGAGAAATAGGGACAAAGAGATAGAGAGAGAGAGGGAAGGAGGGTGTCATAAGAATAATCCAAGTAGATATAAAAGATCTACTCAACGAGTCTTGATTTCAAGGTCGAGAGAGAGAGAGAGAGAGAGAGAGAGAGAGAGAGAGAGAGAGAGAGAAGGAAGAAGAAGAAGAGAGTTTTAACATCATAGAAAACTATCCTAGGAGACCATTAAGATCTAGCCAATGAGGAGAGTTGAACTCAAGACCTGTTATTCAAGAGGGAAATGACATAACCAATCTACCACACTTGGTTGATAGAAAGGTTATACAATTTTCCTCTTTTTATTTGCGCGCACACACACACACACCCACACACACACACACGGGGGAGAGAGAGAGAGAGAGAGAGAGAGAGAGAGAGAGAGAGAGGGAGAGAGGTTTTGATGTCATAGAAACACATCAAGAGATCTCAAAGATCTATTTGACAAGTCTTGAACTTAAGATCTGGTATTTAAGAGGGAACTGTGATAACCAATCTGCCACACTCAAAGGTTACTATAGTTCCTTTTCTTATTCACTGAGAGAGATTCCAAAGATCTACTCGACAACTATTAAACTCAAAAATTTGTGTGTGTGTGTGTGTGTGTGTGTGAGAGAGAGAGAGAGAGAGAGAGAGAGGGAGAGAGAGGGGAGGGAGAAAAAGATACTCTTCTTGATCTCAAGATCTAATACAAAAGAGAGAGAGAATTTCAATCTTCTTGAAGTGATTACAAGGACTGAAGTACACCCTCCTCGCTTGTGCACACGTGCACACACATACCCCTACAAATATGTGCATGTGTGTGACCAATGTTCATGCTTTCTTAACTGCAGCAATGCACGGGCCACACACTAGTCTATATATGAAGCAGCTTAAAATTTTCAAGGAAGGAGGGACCTTCCATGCGTCACATTCTGCTTCAATTCAAAAAGAAACTTAAAAAAAAAAAATTTGAAAATAAAAAAGTGAAGGGTAAGTACTAGGATGGTAGAAAATGAAAAGACTTGAGGGAGTCTTAGCAGCGGAAAGTAAAAGACCCAATAAGCGGACATGCATGTTTAATAATCCACACCCTACCTTGAAATCATCCAAATTGGTATGAGTAAGTGGACTAGAACACATGCCATGTCAAAAGGTCATTCACCTTTACCTTGGTTCGATTCTCGTTCTCAAATGCCCATGTATTGATGTTGGGTTGTCCATCTTCCCTTTTTGCATCGTAATCTATGCAACTGTGGCACACTTCTTGTTTTGTGCATTGCGCCTAAAATCGCATATTGCCTTTGATAGAGGACACCAACGTGCTTCTTCTACACATCTACAAGCCTATTTCCATGATCAATCGCCATTGCACTTCTGCGCACAGTTTTGGTATCCTTAAATTGGCGCATTTACCCTAGTACTCTATCTAAATTTATAATACTTAAGGTTATAGTTTTTGGGATGCCATTTCACTCCATCCCTCAATTTCAAGGCTGACCGTTAATTACTTTTATTTCTGAAAATCATTTAAAGAGTGGTTTTCCATTACATTTTGAAGGCCATAACGATTTTTTCTCCATGTGTTGCTCAATGAACCTCTTTTCGGAGGTTTATACGAACCTTCTATGACATAAATGATCTTTGACTTCGATGTTTGAAGTTCAAAAGCTAGATGCATGTATTCGTGTGTGTGTGTGTGTGTGTGTGTGTGAGAGAGAGAGAGAGAGAGAGAGAGAGAGAGAGAGAGAGAGAGAGAGAGAGAGAGAGAGAGAGAGCTATTCTCGTGAATATAAGAGACAAAGTTGACGTGCCATTCTCCGAGGTGTTAGCGCATTGCACGAATCTTTTCCCATTTGTATTGCATTAATGAAGTACATTGAGCTTGACAATTCAACGATAGGAGTCCAACAATTTGTTATGGATGTCTTGCATGCATTAAGTGTGTGTGTGTGTGTGTGTGTGTGTGTGAGAGAGAGAGAGAGAGAGAGAGAGAGAGAGAGAGAGAGAGAGAAACACTAAGCTCTCCTTGGCTAGAGAGAGATAGAGAGGGTGAGAGGGCATTAGAGAGACAGGGGAGGGAGAACAAGCATTGGTTTTACAATCAGCAATCGACAAAGCGATAATCAACAAAATCCACAATCAAGAATCAAAAATAAAAAATCAACATCGACATCTACGAAATTGAGAATAGACAAAATTGAGAGTTGAAGCAATTTCAAAAGATCAATCCGACAAATCCAAGGCAGAAGATGTGCAACTTCAATGTAGGAGCAGACCTCAACAAACGGCAAAGGTGGTTGACGGGAGGGATCTGTGATAATTCTCGGCTATTTTTGAAGGTTTTTACGCTATATTTCTTTGAGCTTTTTTAGTGCTCTCGCCTTTGGGTTAACTTGGAATTCAAAGGTGAGTCTCAAAATTTGTAAGTGGTATTGCACTACATCTAGATTTTCTCGAGCGTTTAAAGGAAACTTAGATTTTTTTTTGCAAATCTCAAAATTTTGTAAGGGGGGGGGGTACACTAAATAGAGTTGAAGCATAGTGCTTTGTGCTAAAAACTTAGAAAACTTGCATATGAGAAACTTTAGGGGCAACTTGATTATATTTGAAGGATTTTACACTCAAATTCTCTATACTTTGTAGGTTTCCTCACCTTCAAATCTATAATTCAGAAATAAATTTCAAAATCTGCAGGTAGGATGAAACCAAATTGAGTATTTTTCAAGCATTTGGCTATACTGATAGCCGTTTTTTGGCTTTGCGAATTGCCATAGTGAGCTACCTCACCTGACCAAAATCACCCAAACACTGTGGCTATCCCTACCATTTCACTGTACATAGGCGTGTGTGAGTTAGGGGACTTTCCCCATATTTTCTTAAAAATCCTCAATTAGCTAGTCACTGGGCTAGTTGAGCCAAAAACTTTAAAAAAGGTATATTATGGCCTCTTTGTGTGTAAATATTGCATTGTATATATGGCCTAAATATAGGGATTTTTATAATTATTTTGGTATTTTATTTAAATATTTATACTTAGGTGTGTGTTTTATTAAACATGTGTATGCCTTCTTTCATCCTCTTACATCATAAGTATATTTTCTGCCAATATGTACCCTCACCCTCGTGAAAACAAAGAATTGATTTCTACTCTCTTAGTCACGTTTATTATATTATTTACCTGCATACCTTTTCCTCTTTCACCCAAAATAATACAAAGAGGTACCATATCATATGATTCCAATATCTTTCCATATCCATAATTTCTCCATTTTTTGTAAATTATTTTTACTCATTATTCTAACACCATGTGCTCATTGAGCTAAAATCCATGAATAGTCCATACACTAGTCCCACCATGTATATATTGCTTTATTCCCCAATAATCCTCCTCCATGCATGTGTAAAGGGCAACATGGATGCTTTATATTATGATATCACAAAGGAGGGGCTCACTCTTGGATGTTTTGTACAAATTCAACAAAGGAGGGGGCCACTAAAAGACTTTTGCGGGCATAAAAAACAGTCTTTTTGGTGAGATTTTTCGCACCCATCTCCACTCCAAATTTGAAGCGTTGGTCAAAAGAGAAATTGTGGACCAAGAGCTGAATAATCACCTCAAACATTTTGGCGATTTTTTTGGCAACCACCGGTGAGCTATGATTTTTTGAGTGGACCTGAGTCTGCCCACTTTTCTCACAAGTAGCCCATAGTCTTCTCTCACCTCTTTCCACACTTCTACACACACACACACACACACACACACACACTCATGCCTCTCAATCCCTCACTCAAACCTGCACCTTCAATGGTTTCTTTCACCTTCTTCACCATTAACCTCCCCTCTTACTCCCATAGCTCTCATATGAGCTCTCCATATACATACAACATCTCTATGTCTCTCTCTATTATCTCCAAAGTACAATTCAATCTTACCCCTTCTATATATACATAAATTCAGCATGTGTACCATGCTTAACCTCTGCAAGTTAAGAGATATCATCAATCGAATTTCCATTTTCATCGCGATAATCAACCTTGGCGGCGGTGGCATAAAGAAGAGAAGACGAAGAAGAGGATCAATAGTCATTTTGGGAACCTACACAAGTAAGTCCTTCTTCAAGCCTCACCATCACAAAGATTTCCTCACTTCATTCAACCATTTTACTTCAACCATCCACCTCATTCTACCCATTGTAAATACATCATTAAGTTTCTAGTGATTACTAACACTAACCGCTAACATACTAACACAAAATAGCCATTGACCTAACCATGAAAGACATCTCACCTCAAGACATGTGCATAATAACTCTCTCTCTCTCTCTCTCTCTCTCTCTCTCTCTCTTCCCCCTTCCTGAAAACTCTACTTTCACCTTAACTACCATCAATAATGCTCTCTTTTAAGCCCACGTCCATGACTCAAGCAGACAAAGAAGGCCCGCAATGTTTTGATATTCAAAAAAAATCATAATCCTGATTTGTTAGCTTGAAAATTAGGATTTCCAATAATCTTAATGAGGGGTCTCCAACTTATAAATAGACCCCTCTCCTTATTGTAAAACAACCTCCAATGTATCACATAGCACCCCAACACTCTATGCGTGAGGAGAGACTTAGGTGTAGCAACCACTTTGTGAACTTCACTCTTGGTGTGAGAGAAGCTATCAAGCTACACATTGCAAGTGAGAGAGCGTGAGTTCAAAATCTCAAAACCACTATTGTATATGTTCCTTATCATCAATAAATTGAGGTTTGGTGCATCAAAGGCGTGATTCGACGTTCAAATCTTCGTCCTTCCACTTGTGCAATACGGTTTAGTGAATTCAAGGTGACTTGTGTATTTTGAGTTCTATCGTTTGATCTTGTCTTAGAAAGTGTTTAAGTGTGTTTTTATTGCCAATTTTGTGTCCATTGTAAGAGGGTATTGTGGTGAGAAGTCTCCCACACCCTAAGACAGTGTGTGTGTGTTGGCAATGTTTAGCATTCACTAAGCATTAAGTAAGTGTTTTTACAAGCTCTTCTATAGCAACATAACGCACCATCTCCATTTGCAAGTCACAAATAAAGTATTACGCAAGATCCATTCCTCTCTCTCTTCCCTTTTCTCTAGCTCTCTGTGGTCCATTTTTTGTGTGTCTTGGTGTGAGGTTGCTTGTGTGTGTTGTGTGGTGCATCTTCTTGGTTGTGCCAAAATCTCTCTTGCATCCTAGTTCACATACCATAACTAGGTGGTGCCCTTTCACTTGTTTGGCTGTGGGTTTGTTGTTGTTGTTTCTTGCTTGTGGTTGCCCCAACCCCAATTGAGCAGCACGGGAGCTTTGAGAGGTGTTTAGAGGTCGCCTCTCTTGTTGCCCGCCCTGGACCACCTCAATTTTGGTGCCCCCACGGAGGAGGGCTTGTGTATTTTTGTGAAGGATCAGTCTTTAGCATAGTCAAGGAGTTTGCATGAACCACGAGAATTTGTATGAACCTTTCATTCCCATTGCAAGGCAAAAGGTACACATAATTGTTAGTACTAAGTTGTAATTTCAACGAGTAATTCGTAGAATTTTAGGTCCTCTTAGGTTGGCCGAGATAAACGCTTCAGTAAATCCTTTTATTTTTCCTCTCATAAGGTACGACCTTAGTTTGGAAGCCTATAGTTTTGTTTTGTTTTGAAAATTAGGTAATGCATAGACAATGGATAATGGCCCAGGAATAGAGGTTTTCTCCTTTCATTTCACTCCACACATTAGAATAAAAATTGCAATTAGTAGAAAAATCCATTTTCAACAACGTATGGTGTTCATGTTTGGTGCCCAAAGAGTAGGAGAAATTCTGGCATTACCAAACCCTGTCATCCTGTCTCTTATTGATTATCATAGATCATTTGATGTGAATATTTTTATTTTGTTGTAGAATAGATTTCAATTTAAAAAATATTACTGTGTAAATATTTAAAAACAAAAAAAAAACAAAAACGTGTTGTCACTTTGAAACTAATTCAATGGAGGCCCAACGCCAAATGTCCAGATATCCTCTTTTCTTTGGAGAGCCTGGAGAGGATGCAGAATTATTTTTAGCAAATTTCAAGATGTCTTGTCATATCAAGAGGATAGTAACTGATCAAGAACGTGTAGAGATGTTTGAGGTGGTCCTTAGGAAAGATGCTAGCACTTGGTTTGACTCTTTGCCTGAGGAAGTTAAAGGGAATTACACAGAAGTTGTCAATCATTTCAAGAGATACTTCTTTGATCCCCAAAACACTCAAAAGCTATGGCAAGACATTGTTTCTCACAAACAAAAAGACTGAGATGACTACTACTTGTACAAGCAAGAGTTTCTACGTCTTTGGGCTGTATGGGTGAGAAATGTTGCTAACCCTGGTGATGGTGCAGAGTTCCTAAAGAAGGAGAGGTTCATAGCCGGACTCTTTTCTGACCTTAAGGTAAAAGTTGAGACGGGTGCACCTGCCACCTTTGATGCAATTGAAACTAGGGCTATTGAGAAATATAGGAAACTCAAGTGCTTAAGGGGAAAGGTTCTTATAGAAGGTCTTAGACCCAAAGGTAAGTCACAAGCATCAACATCTAGGGAGCTTTCTGAGGTAACGGCGGAAGTGATTGAGAAGTTAAATGAATCTTTAAGCAGCCTGTCAATTCACCTTGCACAAACTGTAGGTCCCAAGGGACAAGCAAAGAAGTCAAAAGAGCGAGAGCCACCACGACCTAGGAGAGTCTTGCAATGTTGGAATTGCGGAGAGTCTGGACATGGGATGTATAATTGTCCTTGGCCCCGTGGGGAGCCAGGGAGACCAAACTTGAACTACCCAGTGATGAATGCAGGTGAAGGAACTAATCAACAACCACGGCTTCTACAAAGGCCAAATGGAGCAAGACCACCTCCACGAGGAGTGGAAGGAGTTCCGCCTTTGCCAAACCCAAATGTGCATGTGATAGAGGTGACAAATTTCAATGAGGTTGACCTGGAAGCAAATGGCATTAAACGTGGGCGGGGAAAAGGTAATGAAAAGGAAGGAGTAACATCACAAAGTGACCATGGACGAGGAAAGAAAGCAAAGGAAACCAAGGAAGCCAAGAGGACCCGGCGCCGCATCAACCTTCAAGACTTCCCTCTTGGACATGGTATGGCTCCCTATAACCTTATGGAGGACATGAGAGGTAAGGGTCCAAGCATATCATGGCCTCAATTTCTTGCATTGTGCCCACAAGTTACGAGGGAGTTAACAAAGGCAATTAGCACTAGGAGAAGGACCAAAGAAAATGTTCCTGTTGTTAAAATTGCACATGCCCAAATGAATGAGGATATTACACCTATGCTAGATTGCTATATCAAGGGAAAACAAGTTAGGAAAGGTCTAGTGGATGGGGGTGCATAAATTTGCATCATGACAGAGGGACTCATGCAAAGACTAGGCATGCACATCCATGAGACACCTGAAATCAAAGTGAAGATGGCAAACAATAGCAAAGCTAGGTGTGTAGGCATTTGTAAAAATGTTTTTGTAGAGGCCTTTGGCATTAAGAAGGCAGTGGATTTCTATGTCATGTCTACCAAAGGAAATGGTTACCCATTTATCCTAGGAAGACCATGGCTAATGAAAATGTGAGCTTTGGAGGATTGGAAGAGTGGAAAGCTAATTTGCAGGAATGACAATCATAAGAAGGTTGTCTTTGACATGAAGGAGCAATGCCAAGAGGAGCTCCATGAAGAATCATCTCAAAGTGAGACGGAAGAAGATTGGACCGATAACACTTCAGAAAAAGAAAGTAGTGGCAGCATTACTGAAGAGGAGTCTTCCATCGAAGTCATGGGGGTAAGGTTTAAGCCAAACAACCAAGAGACCTCTTGTCAAGGCTTGGAGGAGGTAGGTCGTCAAGAGAAAGAAGGTGTTCAAGACGAAGGGATGCTGGAAGGTATGCTATCAACAACACTTACAAAGGATGAAAAAGAGGAGTTCAAAGATGTGTTAAGGAAATTTCCTAAGCTTTTTGCTAAAGACTACACCGACGTGTGTGGACTAGATGATGTTCAACACAAGATTGAGCTAAAGCCAGAGGCCAAACCTAAAGCTCAAAAGCTACGAAGGCTAGGAGTCATCAAGGAGCAGGCTCTACTCAAAGAGGTAAGAAAGCTTCTAGCAGCATCAGGTTTCATTTATCCAGTGGATAATTCAGAGTGGGTCTCTCCCGTTGTTGTCACTCCTAAGAAAAACGGCAAGTGGAGGGTGTGTGTGGATTATCGTCCACTTAATGAGGCAACAAAAAGAGATCACTTTCCCCTCCCATTTCAGGATGAGATACTGAATGAGGTAGCTGGTCATGAGAAGTACACTGTGTGTGATGGCTACTCAGGTTACTTTCAAATAGGGATTGCATTGGAGGACCAATTGAAAACAATCTTCATCACTCCTTGGGGTTGTTATGCTTTTAGAGTCATGCCATTTGGCCTAACAAATGCTCCTGCAACTTTCCAACACTTCATGAACATGGTGTTTCAAGCATTCTTTGGAAAATCCATTAGGGTTTTTATTGATGATTTTTGCATTTATAGCTCAAAATCATTGCATCTACAAAGGGTAGAAGAAGGTTTGAAGAAGCTCTACGACATGGGAGGTCAACTCAACCCCGACAAGTGTCACATAGGTGAGGATGAAGTGATCTTGCTTGGTCACAAGATTTCCTATAAAGGCATTGAGGTGGATCCTTCAAAGGCAAAGGCTCTTATTGAGCTCCCATCACCCAAGAATCTCAAAGAGGTCATCTCATTCATTCAAAAGGTAAAGTATATGTCACGCTTTATTCACTTAGCTTCGGAGTTGCTTCATCCTTTGCAAACATTGACACAACAAGTAGAATTTGTTTGGTCTGATGAGCTTGAAGAATATTTTTGTAACATCAAAGTCATTCTGTCAGAGCTACCAACACTCATGTCTCCTTGTTGGGAGTACACATTCTTTGTTAGCTCTAGTGTTGGGAGAGAAACAATTGGTGCTGTTTTGCTACAACAAGATCCCCATAGTACCAGAATGCGACCCATCTACTTTGCTAGTAGGGTCATGAATGCCTTGGAGAGAGGCTACACAGAGGCAGAACTCATGATGCTTTCTCTCATGTTTGGGGTGAGAAAGTTTAGATCCTACTTGCTACCAAAACCTTTTGTAATTCTAACTACAGAAAATTTGTTTCCTTGGGTGTCATCTCAAATGAATCTTAGCACTAGGATCTCAAAGTGGATTATGGAATTGCAAGAGTTCCAATACTCTTTCAAGGTAGAAGATAGTGTGCGTGCACAATTGGCAGTGATCCTTACTTATAGGGTACATGAGAAGGAGATTAAGGTGCCCGAAGTAAAGACCCTACCATTGCCACCACCTAAAAGTATTCCTAATGCTTTTACCTTGTTCTTTGATGGAGCTTTTTGACAAGTCACAGGAAAAGTAGGGGGAGGGCTAGTATTGCTCAACCCAAGTAGAGAGGTGGTCATGAAAGAGAAGGTCAATCTACGAGGTTCAACTAGCAACAATGAAGCAGAATACGACACACTACTTTATGGTTTGAAGATGTGCATTGGCCAAGGGATAGAACGTTTCATGGTAAAGGGAGATGCACTTCTCATTGTTAAACAAATTTTAGGCATTTGGGCATGCAAGAATGAAAGCTTAAGGACAAAAGTTCATGCCATTCGTAGGATGTTTAATCAGTTTGAAGAAGTGCAACTATATCATATTCCTAGGAAACAAAATGAAGATGCTGATTTACTTGCACAACAAGAAGTTACATGTGTTGAGAAAGAAGTGTTGGTCATCATGGTGGCAGCAGCTGTCAAGCAACCGAGATACCAGGGATTGGAGTCATTGGCTCCCATTATTGGCTACATTTTGGAGGGCAAGTTTCCACAAGACTTCACTAAAGCTCACAAAAGGAGACTCATGAAGAAGGCAAGTTTCTATCTCTTCCTAGAAGGCTCCCTCTATCAAAGAGGGAAGGATCAAGTGTGCAGAAGAGTACCAACTATCGAGGAAATTCCAGCCATTCTAAAAGGTTTGCATGAAGAGGCATGTGGTGGTCATTTTGCCCAATAATGAACTGTGAAGAAGATTTTGCTTGCGGGGTATGTTTGGCCAAGTTTGCATGTGGATGTTCAACATTGGTGTAAAAGCTATCACAATTGTCAGATAAATGGAAATAGAAGGTTGGTGCATAGCTCGAGGCAAATAGTGCTTGCAAATGGACCCTTTGAAAAATGGGGCATTGATGCTATGGGTCCTCTGCCTAGAACAAAGAATGGTAAACTCTACATTCTAGTGGCTGTGGACTACATGATTAGGTGGGTAGAGGCTCAAAGTGTGGCAAGGGTAAATGGGAAAACAGTGAGCAGGTTTGTCTACACTAATATTTGTTGTAGATTTGGCACACCTCTAGAGATTGTTTCGGATAATGGTCCGGGGTTCAAGAAGGGTTTACTCACAGAAGTTTGTGAAGAGATTCACATTCTACATCGTCATAGCACACCATACTACCCACAATCAAATGGTTTGGTGGAGAAGGCTAATGGTGTCATTGCAGGAATCATTAGAAATATGGTGCAAAACAAGACAAAATTATGGGATAATTTCTTTGATGTTTCCTTGTGGGCATATTGAAGCACATATAGGGAAGCCACGGAGTTCACACCATTTCACTTGGTCTATGGTCAAGAGGCTTTGCAGCCTATCGAGCTCAACATTCCAACAATGCGGCTTCATGGAAAAGGTGCACAAGATGATCAAGAGGTATGGATGGATCGACTTCTTACGTTAGTGGAGCTTGAGTGGAAAAGAGAAGTAGCTTATGAGTGCTATAAGAGGAAAGCCACACAAGCGAAAGAAAAGATTGACAAGAAACTGAAGGACAAAGGCATCAAGAAAGGAGAGCTTGTGCTAAAGTATGACAATTGACTTGACAATCGTTTTGATGCCAAGTTTGAAACTAGATGGCAAGGGCCATACATAGTCAAGAAAGCTTTCAATTCAAGTTACTATTAGCTTATGGACATGAATGGTAAAGAGCACTCTAAGAAGGTAAACGGGTATCTCTTGAAGCCCTATTTGAGTCGCCTTCTACCAAAGGATCTACCAAAGATCTGTCAAAGGGCAGCTATCTCATGTAAGTATTGTTCCATGAAGCATGAGTGTAACTCGAGCCAAAATTCCAAGGGGCCAAACAATGAAGATGTCGTCAAGGACTCTGAAGCACTCTCTTTGGAAAAGATGCTCTATGATGGTACATGAATATACCATCATCCAGGGGAGGGCTAATGATAGCCATTTTTTTTCTATCCAAATTGCCATAGTGAGCTACCTCACCCTACCAAAATCACCCAAATACTGTGGCTATCCCTACCATTTCATTGTACATAGGCGTGTGTGAGTTAGGAGACATTCCCCATATTTTTTTAAAAACCCTCAATTAGCTAGTCACTGGGCTAGTTGAGCCAAAAAAATTAAAAAAGGTATATTATGGCCTCTTTGTGTGTAAATATTGCATTGTATGTATGGCCTAAATATAGGGATTTTTATAATTATTTTGGTATTTTATTTAAATATTTATACTTAGGTGTGTGTTTTATTAAACCTGTGTATGCCTTCTTTCATCCTCTTACACCATAAGTATATTTTTTGCCAATATGTACATACTCTAACCTCATATTTTTCTTTTACACAAATCACCCCCACATTTTCACACTCACCCTCGTGAAAACAAAGAATTGATTTCTACTCTCTTAGTCACGTTTTTTATATTATTTACTTACATACCTTTTCCTCTTGCACCAAAAATAATACAAAGAGGTACCATATCATACGATTCCAATATCTTTCCATATCCATAATTTCTCCATATTTTTTTTATTTTTACTCATTATTCTAACACCATGTGTTCATTGAGCTAAAATCCATGAATAGTCCATACACTAGTCCCACCATGTATATATTGCTTTATTCCCCAATAATCCTCCTCTATGCATGTGTAAAGGGAAACTTGGATGCTTTATATTATGATATCACAAAGGAGGGGCTCACTCTTGGATGTTTTGTACAAATTCAACAAACGAGGGGGCCACTAAAAGACTTTTGCGGGCATAAAAAGCAGGCTTTTTGGTGAGATTTTTGGCACCCATCTCCACTCCAAATTTGTGTTACCATATACATGTGGTAGTGATGTGTGTGAACACACTAGGACCGCCGGGGCATTTTTTCCCTCTTTAGGAGGTTTTTTCCCCCGTGCATTGTATATACGCCCATCACTCTAGGGCTATCTATCTTTCCATTGCGCACTAAGTAACACACTCTCTATTGTGTGCCTTGAGCTTCCTTCGTCTTCTCCAAGCTGTGTGTGTTTCTCTGCAACCCTAATTCCAACAATTGGTATCAGAGCAGGTCACGTCCTCCCGGGCTTAGTCGCCAGCTGCTCCAGCACACGCCTGCTCACTTTCTCCGATTTCAGTGAGCTTTGGCGAGCGTTCGCAGGTCGACAAATATTTTGGGCTCAGAATTTTGATTTGGGCTCATTTCGGCCTCCGTTTCCACTACGGGCAGTACTGCACAGGTTATTTCGTCATTTTGTGCAGATTTTCTGTCAGTGCCGTTTTCTGCATAACAGGTGCCTTATAGTCTTCTACGGTTTGTGCTATATAGCACAAGTTGTTCCCGCTCCATTTCTCTTATTTTCGGGCAGTTTTCACATCAGGCGCAGCATTTACCATGGCTGACAACAACAACACAGATGTGTTCAAGATGTTTGCTGCTGAGGACAGGTTGGATGGGGACAACTACCCTATGTGGGCTTATATGATGCAACACGTTCTTGTGTCAAAAGGTGTCTGGAACATTGTGCAGGGCATTGATGTACGTCCTGGTTCTGAAGATGTAGGCGATATTGAGGATGTTGCAGGTCTTGCTGCAAGGATTGCAGCTGTTAGAGTTGTTTTGCCTACAGCAGAACAAGCTCGTTGGGATGTTAAGGATGCGCAGGCTCATGCATTGATTGCGTTGTCTGTGAAGTGCACCATTATTCCTCACATCCGTTCAGCAAAATCTGCAAAACAGGCTTGGGATATTCTAGCAGGTCTTTATGCAAGCCGCAATGAGGCTAAAATTGCTTTGCTGCGTAAAGAGCTAGAGTCGAAGATTATGCATGAGGAAGATGATATGGACACTTTCCTTGCTAGTGTCAAGGATATCAATGAGCAACTCATTTCTGCAGGTGAAGTCATTTCTGACAGTTCCCTTGTGCAGACTGTTCTTGATGCCTTACCAGATTCCTACCAGACTTTTGCTAGTACTTGGAGACTGATGACCCAAGGAAATCCTGAAGTTGTCAAGTTTGATGCATTATGCACATTGCTGTTGCAAGAGTCACTTTCTAGAAAAAACAGGACTAGGCAGCGTGCAGTTGAACAGGCTTTTATTGCTTCTCAAAGAAAGGGTGGTAACAGTAATGCAGCCACTTCTTATGGTTCTGCTGCGAGTGGCAAAAATTCTGTTCCTAATGCTTCTGCTGGCAGCACTTCGTCTGGCAATTCTGGTGATAAGGGCAAAAAGAAGATGCGTTGCCATTATTGTAAAGCCAATGATCACTTGATCAAGTCGTGTCCTAAGTTGAAGGCCAAAGAGGCTAAGAAGAAAGAGGGTGGTTCCACTGCAAATGCTAGTTCCACTACAAATGCAGCCATTGTTGAGTCTTCTG
Source organism: Adiantum capillus-veneris (assembly GCF_014529385.1). Taxonomy (NCBI): domain Eukaryota; kingdom Viridiplantae; phylum Streptophyta; class Polypodiopsida; order Polypodiales; family Pteridaceae; genus Adiantum; species Adiantum capillus-veneris. The sequence continues at coordinate 128,974,730 of NC_140941.1, forward strand.
TGAAAGGAGATTGTGATGCTGATGTTGATGCAGAATGGGCTTTTAGCGCAGAGTGCACTTACAATCCTGCTGTCCATGATGCATGCTTGTCAGTTGCTGCAGATTCACATGTGTGGTATTTCGACAGTGGTGCTACAAAGCACATTACCTCACATCGTGAATTGTTTACCTCTCTCGAGTCTGTCCCTCATGGGAATTCAGTCACTTGTGCCAACAACGCCTCTTATCCAGTTCAGGGAGTTGGAAAGATTGTGCTCACTGCTGCTAATGGCAGTTCCTTCACACTTGTTGATGCACTTTATGTACCTGGGATCAAGAAGAATCTATTGTCTGTATCCGCACTTGCTAGACTTGGACTTGTAGTCAAATTTGTGGATGACAGATGTACAGTTCATGATCTTAGTTTTGGTGATGAAATTGTTGCATCTGGGCTTTTGTGCCGTGGGCTGTATAAGCTCACTTTGTATGACAAGTGTGGACAAAATTTTGCAAATGCTGTTGCAGATTCAAGGGCTATTTCAGATGCAAAACTTTGGCATGCACGTTTTGGTCATCTGAATTTTGCCAGTTTGCTGCGTTTGCAGAAATCTGATATGGTTGCTTCTTTGCCGCCTCTTGAAGCACCTATCAAACATGTTTGTGAAGGCTGTATTCTGGGTAAAATGCAGTGTTCTAAGTTTCCAAAGGATGGTTCAGTTAGGGCCACATGCAGGTTGCAGCTTGTGCATAGTGATGTTTGTGGGCCCATGCAAACTCCGTCCTTGGGCAATTACCTGTACTTCGTGACTTTCATTGATGATTACTCCAGGCATGCATGGGTATTTCCGCTTAAAGCAAAGTCCGAAGTTTTTATGTGCTTCAAACAATTTTTGGCTATGGCTGAAAATGTCTCAAAATGTACTATGGGCACCCTCCGTTCCGATCGAGGGGGGGAGTATATGTCTCATGAATTTAATGCATTTCTGGCTAGTCGTGGGATAAAACACCAATGTACAGTGCCTTATACACCTCAGCAAAATGGTGTTGCTGAGAGGAAAAACAGGTCACTAACGGAAATGGCACGATGTATGGTCAAAAGTCAAGCTTTGACGCATTCTTTTTGGCTTGAGGCCATCATGTGTGCCACTTATGTACTTAACAGGTGTCCTACGAAACCTTTGCAGTCTATTACTCCATATGAAGCATGGCATGATAGAAAACCTTCTATTGAGCACATGCGTGTTTTTGGCTGTTTGGCATATGCTTTGGTGCCACAAGTGCAGCGCAGAAAATTGGATGATAAGGCTGTCAAATGTATTTTTGTTGGTTATAGTGCTGAAAGCAAAGGTTACAGGTTGTATCATCCGCAAACAAAACGTATTTTGGTTTCACGGGATGTAGTGTTTGTGGAAGATTCTGTTCAACCCTTGCTGTCATGTACTAGAGACAGTAATGTAAGCTCACAGGACATTTATGACACTTTGTTGCCTCTTTTCAGTGGTGGAAATACGAATGTAAGTTCCAATGAGGCAAATGTACAGCCTATGGGGGTTTCTGAAAATGTTTTAGAACAGCCTATTACTGATGCAGATGTACATGATGTACTTGATGAGGAAAGGGCTGAAAATGAGCAAACTAGAGGTATGCCAAAATGGCTGGTGCACACTTTGCGTGACAGTAAATTGGATGCACCTTTATCTAGTCGTACTCGTTCAGGCTCTCGCCATGCATCTTATGCATCAGATTGTTATGCTTTGGCTGTGTCTAGTTTACATGATGTTGAGGAGCCTCTGTCTTTTGATGAAGCACAGAATTCAGAAAATTGGATTGCTGCCATGAAATCAGAATATGATGCACTTATAGAGAATGACACATGGACTTTATGTGATTTGCCTCCTGGCAAAAAGGCCATTGGTACGAAGTGGGTTTACAAGTTGAAACGCAAGCCGGATGGTGAGATCGATCGCCATAAGGCTCGACTTGTTGCAAAGGGTTATGCACAACAAAAAGGCATAGATTATGAAGAGACTTTTGCTCCCACTTGTCGTATGACTACTGTGCGTTTTCTATGTGCATTGGCAGCTCATTTTGGTTGGGATGTACATCAATCAGACATTGTTACTGCTTTCTTGAATGGTGACATATTTGAGGAAGTTTATGTAACGCAGCCTCGCGGTTTTGTCATAAAAGGACAAGAGGACAAAGTGTGCAAATGTAAGAAGGCTTTGTATGGGTTGAAGCAATCTCCTCGTGCTTGGTATGAGAAAGCTGACACTCATTTGGTTAAACGAGGCTTTCGTAACAGTCCAACAGAAAGCACATTGTATGTAAAGCGTGAGGATGATGTATTTCTCATTGTGGTTCTTTATGTTGATGATTTGCTGATCACTGGACCAAATGAGAGACATATTGCTGAATTTAAGGCTGATTTGAATGCTACTTTCAAGATGAAAGATTTGGGGCTGTTGCATCATTACTTGGGTATACAGTTTAAGCAGTGTGATGGTGGTATTGCCTTGTGTCAGAAAAGTTACATAGAGACATTGCTATGTAAGTTTGGACTTGAGGATTGCAAACCTATTGCCACTCCCATGGAAACAGGTTTGAAGTTGAGTCTACATGATGCTGGCGATCCTGCTGATGTCACTCTTTACCAAACTGCTGTTGGCTGCCTCATTTATGTATGCAACACGAGGCCAGATATTCAGTTTGCAGTCTCGCAGGTCAGTAGATTTATGCATAGCCCAGGGTCTAAGCATTGGCAGGCTGTCAAGAGGATTTTCCGCTACCTTAGTGGCACTTTACATCTTGGCTTGTTTTATCCCAAGGGGGATCATTGCCGCCAGACTTACATGCTTTTTCGGACTCAGATTGGGCTGGTTGTTTTGACACGCGAGTGTCCACAAGTGGTTTTTGTTTCATGCTTGGCAGTTCATGTATATCATGGTTGAGCAAGAAGCAACCTACTGTGGCCACTTCGAGTTGTGAGGCTGAGTACAGGGCAGTCTTCACAGCTACGGTTGAGTGTGTATGGCTCAGACGCCTTATGGCTGACTTGGGTGTTGGACAGGACACTGCCAACACTATCTACACTGACAGTCAGAGCGCATTGGCAGTTGCGAGGAACCCAGTTTTTCATGCTCGCACAAAGCACATTGAGGTGCATTACCACTATGTCAGGGAGAGGCTCTCAGCAGGAGAGATCAGCTTGGCTTATGTGCCAACACAGGACAACCTTGCAGATCTTTTCACAAAGGCATTGTCTCGTGAGAAGCTTGAAGCTTTCCGCAAAGCTTTGGGCTTACTCCCCTTTGTGGACTGATCCTGTCCTCAGGGCATGGCACTTCCCTTTACTCATGTGCCAGCTCTCGTTCACCGCATCACTCCAGGGGGGATTTGTTACCATATACATGTGGTAGTGATGTGTGTGAACACACTAGGACCGCCGGGGCATTTTTTCCCTCTTTAGGAGGTTTTTTCCCCCGTGCATTGTATATACGCCCATCACTCTAGGGCTATCTATCTTTCCATTGCGCACTAAGTAACACACTCTCTATTGTGTGCCTTGAGCTTCCTTCGTCTTCTCCAAGCTGTGTGTGTTTCTCTGCAACCCTAATTCCAACAATTTGAAGCGATGGTCAAAAGAGAAACTGTGGACCAAGAGCTGAATAATCACCTCAAACATTTTGGTGATTTTTTTGGCAACCACCGGTGAGCTATGATTTTTTGAGTGGACCTGAGTCTGCCCACTTTTCTCACAAGTAGCCCATAGTCTTCTCTCACCTCTTTCCACACTTCTACACACACACACACACACACACTCATGCATCTCAATCCCTCACTCAAACCTGCACCTTCAATGGTTTCTCTCACCTTCTTCACCATTAACCTCCCCTCTTACTCCCATAGCTCTCATATGAGCTCTCCATATACATACATCATCTGTATGTCTCTCTCTATTATCTCCAAAGTACAATTCCATCTTACCCCTTCTATATATACATAAATTCAGCATGTGTACCATGCTTAACCTCTGCAAATTAAGAGATATCATCAACCGAATTGCCATTTTCATCGCGATAATCAACCTTTGCGACGGTGGCGTAAAGAAGAGAAGACGAAGAAGAGGATCACTGGTCAGTTTGGGAACCTACACAAGTATGTCCTTCAAGATTCACCATCACAAGGATTTCCTCACTTCATTCAACCATCTTACTTCAACCATCCACCTCATTCTACCCATTGTAAATACATCATTAACTTTCTAGTGATTACTAACACTAACCACTAACATAGTAACACAAAATAGCCATTGACCTAACCATAAAAGACATCTCACCTCAAGACATGTGCATAGTAACTCTCTCTCTCTCTCTCTCTCTCTCTCTCTCTCTCTCTCTCTCTCTCTCTCTCTCTCTTCCCCCTTCCTTAAAACTCTACTTTCACCTTATCTACCATCAATAATGCTCTCTTTTGAACCCACATCCATGACTCAAGAAGACAAAGAAGGCCCGCAATGTTTTGATATTCAGAAAAAATCATAATCTTGATTTGTTAGCTTGAAAATTAGGATTTCCAATAATCGTAATGAGGGGTCTCCAACCTATAAATAGGCCCCTCTCCTTATTGTAAAACAACCTCCAATATCTCACATAGCACCCCAACACTCTATGCGTAAGGAGAGACTTAGGTGTAGCAACCACTTTGTGAACTTCACTCTTGGTGTGAGAGAAGCTTTCAAGCTACACATTGCAAGTGAGAGAGCGTGAGTTCAAAATCTCAAAACCACTATTGTATATGTTGCTCCATCATCAATAAATTGAGGTTTGGTGCATCAAAGGCGTGATTCGACGTTCAAATCTTCGTCCTTCCACTTGTGCGATACGGTTTAGTGAATTCAAGGTGACGTGTATTTTGAGTTCTATCGTTTGATCTTGTCTTAAAAAGTATTTAAGTGCATTTTCATTGGCCAATTTTGTGTCCATTGTAAGAGGGTATTGTGGTGAGAAGTCTCCCACACCCTAAGACAATGTGTGTGTGTTGGAAATGTTTAGCATTCACTAAGCATTAAGTAAGTGTTTTTACAAGCTCTTCGATAGCAACATAACGAACCATCTCCATTTGCAAGTCACAAATAAGGTATTACGCAAGATCCATTCCTCTCTTTTTTCTCTTTTCTCTAGCTCTCTCTGGTCCATTTTGTGTGTGTCTTGGTGTGAGGTTGCTTGTGTATGTTGTGTGGTGCATCTTCTTGGTTGTGCCAAAATATCTCTTGTGTCCTAGTTCGCATACCATAACTAGGTGGTGCCCTTTCACTTGTTTGGCTCTGGGTTTGTTGTTGTTGTTTCTTGCTTGTGGTTGCCCCAGTCCCAATTGAGCAGCACGGGAGCCTTGAGAGGTGTTTAGAGGTCGCCTCTCTTGTTGCCCGCCCCGGACCGTCTCAGTACTATACCTTTTTTTAAAAATTTGAGAGGTAAATTTACTATGTTTGAAGGTCTTTGTACTAAAGTTCTTTGCACTTTATAGATGCTCTAAACATTAATTTATGATCTTTAACCTTTGTAGGTTTTTTGTTAAAAATGCTCTTTATAGGTTGATTTGACGTAACTCAAAAAGAATACATGTAGACCTTGGCATATCCTATGGAGAGGGGTCTCCAACCAATACAACATATTCACATTGTGATCCAAAACATACCCAAACATTTTTGCAAGCACACCATATTTCTATCAAGGACCTATCTTCCTTTTCTTGGCAAGCCAGTTCCTCCTGCTTGATAAAATCCATTCACAATTAGAGATAAATCTCAAAATCAAGTTTTTTTCCTCTAATCGTTGTGGGTATCCTAACATTCAAATTATATCTTACGAGTGTGTGGGTCTTGCTATGGATGAAAAGAGAGAGAGAGAGAGAGAGAGAGAGAGAGAGAGAGAGAGAGAGAGAGAGAGAGAGAGAGAGAGAGAGAGAGAGAGACCCTTTTCTTGGCACCCAATCCACTCTGTATCTTTCTTTGCCTTGGCCTCCCCCCCCCTCCCCCCCCTTTCGAAGTCCTTTCCTTATGTCACGTGGCAAGAGCCTCCAAGGTGCATTAGGTATAGTTGAGAAAAATTGTAGGTGGAATTACACTAAACCTAGGGTTTTCTTGAGCATTGGGATACACAAATAGATTTTTGTTATTCATCAATATTCCATTATCTTTACTCTTTATAATGGAGTTTGAAAAATTAGAGGAAGGAGAGGGCCTACACGCGTTGTTTTTTAGTTGGTTTGCATGGCCTGTTGGATCAACACCAAAATTGAGTTGTTGAGTCCCTGTTGGGTCGTCCTCCTTACCATGGACACATTAAAGAGCCTTTGAAAATTGAGTGAATTAGTTCAAATTCTACGCGATTACATCATTTTTCAATGACTTGCAATAGTCATAATTGTACACTTGACAACTTGTTGTCATCCTGTGTGTGTGTGTGTGTGTGTGTGTGTGAGAGAGAGAGAGAGAGAGAGAGAGAGCGAGAGAGAGAGAGAGAGAGAGAGAGAGAGAGAGAGAGAGAGAGAGAGAGAGAGAGAGCTCTGCCACTAGCAACTAGATAAAGAAAGAGAAAGAGTGTGGTGGTTCATCGGGACCAAGACCAAGACTTTGATCAGGATAGCTACTAATGATCATGTAGAGGCGAACATGGGACAAGCACTATCCATTGGCCCGGGAGTGCTTGGTAGTAGAAGATGGGTGCTCAAGGCAATAGGTGTGCATGGGTTTGCTTGAGCCACCAAGAGTCTGGTCTGGTAGCAAGACAGTAAAGAGCTAATGGGGAGCAGTTGTAGCCACAACTCAGATAGATCGTGTGTGTGTGTGTGTGTGTGTGAGAGAGAGAGAGAGAGAGAGAGAGAGAGAGAGAGAGAGAGAGAGAGAGAGAGAGAGAGAGAGAGAGAGAGAGAGAGAGATGTAGGAGCCCATTCCATTGTAAGTGTGTGTGTGTGTGTGTGTGTGTGTGAGAGAGAGAGAGAGAGAGAGAGAGAGAGAGAGAGAGAGAGAGAGAGAGAGAGAGAGAGAGAGAGAGAGAGAGAGAGAGAGAACTTAGGGGACACATTCTACTCCATGCTCTCTCTCACTTACCCCATCAACAACGAATGCACTTCCCTTTACATTAGAGCACTGTGGGGGATCGCGTATTGAGAAATATTTATCTGCAGGTTATGATGGTGATGTCGTAATTGAAGAAAAGAGTGTTTTGGCTTTTTCTATGGCTAGCAATGTTCTGATTATATTGGCATAGCGTAAAATTTACAAGTTCTTACCATGCTTTGTTTACAAAGAGTGTTTTGGCTTTTTCTATGGCTAGCAATGTTCTGATTATATTGGCATAGCGTAAAATTTACAAGTTCTTACCATGCTCAAGCCGAGTCATGATAGTTTCCTTGGGTCATCATTACATTAGTTGAAAGGGGAGCCACCCCATGGCAAGTGAACAACCCACCCTTTCACCCAGGAGAGTTAGTCATAATGGTGCCAAAGGCTTTGCTCCACTCATTAGAGATAATCTGTTTCTCGAAGAAGGCAATGACCACCTCCATACTTTCTTTGACTATCTTCGGGAACTTAGCCGTTTCCAATGTGTTCTTGATTATTCGACCATTCCTTGCCTTCCAAACATGACAAAATAGCAATATCTCATAATTTGCATGACTATGAGTAGTGCTTGACTCTTGAATACCTTTCCTCCTAGGTCATTCTTAAAGAATCCTATTTTCCAGGTTTTTTCAACCCATTTGCAGATTTTTCTTGCTAGGCCACAAATCGTTGGGCACTCCTGGAATAGGTGGGCGAGGTCTTCCCTAGTTGATTTGCACTATGAGCATTTGTCCAAAAACTATGGCCTATATTTTATTCTTGTCTTTGTAGGGGTTGCACTTTAATCACAAGCCAATTTTCCACATTTGAAGCAACTATGGGGTTTTGACATATAAACACCAAACTTGCCATTTATACTTGAGAATAATTTCTCCCTATCCTCAAACTTAATTATTTCATGAAATAGTTATATACTCAATTTGACTCGAGGATGCCTCTAAGGGTAGCCACCACCACACCAAGAAGAGGTACTTGATTCATGACGTAGTTTTTGTTCCTTGGTAAATTTTTTGACACCCGGAAAGTTTCATTGACTTTTGCAAAAGTTTGTCACTATTGCCATCATTTCCAATCATGTAAAAGGAAGGTAATATGCTTTCTTCCTTCGGTGACATTTTTGTAATCAATGCACTCCTCTCTAAAGGGCTCCCATGGGAGTGCCACAACACTAAGTGACACATGGGGGCACGTGGGGGCGGGTAAGGGGATCGACGAAGGGCTATGGTGGGCATCTCGAGGTGGACAAGTGCACTCAAAAAATGGCAACGCCGTTGAGGAGCTAGGATTGGAACCCACAACATCCCATCCCAATGCTTTTGTAAGCATGGGCTAACCACGTCGCCCATCCGCGCACATATGAAAGAGCTCTCATTTTACACAATGATATAAACAATAAACCTGGACTGGCTTAGAACTAAACCCGAACGAGGCCCTTGGTCATGTTTAGTTCTTGGCTGAGTTTAGTTTTAATAAGCCATCTATGGCCCAAGACACCTCGACGACCGTGCTAGAGTTCTCATCCATTGATCCCCTCACCCCCCCTCTTAAATGATCCGTGTCACTTAGTCCTGAGGGTGGGAGTGGGATGAGCACGTTTGTGCCTTGGATTTCTTGAGCTCTTGGATTCATGGTGGTCTTCTTGAGAGGGATTGATTTTTGAGGACTTTAAGGTCTCCTTTCTTTGTCTTTTGTCACATGAATCTTTTCTAGAAATGGAAAAAATTGGATTGAAGTCTTCTATATCTATCTATCTACACTATATATAATGCAACTTAAAATTTTCAAGGAAGGAGAGGTCATCCATGTGTCATGCATTGGTTAACTTAAAAGAAAACCTTACAAAACTTTTTGATCTAAAACACAAAAGTGATTGTTAATAAGACAGGAAATGAAAGGAAATGAAAAGACTTGGTAGTGGAAAGTCAAAAGACTTTTTACTTTACAATTTATAATGCAGCTTAAAATTTTGAAGGAAGGAGAGAGCCTCCACATGTCACACTCTGATTCATTTCAAAAAAACCTTTGGAAACATTTCATTTGAAATACAAAAGTGAAGAGTTAAGTACTTAGATGGTAAAAAATGAAAAGACTTTTTGATTGATTGCCTGACAATGTAAAGTCAAAAGATTACAACTTAGTCTTGGTAATGTAAATTCAAAAGGTAGTACTCTATCTATCTATCTTCTATCTATACTATCTATAAAAGGGGAAGGGTTTCTGGCTGGCACGTGGCACTACCTCCTTCATCCGGCCAATCACGATGGTGTGCACTGCAGTCGGTGCGATCAACGAAGAGAAGAGAGAGAGAGAGAGAGAGAGAGAGAGAGAGAGAGAGTTCTCATATGGCATCCGCCAGAGAGGGGCCCATTGTCGAAGCTTTTGCCGGCCGTGGGCTTCAGCTAGTGGGCTTCAGCTAGCTGACGTATGAGGATAGGCAGCCGGCAGCTTCAACCTCCTCTTCAGCATGTTCTTCTCCAGCTTGACGTTTGCGCCAGTGAAGTGGAAATCGATGCTGCTGTGGAGAGAGAGAGAGAGAGAGAGAGAGAGAGAGAGAGAGAGAGAGAGAGATCCAGTGCTACAATAGAGAGAGATATAGAGGGAGAGAGAGAGAGAGAGAGAGAGAGAGAGAGAGAGAGAGAGAGAGACTCCTCATTCCGCCGTCCACCAGACAACGCTACAGTAGAGAGCAGTGAGCACCTTTATGGAAGGGAAATTCCCAAAGTACCCCTTGAATTTCAAAAATTCCCAAAGTACCCCCATAATTTGTCATAAATTCCCAAAATGCCCTTTAAATTTTCCAAAATTCCCAAAATACCAGAGAGAGAGAGAGAGAGAGAGAGAGAGAGAGAGAGAGAGAGAGAGAGAGAGAGAGAGAGAGAGAGAGAGAGACGGCTTTTGCGCTATGTACGGGCCCCGGGGGATATGCATGCACATTAAGATAGTGTAAAAACTTGAAAAAAGTAGCCTAATTTTCTAAAATTTCCTCTTCGCAAATTCAAGGAAAGGAATTTTGTATGTTTGGAAAAATGATTTTTCCCAAACACTGATCGGGACTCGGGAGAAGATGGACCATGGTGGCCTATGAGGCTGCGCGCCTTAAGCCGTGCAATCAGCGAGAGGATTGCACACAGAGGTAGAGAGAGAGAGAGAGAGAGAGAGAGAGAGAGAGAGGAGGCCTTCATGCTACGTATAGGCCCCGGGGGATACGTATGTGCATTAAAATAGTGTAAAACCTAAAAAACGTAGCCTAATTTTCTAAAATTACCTCTTGGCAAATTCAAGGAAAGGAATTTTGTATGTTTGGAAAAATGATTTTTCCCGAAAACTGGTCGGGACTCGGGAGAAGATGGACCATGGTGGCTTGTGAGGCTGCGCGCCTTAAGCTGTGCGATCAGCGAGAGGACTGCACGCAGAGAGAGAGAGAGAGAGAGAGAGAGAGAGAGAGAGAGAGAGAGAGAGAGAGAGAGAGAGAGAGAGAGAGAGAGAGAGAGAGAGAGAGAGAGAGAGAGAGAGAGAGAGAGAGAGAGAGAGAGAGAGAGAGAGAGAGGCGGCCTTCGCGCTACTATGGGCCTCGGGGAATATGCATGCGCATTAAAATAGTGTAAAACCTGAAAAAAAGTAGCCTAAGTTTCTAAAATTTCCTCTTGGCAAATTCAAGGAAAGGAATTTTGTATGTTTGGAAAAATGATTTTCCCGAACACTTGTCAGGACTCGGGAGAAGATGGACCATGGTGGCCTGTGAGGCTGCACGCCTTAATGGACTTTCGTAGGCTTCTTGGAGTAGCCAACCGTCAACAGCCTAGCTTCAATTACCACACACACCCTGAATTTATGGAAGCAAGCTGATGTCGGTGCGTACAATCATTAACTACCCTCCTTGCCACTACCATATCGGCTTCACCTCTTTTCAATGAAGAGCACTGAGCATCCTTGAGGCAGGAATCTCTAAGAAAGCCGGAGATGACTTGCTTGCTTGGTATGCTAGGAAGTCCCCCTCTAGCCACCTGAGTGCAATGCAATGCTTTGGCACAAAGAGAGAGAGAGAGAGAGAGAGAGAGAGAGAGAGAGAGAGAGAGAGAGAGAGAGAGAGAGAGAGAGAGAGAGAGTCGCTTCTTTGCACATGACACACGACACCCTTCCCTGCATTCAAAGAGAGAGAGAGAGGGAGAGAGAGCACCAATGTATCTGTCCCTGCTTACTCATTGCAAGGGCTCTTTTTCTGTCTCCCTCTCGAGAGTTTTTCAACAACACTTCTTAACTCCAGTGCATTTCCCAAAGAGTTTACTCTTTTGCTACGTCATAGGGACTGCCTGCACTTGAGCGCTCGGAAAGAGAGAGAGAGAGGTGGCCGGTTGTGGACAGTTGAGCTTCCGGTCAGTAGCGCAGAGAGAGAGAGAGAGAGAGAGAGAGAGAGAGAGAGAGAGAGAGAGAGAGAGAGAGAGAGAGAGAGAGAGAGAGCAGATTCAGAGGTTGGATTCTGGCGATGTTCTCTGCATAGCAAGAAAGAAAGCGAGAGAGAGAAAGAGAGAGAGAGTGAGAGCGAGGACTCGTAGTGCTCGAAAAAAACCTAGGTTTAGTGTAGTCCCACTTGCAAATTTTGAAATTTACCTGTAAATTTTTTATTTGAAGGTAAGAAAACTTTCAATTTTTGTCAATTTACCTCTGTTCTTTCACATATGTAGGTTTGCCAAGTTTTTGCAAAAAAGTTTTTTTCGAGCACTAGCGAGGAGGTCTCGCGGGAGTTGCTCTTGCTCGAGATGGCCTTCTGCCTTTATGTCGCACAACAACCAAGGTGCACGGTGGCCAGTGCATGAAATCGCGAATGCAAGTGCAGCCTACCTCGAACTACCTGGAGAGAGAGAGAGAGAGAGAGAGAGAGAGAGAGAGAGAGAGAGAGAGAGAGAGAGAGAGAGAGAGAGAGAGAGATTTTATTATCGTCCTCGGAGGTCAAATATGACCTATGGGACCAAAGTTACATGTGATGTAGTATGTGTACGGCTGATGAGTGACTCTCGATGCTCCAAAATTGTAGTGATGAGAGTCGCAATGGAGAGCCCACACTTTGGCTGGGAGAGGAAAGTATGTAGGTCTAAGTTATGGCTGAAAATGTGAGAGAAGCAAGTTCGGATGTGATCAAAAGCTGAGCACTCTAGCAGTGTGTGGTACTCAGACTCTCGAACTTGCAGTGAGCATAATGTGCACAATCGATTTGACTCTTCTCCATTGCCCCAATGCCCTATCTCGCATCGAAGGAAATGGGAGCTAAGCCGAATTGCTGCGATAGTGTGTATCGCGGACAAGGGAATAGGCTCAAGCATGTAAGTGTGAGTACGGTTTCCTCTCTCAGTGAAGAACATGGTTTTGTAGTTGGGGGCAATATACGTGGTGTAATGTATGAAGCGTGACCCACCGGATTTCTCCCAAGCCGTAATACATTGGCGTTGTAGAAAAGCTTTATTCACTTGAGAGTCAATTGAAGCATCATGTAGCAAGTGTAATGCATCCCATCTCCCAAACCACTTCTTTATGTCTTGCATCCATCCCGTGCTCAAGATCTTGCTTTTATGCATCTTTTGAACTTTTTTGCTTGCTTCCCATGCAATTGTAGGAAGTCGATGTGAGGGGTTTTGACGCATCTTTATCATGTACTCCACAACCCTTTCCATGCCCATAACCTCAATTGGAAGAGATCCCGACTCAAGAAGTAGGAGCATATATGGTGTTTGTGTCTTAACTTGGAGAAAGTTTGTAAGAAAACGCTTTTGGACATTCTCAAACTCTTTCCAAGTAGACTTTGAGATGCTCCCGCCCCACACTTCAACTCCATAAAGAAGAACCGGTGTCACCAATGCATCAAAAAGATACTTCTTGAGAACCCAACACTTGATGTTTCCCGCATTACACATGTTCTCAAATGCATAATATGCTCTCTTTCCCGCTTCCAAACGACGCATAGCACATTCATGCCACTTGTGATTGGATGGAACCTCAAGGCCAAGGTACTTAAAGCTCTCAACAACTTCAAGTGTCTCGTTGTTGTACACAATGCATGGCTTCTCCTTATGGTTGGTTTTCACAAGCATAACTTTTGTTTTGGATTCATTTACAATCAGCCCACTATGCAAGCAAAAGTTCTCAAGGACAACCATAAGCTTTTGTGCATCTTCTAAAGTGTGTGCTAGAAGCACTACATCATCCGCATACAACAAAAGCATGATTACCGCATTGCAAATAGTGACCTCTTCAATGCCTTCTTCTTGCATAAAGGCAAGAGAGAGAGAGAGAGAGAGAAGAGAGAGAGAGAGAGAGAGAGAGAGAGAGAGAGAGAGAGTCGCTTCTTTGCGCTTGACACACGACACCCTTCCCTGCATTCAGAGAGAGAGAGAGAGAGAGAGAGAGAGAGAGAGAGAGAGATTCCTTCCCTCTGTGTTGTGTGGGTCCCCCACAACATCCAGCCCCGACCTCGCTCCTTGATACTCTACCACCACAACAAATTCACCGCTCCCCTCCAGCTTGCGTCGCACAGATCTAGGGCGCTTTCTCGGCTGTGGCAAGAGAGAGAGATAGAGAGAGAGATAGAGATAGAGAGAGAGAGAGAGAGAGAGAGAGAGAGAGAGAGAGAGAGAGAGAGAGAGAGAGAGAGAGAGAGAGAGCACCAATGTATGTGTCCCTGCTTAGTCATTGCAAGGACTCTTTTTCTGTCTCCCAAACACTGATCAGGACACGAGAGAAGATGGACCATGGTGGCCTGTGAGGCTGCGTGCCTTAAGCCTTGCAATCAGCGAGAGGACTGCACGCACAAGTAGAGAGAGAGAGAGAGAGAGAGAGAGAGAGAGAGAGAGAGAGAGAGAGAGAGAGAGAGTGGAGAGAGAGAGAGAGAGAGGGAGAGAGGAGAGAGGAGAGAGAGGAGAGAGAGAGAGAGAGAGAGAGAGGGAGGCGGCCTTCGCGCTACATATAGGCCGCGAGGGATATGCATGTGCATTAAAATAGTGTAAAACCTGAAAGAATTAGCCTCATTTTCTAAAATTTCCTCTTGGCAAATTCAAGGAAAGGAATTTTGTATGTTTGGAAAAATGATTTTTCCCGAACACTGGTCGGGACTCGTAAGAAGATGGACTATGGTGGTGTGAGGCTGCGTGCCTTAAGCCGTGCGATCAGCGAGAGGACTGCACGCAGAGGTGGAGAGAGAGAGAGAGAGAGAGAGAGAGAGAGAGAGAGAGAGAGAGAGAGAGAGAGAGAGAGAGAGAGAGAGAGAGAGAGAGAGAGAGAGAGAGAGAGAGAGAGAGGCGGCCTTCGCGCTACGTATGGGCCTCGGGAGATACGCATGCGCATTAAAATAGTGTAAAACCTGAAAAAAGTAGCCTAATTTTCTAAAATTTCCTCTTGGGAAATTCAAGGAAAGGAATTTTGTATGTTTAGAAGAAACGTTTTTCCCGAACACTGGTCGGGACTCGGGAGAAGATGGACCATGGTGGCCTGTGAGGCTGCACGCCTTAATGGACTTTCGTAGGCTGCTTGGAGTAGCCAACCGTGAAAGGCCCAGGTTCAATTACCACACACACCCTGAATTTATGGAAGCGAGCTGATGTTGAGTGCGTACAATCATTAACCACCCTCTTTGCCACTACCATATCGGCTTCACCTCTTTTCAATGAGGAGCACTGAGCATCCTTGAGCTAGGAATCTCCAAGAAAGCCGAGATGCCTTGCTTGCTTGGTATGCTAGCAAGTCCCCCTCTATCCACCTGAGTGCAATACAGTGCTTTGGCAGAGAGAGAGAGAGAGAGAGAGAGAGAGAGAGAGAGAGAGAGAGAGAGAAGATGAAGAGAGAGAGAGAGAGAGAGAGAGAGAGAGAGAGAGAGAGTTCTCATATGGCATCCGCCGGAGAGAGGCCCGTTGTCGAAGCTTTTGCCGGCCCTGGGCTTCAGCTAGCTGATGTATGAGGGTAGGAAACCGGCTGCTTCAACCTCTTCTTCAGCATGTTCCTCTCCAGCGTGACGTTTGTGCTAGTGAAGTGGAAATTGATGCTGCTGTGGAGAGAGAGAGAGAGATCTAGCACTACAATAGAGAGAGATAGAGAGGGAGACAGAGAGAGAGACTCCTCATTCGGCCGTCCACCAGACAGCGCTACAGTAGAGAGCAGTGAGCACCTTTATGGAAGGGAAATTCCCAAAGTACCCCTTGAACTTCAAAAATTCCCAAAGTACCCCCATAATTTGTCATAAATTCCCAAAGTGCCCTTAAAATTTTCAAAAATTCCCAAAATACCCGAGAGAGAGAGAGAGAGAGAGAGAGAGAGAGAGAGAGAGAGCCTTCGCGCTACATACGGGCCCCACGGGATA